>NC_042619.1:220623294-220974294 GCF_901001135.1 Rhinatrema bivittatum
GGATAATAACAAAACAGATTGAAAAAAGTAGACAAGAGACATGGTAACAATGTGTTATGAACCTGCCCACGGAGCTAATCCCCGCAAGCAGGCCCTATTTACCTTGTTTCTGCCTTTCCCCGACGCGGCCGGAGCCGCATACTGTACTTCTCCTCGCGGCCTGGAGGCTGCCCCTTGTATCCTGCCTTGTCGCGGCGCGGTGCCGCCAAAGTCGGGTCGGAGCCGCGGTCGGAGCCACGGACTTCCTACCATCCTTGGGGCTGGGAGCTGCCGCCGGCAGCAATGTGATCTTCGTGGCGCAGAGGCTGGCTGAAGCCGCCCCCGGGGCCTCCTGTAGCGGCTGGAGCCGCTGCCGTCATCGAGGCCTGCTTCCCAGGCCAGCCCTGCATCTATGACGCCGACGTTCCATGCAGGCTGCTGTCCGCGGTCCTGCACTAGCTTCTGCTTCCTTCCCTCTAGGCGCCAGCGCGCGCCTCGTCACAGAATTTAAAGGGCCAGACACAGGAAGTGTGCTGGCCCCACCTATGGATTGGATTTTCTGCCTAGCCCTATAAAAGGGCTGTCTTCATAGTACGTCTTGGCCTTGCATCGGAGTTACTTCACTCTGGAGGCTCCTGCCTGCCAGAGCTCCGTCAGGCCTTCTTCGTGGAGCTCCTCTTTGTTTTGTCTCGTCATGTCAAGTCATGTTCGTGCCTGAGGTTCCCGTCCAGGTGTCCTGGTGTCTCGTCTTGATCTTCTGCTTCCTGATGTCCCAGGTTCCTTGATGTTCTGCCCTTCTTGGTGTTTGCTTCAGCGCTCCTGAGCCTTTTGGTCCTGTCAGGCCGTACTCTCTCAGATGACGTCTTTCCCGAGCGTGGAGTAGCCTACAGGTGGACTGGTGTCCTGTGCTCCTGAGCCGTCATATCCTTCCAGCCTTTGCGGAGCTCCGGATGACTTATGGCTCCGTCGTCGAAGTTCTGCTTCGGCTGGATTCTTCCCTGCGCTTGTCCCGTTCTCAGCGTGGTCCGTGACCAGCCTCCTCGGGCTGTGTAGGGCATGCAGTGGGACAGGGTGGTCCGCGACCAGTCCCACAGGTGGACTGTGTAGGGTGCCCTGAGAGACAGTGCCAATGTCCTTCCGCCCAGCTTCTCGTCTCGTCTGGACTTCGTCAAGTTCCTCGTATCGTCCTGAATGCCGTTGCATCAGTCTTGGTATCATGTCAACGTCTTGCTCCTGATGTCGTCGTATCGACCCTGGTCCGGGATGCCGTCGCCTCGACCATTGGTCCGGGATGTCTTTGCATCAGCCTTGGTGTCATGTCTTCGTTTGCGATGCCGTAGCATCGATCTTGGTGTCATGTCTTCATGTCAAGGCCCATCTGCCCTCGACCTCAGGCCAAGCCTGCTGCTCCATGCCGATCTAAGCGGCAGGTCCGAAAGGGCTCGGAATGGTCAGAGGACCATTCACATTCCAACATCATCATGTTGTTGGCTTTGGGAGCTTGCAGGCCTGGCAGAGGGTAAGCCCGTCAGCCATGCTGGAACACGCCGTCAACCCTCGGTTCGGTCCTGAATCCATCTGGGGTCGGGCTGAGGCCCAAGAGCACACTAAAACACCCATTATGTAACAGAATACAAGGCCTTTTGAGGCCCATTACGTAACACAATAGTTAGTCTTAATGTATATGAGTATACTCTCATAACATTAATTCCCAACATCTATGGCAGTCTGGTGGTCTGTAAGTAATGCATAAAATTAAAATAAAGATAAAAAAATTAAAAAGTAATTTAAGAACAAACCTAATTAAGACTTTATTTGAATAAGAATTAAGATTGACTAAAAAATACATAAGATGAAAAAATACAACTTAAAAAAATGAAAAAATAAAAGTTAAAATACTAAAACAACGGGGTCAAACTGACCATGCTACATTATTCTATTTATGATAGTCACTATACAGCATGGAGACTGTAATTCAACCATGAAAAATGAAAACTGATTCAAAATGATTCAAAAAAACTTATGTCAATCAGCAAGAGGGCAATGCACTGGGGACTGAAGAGCTATTAGCAAACTTTAAAAACGTATTACTTAAAAATAAAGAAAAAGGCACCAGCAAGCCAAAAGCTGTTCAAAAGCTTAAAAGGGATAAAAATAAATTCTTATTCAAATAAAGTCTTAATTAGGTTTGTTCTTAAATTACTTTCTAATTTTTTATTTTTTTTATCTTTATTTTAATTTTATGCATTACTTACAGACCACCAGACTGCCATAGATGTTGGGAATTAATGTTATGAGAGTATACTCATATACATTAAGACTAACTATATACAGGTAAAACCATACATTGTTACCATGTCTCTTGTCTACTTTTTTCAGTGTTTTGTTATTGTCCATTCATTATAAGTTGTTCTGATATGTTTAAAGATTCTATTTGTTACCTTTTGATAAGTAATTTTATTTTAAATAATGTTTTGTTATATGTTCTGTAATGTCTAGTCATATTTGTTATTTATGTGTTTTAACCCCTGAGGCAGCCCCTACGTGGGGCGAAACTCGGCCTGAGTCGGGCACATATATAAGATTGCGTCTCCATTCAAATAAAGCTCAAAATTGGACTACCGTTTGGCTTCTAATCCAATCTGTTACCCTGTACAGTTCTTATAGATCTTGTGGTTAAAAGAAAGCTGTGTCCTCTGTATTTTTGGAAATATTTAACAACGTACACACCTGATGATACCCTTTTATCAATTCAAATTTTGCTACTAACCTATTTTTTGAAATCCTTTAAGTTCTGTAATTTCCATAAACATTGGGGACAGCCATTTTTAGAATGGGATATATGTGTGTGTGTGTGTATGTGCGTGTATGCATGCATTTGATTCTTTTTACAACATCACAGATAAACTGGACCAATCAGATGCAGTATGAAATAAATTATGAATTTCTTGCTGACATCTTTACTTCCAGGGTGCGGGGCAACTGGATAAACAACTTTAAAAATAACAACTTAATGATATAGAATTAATCTATCCAAGCATGATGTGCACTCTTGAAATACAAGGTTGTTTGGAGGGAGGGATTTAACAGAAGGTTAATCTTCCTGCTTTGACCATTGCCACAATGTTAACATGACCTCAAATGGATCAGGTTAGCAAGGCATTAACCCACTCTATTATATGGGTTTTCAATCTCTGCCAAAAAAGCCAAGAAGAAAACTATCTTCATCTAATGCCTCAGACAAGGAGCTTTCTCTTAAGATGCCGTTCATGTAGAATTCATCCACTTCTGATTAACATAAAATACAGAAGGCTAGTATCATTATAATTTGTGGCGATGTAAGAGGCAGTAGTAGAACATGTGCTTGGGTTAGTCTTCAAGCCGTAGGACACTCCTGAAGATTACTCCCAAGAGACAAGAATGATGCCTCAGGCATCCTCTGTGCCATTTATTAACAGTGTGCAAAGGTGATGAGTGCCTTTTAACATTGCTTGTTGATCAAGTATGATAGGCAGATTTTATGAACAACAGATGTTGCATTGATTAAAAAGTACAGGTTTAGCTCATCTTTTAACACTCCAAGCATGAGAACTTCTTTAGACAGAAAATAAGTTTCAAAGCAACTTTCGCACACGTTAAGTAGTGAATCGACTCTCCGCCCTCAATATAGCTAAAAGCATGCATGTTGTTTCTGTGATAAAATATTGTCTGATTTTGTTAAGAGACCATTTAATGACTTAGCAGAGTGGTATCCTATGCATCAATCCATGGGAGCAATTTTCAGAACTGTGCATTTAGGGGTAGATTTTCAAACCGCGCGATTTGGCGTACTTTTGCTGGTGCATCAGGCGCAAGCAAAAGTATGCGGGATTTTAGTAGATACGCGCGTAGCCGCGCGTATCCGCTAAAATCCTGGATCAGCGCGCGCAAGGCTATCAATTCCGTATAGCCGGCGCGTGCCGAGCCGCGCAGCCTACCCCCATTCCCCTACCTAACCCACCCGCCCGGCCCTGTCTAAACCCCCCCTTACCTTTGTCGGGGGATTTACGCCTCCCAGAGGGAGGCGTAAATCCCGCCCCCGGGACGCGACCTGGGGGCGGGTCCGGAGGGCGCGGCCACGCCCCCGGGCCCGCCCCCAGAACGCCCCGAAAACGCCGCGCGGTTCGGGCCCGCCCCGACACGCCCCCCTCAGAAAACCCCGGGACTTACGCGAGTCCCGGGGCTCTGCGCGCGCCGGTAGGCCTATGTAAAATAGGCTCACCGGCGCGCAGGGCCCTGCTCGCCTAAATCCGCCCTGACAGAGTATGCTTTTACACGGTCTTGTAGCGGAATGCCTGCTTGCTGGTAGCAAAAAGAAATGCATTCCGCCAACCACGAGGAGAGGGTCTGCTTTCCCACAGGATTTCCCAATTCGGTGGTATCAAAAGAAACAATTGAGTAGAGATGTGAATCGGATCCGATATCGGATCCGATTCACATCCGATATTGGATCCGATTCACATCTATAGAGATGTGAATCGGAACCAGAATCGGATCCGATATCGGATCCGATTCACATCCCTACAATTGAGTGGATTTCCTGTGGGCCGACGTGTGGTCCAGATAGAAAGCTAAAGCACGTTTGCAATCCAAGGAATGCAGAGTCTGTTCTCCTGGGTTCGAATGGGGCCTGGGAAAAAAGGTAGCTAGGATAATAGATTGGTTAATATGAAATTCCGACACTACCTTTGGCAAAAATTTAGGGTGACTGCGGAGCACTACAATGTCATGCAGAATTTTAGTGTAAGGAGGGTAGGTAACTAATGCCTGTAATTCACTAACTCTGCGAGCAGACATGATCGCAAGAAGAAAAACTACCTTCCAGGTGAGATAGCGGAGATGACAGGAGTGGAGAGGTGAAACAGAGGTTTCATGAGCCACCCCAAAACCACATTAAGGTCCCAAGCAGGGGCAGGAGGGCGCAGTGGAGGTTTTAAATGGAGCAAGCCTCCATGAAATGTGAAACTAAGGGTTGCATGGAAATGGAAACATTACCTATACCCATATGGTACGCAGACACTGCACTAACATGCACCCTGATAGAGGAAGTTCTTAGGCCTAACTCTGACAGGTGCCAGAGAGTGTCTAGGAACCTCGCAGTGGAACAAGTGAAGGGGTCTATGGAAATGGAAGTGCACCAGACCATAAACCTCTTCCATTTAGAGCGATAAGACCTTCTTGTTGAAGCCTTTCGTGAAGTCACCAGAACTCGGATACCAACTCTGAAAGGTTAAAAGTTTGGAGTATTAACCTTTCAACATCCAGGCTGTCAGAGACAGAGCCTGGAGGTTGGGGTCACGCAGGTACCCTTTGTTCTGAGTGATTAGAAGGGGATCCTTCCCCAGAGGAATGTGTCGGCGTACTGATAGGTCCTGGAGGATTGGAAACCACACCTGGCGTGGCCAATGGGGAGGTATCAGAATCATTAATCCTTTGTCCTGCCTGAGCTTCACGAGAATCTTTGAAATGAGAGGAAGTGGAGGGTACGCATAAAGGAGACTTCTGGCCCAGGAGAGGGTGAAGGCATCTCCTGGTTGCGAGTAGTGACTGCGAATGAGAGAGCAGAAGTTGTCTACTTTGTGGTTGTGGATCGACGCAAAGAGGTCTATGCGAGGGTAACCCCAACATTGGAATATCATGTCCGCTATCGTGGGGTTGAGAGACCACTCGTGCGGATGGAAAGTACAACTTAGCTTGTCTGCCAACATATTGTCTACTCCTGGCAAGTAGGTTGCTTTGAGGGAAATCGAGCGGGAAAGGGCCCATGCCCATATCTGTGCAGCTTCCTGACACAGGAAGTAGGAGCCCGTTCCCCCTTGTTTGTTGATGTACCACATCGCAACCTGATGGTCGGTTGAATCAGGATAGCTTTGTTTGATAGGCAATCCTGAAAGGCCTTGAAGGCATATCTGATCGCCCGTAGCTCCAGGAAATGTATCTGGTGTTTGGCTTCCTCTGGAGACCAGGTTCCCTGAGTCTGCAGGTTGCCCACATGTGCACCCCATCCAAGGTTGGATGCGTCTGTTGTTAAGGTAATTTGAGGATCTGGAGCCTGAAATGGAAGGCCTTGAATGAGATTGGAGTGGTGCATCCACTAAGCTAGTGACAGACGGAGCTGCTTGGTAACCTGGACAATGCTGGACATTGGCTGACAAGCTTGAATCCACTGGCATTTTAAGGTCCACTGCATTACTCTCATGGCGAGGCAAGCCATCGGAGTGACATATACCGAGGACGCCATGTGACCCAGCAGTATGAGAAAGTGACGAGCAATTGAAGATACTCGATTCTGCAATTGATGAGCCAGAGATGTTATGGTGAAAGCACTATCCTGGGGGAGGAAGGCTTTCGCCTGTAAAGTGTTTAGGTTGGCCCCTATAAAGGATAGGGTTTGGGATGGAACTATCTTGGATTTGGGATAGTTGATTAGAAACCCTAAGGAGATCAGGGTGATGGTAGTGAGATGCAGGGAGATTAGTGCACCCTGCTGAGTTGGAGCCCTTATCAACCAATCGTCGAGATAAGGGTAGACATGCACACCCTGATTCCTGAGGAAGGCTGCGACCACCTCCAGGCACTTGGTGAATACTTGTGGAGCGGACACCAGGCCGAATGGTAATACATGGTACTGGAAATGATGGGGGCCGACCTGGAATCGCAAGTACTTGCGATGAGATGGAGTAATTGAGATGTGTGTGCAAGCGTCTTGGAGATCTAGAGAGCATAGCCAATCTCCTCTTTGTAGAAGAGGAAGTAGAGAGCCCAAGGCTACCATTTTGAATTTTTCTCTCTGCAAAAATTTGTTTAGGGCGCGGAGGTACTGTATCGGGCTTACGCCACCTGACTTTTTTGGTATTAGAAAATACAGGGAATAAAACCCTTTCCCCTGCTGGGAGAGGGGCACTGGTTCTAATGCTCGGGATTTGAGGAGGACTGAGACCTTCTGTTCGAGCGAGGGAGAGTGGTCGGACGTCCCGCACGTCAGCCGAGGCGGAGAGTCCGCTGGAACAGTCAGGAAATTTAGGTGGTAACCCTAAGTGACTACTGCCAGTACCCACTGGTCTGTGGTAACTGTATGGAAATAACTCTCAGTGGTACAATTCCTTCCCAACATACAATCATTGATTGTCAGCAATACATAAGACAACTCTCACAACTCTCACACTGACGTGCAGCATGCTGCACGTCAGTGTGAGTTGTCTTATGTATTGCTCACAACTCTCACAACTCTCACAACTCTCACACTGACGTGCAGCATGCTGCACGTCAGTGTGAGAGTTGTCTTATGTATTGCTGACAATCAATGATTGTATGTTGGGAAGGAATTGTACCACTGAGAGTTATTTGCAGCTGTGAAGTATTGAAGTTTTGGCGCCAAAATTGCCCCTTTAAAATGGTGGATTTGACGCGCTGAATGACATAGAAGCAGAGACTACATGCTGCACGTCAGTGTGAGAGTTGTCTTATGTATTGCTGACAATCAATGATTGTATGTTGGGAAGGAATTGTACCACTGAGAGTTATTTACAGCTGTGAAGTATTGAGCCCCTGAGGCAGCGGTTTAGCCGCGAAACTCGGCCGGAGTCGGGCAAGTTTTTTAATATACGTCTCTGTTTCAATAAACCTTGGAAAAGTCTCAGGCATCTATTCTTGTGTTTTTCCTGACGGCTATCATAGATCGCCTACCTCTGTGTTTTATTGTGGTAACTATATGCCAAGCGCTGTTGAAGTGGCAGAACCAACCGCCGACCGGTATGGATGGAAGAGGAGGTTGGCTTACACTCTCTAGGAAGGCGTCAAAACCTGATGCTGGTCCAGGCTGAGAAGCTGGCTGAGACCTTAGAGGCCGAGTCTCCCTGGATTGACCTTTTGGTAAGGTCTGGAAGGGCGTCCTCTAGAAGCCGGAGGATAAAACTTCCTTTGCTTGTAGGCCGGCCACTTAGAGTCACATCTGAAAGTTCTCTTAGGGGCAGACGGAAACTCAGACGGAACAGAAGAAAGCTGGCGCAGAGTTTCATGGTAATCCTTCAACTGCGCCACAGTCTCTCAGATCTTTTCCTCGAAGAGATTGTCGCCCACACAGGGTAGATCTGCTAACCTGTCTTGGACTTCTGGTCTTAAGTCCGATGACTTGAACCAGGCCCATCTTCTGGCACTAATTCCCGCTGCAGATACTCTAGAGGCCATGTCGAAGATATCATATGCAGCGCAGACCTCGTGCTTTCTCGCATCTAGAACTTTCTGAGCCAGAGTATGAAGCTGAGCCTGGAGTTGCTCTGGTAAAGAATCAGAGAAGTCCTGGATCCTTTTAAAAAGGTCTCTGTTACTCTGTGTCATGTATAACTGGTAAGATGCAATGCGAGATATGAGCAAGGAGCCATGGAAGACTCGCCTGCCAAAAGCATCCAGGGATTTTTGTTCCTTCCCTGGAGGTATGGAAGAATGAGGTTTTGAACGTCTTGCCTTCTTCTGGGCTGATTCAACAACCACAGAATGATGATCCAACTGTGATTTTTGGAACCCAGGAGCTGACTAACCAGATAGGTGGCATCTGTCTTGCGGTTGACCGGTGGGACAGAACATGGGTGTTCCCAGTTTCTCTTCAGGAGATCAGGATGAATGGGTATAGACATGATTTCTTTAGGAGCATCTAGAAACCGGAGTACTTCCAGCATCTTGTGCCTAGAGTCCTCTTCCGTCTGAAGCTGAAAAGGAATGGTTTCAGACATTTCTTTGATGAATTTAATAAAAGACAGATCTTCTGGTGGAGAGCGTTGTCTTTCATCTGGGGGAGAGGGCTCTGATGGCAGATCATCCATATCCTGGGACGAATCATTGGTTCAAGGATTATAGGCCTGATCTCCAGCACCTAGTGGGTCTCCAGCAGGGAGAAATGGTGCTAATCCTGAAGGACCAGGCCGAGGCATCGACGGCAATGGAGGAGGCACCAACGGCATCAAAGGAGGCATAGACAGCATCGATGGAGGCACCAATGGCATCGATGGAGGAATCAATGGCATCGATGGAGGCACCGAAGGGACCAGTGACATCAATGGACGAGTCGGTGGTAAAATTCCAGACGGTGGAATGGGTAATGGTGTTTCCTCATCATCCGATGATAATGGAAGGTGTGGAAGGCACTGGACCCACCGGTGCTCTTGGTTCCATTGGAACGATCCAATTCCTCGTGGAAGCCTCTGGTGCCGGGGTATGGAACCTCCGGTGCCGGGGTATGGAACCCCGGCACCGGAGTAGGAGGCAGCACTGGCATAGCCAGAGGGTCCACCGGTGAAGGTGGAATCGCGGATCCCGGCACCACTGAAGGTGGGGAACGCCTCGGTGACCCGGTCACAGAAGAGAATGGGGCCTTTTCTGGATGTGGCTTCTTTGTCGGTGGCTCTGTGGACGTCGATGCTGAGGACGTGCCTGGATCGACGGACTGAGCCTTCCAATGCCAGTGTCGAAGCTTTTCACGATGTTCTCCTCGGTCCTTTTCTTGAGGAGGCAATCGACACCTTTGGAAACGTCAACGCCGGTCGAACAGCAGTGGTGTCCCGGTGCTGGCGAGAAGTCAATGGCACAGGCTCGGACGACATCGAAGCTATTGATGGAGTTGGGGTTTTAAACTGAAAGAGAAGGTCCATCTTCTCTAAACGAGCCTTACGCCCTTAGGAGTCATTTGGGCACATTTGGTGCAAGTAAGGACATTGTGGCCGGACCCCAAACACATAACAGAGACCCCATGCAGGTCAGTGATGGACATTGTTCGAGTACAGTTGGGGCACCGACGAAAACCCAACGCCATGACTCCGACAAAAATTTAGCCACAGTGCGGTCGATGGCCGGTAGGCCCCAAAGGCATAACTCGACGGGAATCGACTGCAACAAGGGTAAAACCTTACCTTTTGACCGCGGAGTATGGATATCGATAGGGGGACCCCTATGGGGTAGAATTTTTTGAAAATTTTTGAATGAAGTTCCGTGAGTAAAATTCCTGTCAGGAATTTCCAGAGAGCTCCTTAACCCACGTGGCTAATGCTGCGTGGAAAAAAGAAGACTGAAGGGGGACCTCTGCTGGATGCAGGGTCAGTGCATTGCTGGGCATGCCCAGTAGGTGCCAGTCAAAGTTCTAGAAACTTTGACAAAAGTGTTCCGTGATTGGGCTCCATCCTGATGATGTCACCCATATGTGAGGACTACCATCCTGCTTGTCCTGTGAGAAATGAGCTTATGGTTTGTCTCCTGCATCATACTTATTATGCAATTTTTTTTTCAAAATTATATAGGTCTTCTAATTCTTTGTGTTGGAAGGAGTATGGCAGGGATGGCTCACATATGCATATGAGGTTGACCTGTAGATGCATATCTCCTTCCACAGAGGAGTCAGAAATACCTGATATCATAGGAAGAACATATATTTTGTTTTAACTCCTGATGTGGGTTTACTAAGTTAGTGGAATAGTACTGTACTTCCAGGGAGAACCAGAGGCTTTGTAAAACCAGCCCTAGCTTCCTGCCAGATTTACTGTTATATATTTTAGGAAATCCATTTCAAGTATTCAGTATCAGTACCAGTAACATAAGGTCTCTGAAATCACCCTGCTTGAACAATAAATATATTCATTGTTTAGAGCAGGGGTGGGCAATTCCAGTCCTCGAGGGCCACAAACCTGTTGAGGTTTTAGGATATCCTAATGAATATGCATGACATAGATTTGCATACAACTGAGGCAGAGTGCATGCAAATCTCTCTCATGCATATTCATTAGGGATATCCTGAAATCCAGACTGGTTTGTGGCCCTCGAGGACTGGACGTGCCCATCCCTGGTTTAGAGGAATCTGATAAAGTATGGGCTCTCTTCTGACATTATCGGGACAAGTAGAGAAGTAGCCAAGTGGTTAGAACAGCAGACTGAGAGCCAGTAAAGCCAGGATTCAAATTCTGCTTCTTCTGTAGATACTCCTTGTGACCTTGGCAAGTGTTCCATTGCCTCAGGTATAACTTAAGATTGTAAATCCTTCAGGGACTGAGAAATACCTACAGTACCTGAATTGTAACACATCTTGAACTGGATTTGGAAAAGGTGAATAAATAAATCTAAAATCCAAATCTAAGGTTAGCTCTTAAAATTTGGAGTGAGAAACTGTAAGACTAAAATCAAATGTTATTATTCTTAATTTTTGTTTACAGAAGGCCAAATACTTGGCAAGAAGCAATGGCGGTTGCAGCACGACTTGGAGACTCAGCATTGACCTTCCCGGGCTGCTAGGAAATAATGACAGCATCTCAGCAAGGCTTGAGTCAAGCAGATCCCGGTTCAAGTTCCAAGCAAGACTGCTGAGGACTCAGGAGTCCCACTAGTCCCCAGCAGTCTCACACTCAAACCTTCCTCCCCCCCCCCCCCCCCCCCAGTCCCTAGCCTTCTCATTCTTAAGCCTTCTTCCCTCCCCAGTTCCTAGTCATCTCACTCTCAAGTTGAGAGCACATATGCTCCCTCTCTCACACCCATATGCTCCCTCTCTTCTACTTTCTCACATAGGTTTCCTCTCTCTCTCATACCCCCCTCTCCCCTCTTTTCTTTGGATAGTAGTCTCACTCTCAACCTCCTCTCCCCTTCCCCAGTCTCTAGTAGTCTGACTCTCAATTCCCTCTTCGCCCCACCCCATAAAACCACACAAGTCGGGCCTCTCCCCTCTCTTCTTTGGACACCCGGAGCCTGGCTTGCTGCAGTTTACAGTTCAGTTTTTGTCTGCACATTTCTATTTACACCACGACTGCTCTTCTCCAATCCCACGGCCAACTCCTGTTTTCAGGGACCTAATGAACAGGTTCTTCAGCGGACCCACCAGCACATCTCTGAGCTCCCTTAGTATCCTGGGATGTACCTGCATGTAACTGTAATACACATGTTGTTGTGGTATTTTTATCTCAGAAGACTGTACTTTTTCATGTAAAATCTATTAGGAAAGGACCTAGGCAAAAGGGTTTTGCAGAAGAGAAATGATTTCTAAAGTAAAGTGCTGCGTGTCTTAATTGTTCCTCTTCCATCAGGTGGCGCTGAGTAACATAGAAACATAGAAACATAGAAATGACGGCAGAAGAAGACCAACCGGTCCATCCAGTCTGCCCAGCAAGCTTCACACATTTGTTCTCATACTTAACTGTTTCTCTTGGCTCTTAGTAACCTTATGTTCTAATTCCCTTTTCACCCCCACCATTAATGTAGAGAGCAGTGCTGGAGCTGCTTCCAAGTGAAATATTAAGTTTGATTAGTTGGGTAAGCGGCAGCATAGCTCTCTGCCATGAAGCAGAGGGCAATGCTGGAAATGTGTGAAGTATCAGTTTTTCTTTTCCCCTGTCATTGAAGCAAGGAGTCATGCCGGACATGCACCGAAAGTGAAGAATGCCTTGAAAGTCACATTAACTATCATCAAATATTGAAAAGCCTAATAATTGGTAATACCTATAAGCCCATGAACCCATCCCTGTTTTTTTTCTTTTTTCTTTTCTTTTTTTAATTGGGAGATGGATGCCCTTCATCCTTCTACTCTGTGAAGGTGGACACCTACCACCGGCCACTGGCATCCCGCTCCGTTAATGCCTCTGTGGCTACTGCCGCTCCATGCAGTGTTTTACTACCTGCTCTTTATATGCGTCCTCTAGAACTGATGGATCCCATCCCTGGGTTTTTTTATTATTTATTTAATTGGGAGATGACAGCCCTCCATCCTTCCGCTCCGTGAAGGTGGACACCTACCACTGGCCACTGGCATCCCGCTCCGTGAGTAAACCTGCTAAGGAAGCAAAAATGCGAATGGAAAATACATCTCCAAAGACAGACAGGAAAAATCCAGACATAGGGGAATCCAGACATAGGGGAAGAAGTACAGGACAGCTTCTAGGCCAAGTCCAAGTCCATAAGCAAAGCACGTCAAGCGGCACTGTCTTAATTTTCAAGAAGGCTCATCACCCAGTAAAAATGTTGTTAGCAGTACATATTTTATGGGTTATCATAATGCTTGGGTGTAACTGCATGGAGCAGCAGTTACTACCCTTAAGAGGAACAAGGAGGTATATTGCATGGCATGACAGATACTACCACGAGAAGCTTACTGGGCAGGCTGGATGGACCATTTGGTCCTTTTCTACTGTCATTACTATGTTATACTTAATGATCTCTTTATTCTGTACTTGAAGGACTGTGTTTCCTGCAGAAGTGATTTACATGAGTGTACTAGAGTGTACTTTCTGTGTAGGAATCTATAACCGCCTGGCTTTTCTGTTTTCCTAATAGGAAATGTATTCGTATTTTATAACCTGATATAATATTTACAGTGCAGTCTTTTCATAGGTAGGATTGTTACTGTTTGAGTGCTGGCAGTTAATGCTGTTTTAGTATGGGCGGTTTGCTATATTCAAATTATTCATGGTTTTCTGAGGGCTAAGCTCATACCCAACACACGATACAATAGGCTTAACACCATATGGACATCAAGTGTCTGTCTTTTTTGCAGAGTTTTCTGGTTGGTACGACAGCAGTGTATGCAAATGTGGTAAGTGATATTTTTTTTTCAGAAGACTGTACTTTTTCATGTAAAATCTATTAGGAAAGAACCTAGGCAAAAGGGTTTTGCAGAAGAGAAATGCTGTCAAAAGTAAAGTGCTATGTGTCTTAATTGCTCTTCTTCCATCGGGTGGAGCTGAATAAACCTGCTAAGGAAGCAAGAATGCGAATGGAAAATACATCTCCAAAGACAGACAAGAAAAATGATTCCCTCTTGCAGTCTCTATATCAGCTTTCCTTCACTCCCTCCCACTGGAGGGGGGGGAGGCTCAGGCTTTAAAAAGGTTTTGTGTTACTTCTCCTGCCAGCTAGTAATTAAACCGGCCTGGATTGCACACCAGAGATTTGCTTTACTTCCAGCCTGCAACATATTAAATATTTTTTATGTTTTATCTCACAAGCCCAGTATTATTTCTAGATTTCATTTTCAGCTACCAAGAGTCAGCAATGGAAATTTACAGCATCTGACAAAGGCTTAGTTAGCTTTGTCAATGTCACCCGTGCCTCTAACAGAGAACAAAAAATTACGTGCATTTCAAAATACAATGTTGACTGTCGTTTATTTTGTATCTGGTGGGTTGCATGGCAGATACATTAATACTTGACATCTACAACATAAGAACATAAGATTTGCCATACTGCAATAGATCATAGGTCCATCAAGTCCAGTATCCTGTTTCCAACATTGACCAAGCCAGGTCACAAATACCTGGCAGGATCCCAAAAGGTAGACAGATTCCAGGCTGCTTATCCCAAGAATAAGCAGTGGATTTTTGCTCAGGAGGTGGACCCTTGAGCCGAGGTAGGGTTGACGCTACCCGCAGGGCAAGCCCTATGGGTCCCCATCGTCGGTAGGCGGAGCTGGCTGACTGACGGAGGCTGACTGGAGCTTCGCCAATACCAGCCCTCGTTCCCCGCAGGTTGAAACCTTGGGTGCCGGGGCCAGCTGGAGTTAGGTGGGCCTCAGTCCAAGGTCTTCAGATGGATGAGGAGGAGGTCATCCAGGGACCAGCAACGGTAGGCGTGGTAGGTCTAAACTGGTCGAGGCGGAGTCCCTGAGACCTGGGCACCAATAGGAACAAGAGTCAGACAGGGGGCGCCCGAGTAAGAACAGGCCGAAGCCTGAAAGCCCAAGTCCAGAGCAGAAATAACAGAGGTGACGTAGAACAGGGTGAAGTCAGGGCAGGTGGCAAGCAAGGAAGAATGGCAAGGCAAGGCAATGGTCAAGTCCAGGAAACAATGAGTAGCGGAGTCAAGCAAGGCAGAGGTCGGGTCTAGGAGATAATCAGTAATGTGGTCGGGCAAAGCAGAGGTCGGGTCCAGGAAATTATCAGTAGCGTGGTCAGGCAAAGCAGAGGTCAGGTCCAGGAGATTATCAGTAGCGTGGTCAGGCAAAGCAGAGGTCGGGTCCAGGAGATGATCAGTAGCGTAGTCAGGCAAAGCAGAAGTCGAGTCCAGGAGTCAATCCGTAGAACAAGTAGAGTAAACGCAGGACACAGGAACAAGGAAGAGTAACGGAACCAGGATCAGGAACATGGATGAGACAGGAACCAGGATCATGAAGGAATCACCAGAGGAGGCAACGAAGTACACAACCAGCGTGGAGACCTGTTCCAAAGGCAACTAACTGAGGCTGGGCCCGGCCTTATGTGACGTCATCATCTGGGGCCGCAGGTTGGTTTCCCGCCACGGCCCCGTTAAAAGGAAAATGCGCGCACGCCTAGGGAGGAGCGCAGTGCAGGACAGCGGCATCTCCCTGCGGCCCACGTAGGGAGGCCCACCGTGGAGTTCAGACATCCGTCGCGGAGACAGGAGCACTGGGAGTGGTCCGAGGTCGAAAGTGGCGGCCCATAGCCACGAGGGAAGTGGAGCCAGATGCTGGAACAGGCAGATGAGGGTAAGAGGGCCTGGCTGCGGGCCTGCCATGGTCAGCACACACATCATGGATTTCTGCAACTCTGCCTTAAAAATGGTTTATGGATTTTTCCTACAGGAACTTATCCAAACTTTTTTAAATGCAGCTACACTAATAACTTTCACAACATCTTCTGACAATGAATTCCAGAGCTTAATTATGTGTTGAATTGGAGTGCATCAGGGATCTGTATTGGGACCCATACTTTTCAATATATTTATAAATGATCTGGAAAGAAATATGACGAGTGAGGTAATCAAATTTGCAAATGATACAAAATTGTTAAGAGTAGTTAAATCACGAGGAAGTGACGTCACTTCCCCATGTAGGCAGCACTTCGGTACTGCTCCTCGAGCTTCTGTGGCTAATTTGCTTTTTTACCGATCACGACGCAATTCTTGGGCTCCGAAGACTCATAGCAGCTTTAACCAAGTTCGAGGCATGGCAGCAAAAAAAAAAAACGCCAGACCTGCGTAAGTTTTCTTATGCTCGCGGGGATGACGACTTGGACCCGGGAAAATCTAAAATGGCGGCGGCTGATCTCCTCGCGGAGCAAGAGAAGGAGAATGCAGATTTCTCTGTTCCAGAGGACTCCCCCCCCCCCCCTTCTCGATCCGAGATGCGGAGATGGTTCGGAGAGATCCGGCAGGATTTAAAATCATATAAGCTAGAGATAGCTGAAATGCTAGCCGGTATGAAAGAAGAGACGGCGGAGCTTGGGCGCCGCGTGGATGAAAATGAGCTGCGGTTAGATACCCAGGGAGAAGGATGGGAAGCCATGAGGAAGGAACATGCTCAATTGCAGTAATCATATGTTTCCCTATCTGAAAAACTGGAGGACATCGAAAATAGAAGCAGAAGGTGTAACCTGAGGATTCGGGGAATTCCTGAATCCGAGGACTTTGCAGACTGCGTGGAGGTGGTGATAAAACTCTCTATATTTCTTTTGACTAAGGCTGCAGAGCCCGAACACATGCCGGACACTGATATTAAAGTGGACAGAGCACACCGGACCCTGGGTCCTAAGTTAGCAAATAAGCCCAGAGATATTGTGGTTTGCTATCATTCATTTCAACAGAAAAATAAAATCTTTAATGTTGCCAGAAGGCAGAGATCCTGACAATGGGAAGGCCATGAAGTGGCTATTTTTGCGGATCTTTCCACAGCCACCTTGAAGAAAAGATAGGAGTTTCGCTGTGTTACTGCTAAACTAACTGAAGCCAACATCAGATACCGCTGGCTATACCCTGGGGGGTTGGCTTTTACCATACAAGGCACGACCCATCGTGTAAAGTCCATGAGGGAGGCAGTTGAGATTCTACAGCAAGAAGGCATCACAGTTGTTGTTCCTCCAGAAGTGCCAAATGAAACAAGAGGGATGACATCCCGGAGTGCCCCACAGCCACGCTGGCAGAGAGTATCCAAGGGTCGGCGTCGACTGCAAAGGAATTCGCCCGAGGACCGGGTGGAGGAGGCTCCTGCTTGACCTATTGCTCTCTGCTTAGAGGCCGAGCTTTCTGTTGGAGACTTTCTAGATGGAGTCGTTGAACAGCTTTCTTGCATTTCAGAGTGTGTTCCCACATTTGGTGACTCGATGTTTCAAGTTCGTTGACTATACATGTTTGATCGGTTCTATAGAAGTTTTCTTTTTCAGCAAGCCCAGGAACTGAGCTGAATGGGGAGTGATTTAACTTTCTTTTAGGGCGGTTGGCACGATGTGGCAGTGCCATTGCTTGCTTTGCAAGGGGGTGGGGGCGGGGGGTGGGGGTGTGGGAGGGGTTGGGAATTTTTGGGGGATGCTCACAAGCTGGGTGGGAGTGTTCTGCTGAATATGGGGGCAGTTGTTTTTGGGAATGGCTCTACATAGGCAGTGCGGGGAATGTCTGTTTTATACATGATGGCTAGCTTTAAATTTCTATCCTTGAATGTTAAAGGGCTCAATACCCCTAGAAAGAGAAAACTATTGTTTAAGGAATTAGATCGCATGCAAGTGGATATTGCCATGTTGCAAGAGACTCATTTACGGAAGCGGTACCAGAGATTGATGGGTAACCCCAAATATCCCTATCAGTATTGGGCTGCGGCTACGGCAGCTACTAAATATTATGGGGTGGGAATATTAATTCACAAGGACTGCCATTTCGAGCTCAAAGAAACGTATGAAGATCCCGCTGGTAGGTTTATTATGGTAAAAATCCACATGGGAGTGGAGGTGTATACATTGGTGTCTATTTACAGACCTACCTCACAAAAGTAGGACTTTTACAACACCTTGACTCAGACTTTGCTTTCCCGGGTAGACGGCGCGTTACTCATGGGAGGGGGATTTCAATCTGACGTTAAACCCAAGAATAGGTACCTCGGTGGGTTCCAGTTCAGACCCTAAAAAAATCAGGGAGGCACGAAAATGATGATGAGAAGCCTTGGTATACAGGATATATGGAGGTCCCGAAATCCCACATCGAGAAATTACACCTTTTTCTCCTCCCCGCATAATAGCTATTCCAGAATTGATATGTTTTTGGGAAATAATGGTTTAATACCTAGAGTCTTGCAGGTTGACATAGAGCCTATTCTGTGGTCCAACCATGCCCCAATCTGGTTTACATTACAGGTGCGGGACTATGATCGAGGTACAAAATACTGGAGGCTAAACGACTCGTTATTGGATGACCCTGACTTTGTCTCCCAGATCGATCTAGACATTCAGGAGTATTTACAATATAATGATACAGGTGCTGTTAATCCAGTGGTTGTCTGGCAATGTCTTAAGGTAGTTATTAGGGGTAAATTTATTGCCAGGGGGGCCTTATTAAAGAAACAAAGGGAACAGGAACGGGAACAACTGTTGGCCCAGCTTAAAGCCCTAGAAAGATCTCATAAACAATCCGGACCCTCTATGTCACTACTTCCCCAGTTGCAAGATCTTAGAAACCGTATAGCTTCACTGGACTCCGCATATATTGCTCACCAATTGCAATTAACCCAGCAAAAGTATTTTGAAGGGGGGAACAAGGCGGGGAAAGTATTAGCCAATGTTCTAAAATGAAGGCAGGCCCAGACTACCATTATTAAAATTAAAAACAAAGAAGGTGAGATGTTGACAGACAACAAGTCTATCAGAGGGCGTTTCCATCAATTTTACTCCGATTTGTATGCGATGGACAAAGAGTAGTTAAATCACAAGCAGATTGTGATGAATTGCAGGAAGACCTTCTGAGACTGGAAAATTGGGCATCCAAATGGCAGATGAAATTTAATGTGGATAAGTGCAAGGTGATGCATATAGGGAAAAATAACCCATGCTACAGTTACACAATATTGGGTTCCATATTAGGAGCTACCACCCAAGAAAGAGATCTAGGCATCATAGTGGATAACACATTGAAATCATCGGTTCAGTGTGCTGCGGAAGTCAAGAAAACAGAATGTTGGGAATTATTATAAAGGGAATGGTGAATAAAACAGAAAATTTCATGTCTCTGTATAGCTCCATGGTGAGATTGCACCTCGAATACTGTGTACAATTCTGGTCGCTTCATCTCAAAAAAGATATAGTTGCGATGGAGAAGGCACAGGAAGGGCGACCAAAATGATAAAGGGAATGGAACAGCTCCCCTATGAGGAAGGAATAAAAAGGTTAGGACTTTTCAGCTTGGAGAAGAGACAGCTGAGGGGGGATATGATAGAGGTGTTTAAAATCATGAGAGGTCTAGAACGGGTTAATGTGAATCAGTTATTTACTCTTTCGGATAATAGAAAGGCTAGGGGGCACTCCATGAAGTTAGCCTGTGGCACATTTAAAACTAATCGGAGAAAGTTCTTTTTTACTCAAAGCACAATTAAGCTCTGGAATTTGTTGCCAGAGGATGTGGTTAGTACAGTTAGTGTAGCTGTGTTTAAAAAAGGACTGGATAAGTTCTTGGAGAAGTCCATTACCTGCTGTTAATTAAGTTGACTTAGAAAATAGTCACTGCTGTTACTAGCAACGGTAACATGGAATAGACTTAGTTTTTGGGTACTTGCCAGGTTCTTATAGCTCACACAATGGAGCGATACAGAGGCATTATGATGTTCTTTGTTTTATTGTTCATTCCTTTCCTAATAATCATAGCATTCTATTTTCTTTCTTGGCTACCGCTGCACACTGAGCAGATTTCAGCATATTTTCAATGATGATACCTAGATCCTTTTCCTGTGTTGTGACTCCTAATGTGGATCCTTGCATTAAGTAGCTATAATTTGGGTTACTCTTCCCTAAGTGCATCATTTTGCACTTATCCCCATGAAATTTAATTTGCCATTTGCATGTCCAGTCTCTCAGTTTTGCAATGTCCTCTTGCAATTTCTCACAATCCTCTTGCAATTTGACAACTTTGAATAATTTTGTGTCATCCGCAAATTTGATCACCTCACTTGTTCCCATTTCCAGGTCATTAGCAATGGTCCCAGAACAGATCCTGGGGCACTCCACTATTCACTTTTTTCCAGTGGGAAAATTTATCATTTAGCCCTACTCTCTGTTTTCTACCTTTTAACCAACTGGCAATCCACAACAGGACATTGCCTTTTTCCTACGAAGTCTCTCATGAGGGACTTTGTCAAATGCTTTCTGGAAATCCAGTTACCCTATATCAACTGGCTCATCTTTATCCACATGTTTATTTATGTCCTCAAATCTGTGAGGCAAGACTTCCCTTGGCTATCCATATTGCTTTTGTCCCATTAAAATATGCTTATCTATATGTACAGCAATTTTGTGCTTTATGATATTTTCTACCATTTTGCCTGGCACAGACACTGGACTGTAGTTTCCTGGATCACCCCTTGATCCCTTTTTAAAAATTGACGCTACATTGACAACCCTCCAGTATTCAAGTACCATAGATGATGTTACTGATAGTTTACAAATTTCCAATAGCAGGTCTGCAATTTCATTTCTCACTTTTTTAAGCACTCTGGGATGTATACCATCTGGTCCAAGTGATTTCCTACTCTTTAGTTTGTCAATGTGCCCTCAAACATCTTCCAGGTTCACTGAGATTTGTTTCAGTTCTTCTGAATCATCAATTTGAATATCATTTCTGGCATGGGTATATCTCCTACATTTTCCTTAGTGAATACCAAAGCAAAGAATTCATTTACTCTCTCTGCTATGGCTTTGTCATTCCTAAATGCCCCTTTTACCCCTTGATCACCTAATGCTCCAACTGACTCACTCGTGTTGCGTCTGTCAGTCTTCGACGGCTTCGCCCCGCTTGTTGCACCCCTATCTCGGTTCCTCCCGCTTACCTGGGCAAGATGGCTACCACAGTGTCATCAAGCCGACTTCTTTGGCGTCCCCGGAATGGCTATGGTGCAGCCGTACACCATTGTTCCTCCCAGGTACCTGCTAGGGTGTGCGCATGTGCGCACACCACATCTAAGTATTCCCAGTGGCGTGAACCTCGAGGGCGTTCCCATATCTGACGTCACGCCACTCCGGGTATATCTACTTCTCAAGATTGCTAGCTCATTGAGTTGGCAAAGACACGAATAGACTCGATTTGCTCGACTGTTCCTGTCTGCACTACTCTGCCGCTTCTCTGCTGCCTGCGGGAAGCTTTCCTTCTGCCCTTCAGGGTTTACTACTAATTTGGGTACCCGTTCCTCGGGGACCCTCTGTTTTATTTCAGGTCCTTTCAGGGAATAGGCACTCACTCCTCGAGGGCCTGCTCTCCCTGCCTCAGTGCCTGTACCTACTGCTATCTATCTGGTGGAATCGCATCCATAACAGCTAACATCGAGTGAGTACTTTAACCTCTCATCTGTCTCATCCACAGTATCTGCTGCGGAACCTCCTGACGTCATCCTGGAGAGAAGGGCTTCCTATGCCGAGGTCCCTGAGACTACAACTCACCAGTGCCACCTGGTGGCTACTTCAAGCTGTATAAATAAAAAATTATTCCGGTGTTTTGTGTATAGAGTCTAGCCCAATGCTGTGGCTCCTCATGGGGCTCCTCCCCGTGGGTGTGGTCATCTCCAAAGCACCCAAAGATCCACTAAAACACACGTAATAACAACAACTCGCAGGCTTTTTATATCTAATGTACCTGAAAAAGGTTTTATTATGAGTTCTTGCTTCTAGGCAATCTTCTTCTCAAATTCTCTCTTTGCCTTTCTTATCAGTACTTTGCATCTGACTTGCCAGTGCTTATGCTGTTTCCTGTTTCCTTCATTAAGATCCCTTTTCCATTTATTGAAAGATGTTCTTTTATATATTATACCCTCTCTCACCTCACCTTTTAACTATCAGGCCGATACAGTAAAATCCGCGGGAGAGCGGGCGAATGTCCGCTCTCCCGGCGCACGCACCGGCCACTAGCCGTGCGCGCGATGCAGTATTTAAATTAGGTCCAGCGGTAGATCCAGGCAAAAGGAGGCACTAGGGACACTAGCGCGTCCCTAGCGCCTCCTTTTTGACAGGAGCGGCGGCTGTCAGCAGGTTTGACAGCCGACTCTCAATTTTGCCGGCGTCGGTTCTCAAGCCCGCTGACAGCCACGGGCTCGGAAACCAGACGCCAGCAAAATTGAGTGTCCAGTTTTTGGCCCGACAGCCGTAAGCCAAATTTAAATTTAAATTTTTTTTTTTTAACCTTTTTTTACTCTTCGGGACCTCCGACTTAATATCGCCATGATATTAAGTCAGAGGGTGCACAGAAAAGCAGTTTTTACTGCTTTTCTGTGCACTTTCCTGGTGCTGGAAGAAATTAGCGCCGACCCAAAGGTCGGCGCT
Organism: Rhinatrema bivittatum; assembly: GCF_901001135.1. Taxonomy (NCBI): domain Eukaryota; kingdom Metazoa; phylum Chordata; class Amphibia; order Gymnophiona; family Rhinatrematidae; genus Rhinatrema; species Rhinatrema bivittatum. Next base: position 220,645,569 of record NC_042619.1, read on the forward strand.
AATTTCTGAAAGTAAAATGTGCAGCTTGGCTGCACATTTTACTTACTGTATCCCGCGCACATACGTAATAGGGCCATCAACATGCATTTGCATGTTGAGGGCGCTATTAGGTGCAGCGGGTTGGATGCGCGTTTTCCTCCCCTTACTGAATAAGGGGTAAGGGAAAACGCGCATCCAAGACCAGGCTAACAGTGCGCTCCGTTTCACAATCCCTCATGCCCACACGACTCTCAGCACAACTCTCCTCCGACAGGGCTCCCACCAGTATACTGCTGCACAAAGATTTAAACAGGTGCGGCCGGCGCTCTTGATGACATCAGAGGGGGGCGGAAGCAAGTCCCCAAACCTCCGTTTCACAATCCTCACGCCCGCACGACTCTCAGCGCAACTCTCCTCCGACAGCGCTCCCACCAGTATATCGCTGCACAAAGATTTAAATAGGTGCAGCCAGCGCTCTTGATGACATCAGAGAGGGGTGGAAGCAGGTCTCCAAACCTCCGTTTCACAATCCCTCATGCTCGCATGACACTCAGCGCAACTCTCCTCCAACAGGGCTCCCCGACTGTGCCTTTTTTGATTTAAGTAGCAGCCTCTGCGCTGAAGAATGTATCACCTTAATTGTGGAGGTGGAAGCCTCCTTATGATCTCTGGACACATTGGTCATGCTGATCCAAGAGAGTCATTCTAGTAGAGCAACAGAGGCAACTCTTGAATCCTGGCTTGTTGTCAGCCATCTTGAAGAGGAACGATACTAAATCAAACTCCATCTTGAAGAAAAGAAATTAACTCTAATTTATTTTTCTTTAAGCAGACTTGCGACTTAAAAATAAAAAAAATTATCAGAAAGAAAGAAAAATCCCTGAGGGGAAAAAATGACTGGCTGTAGTGTTTTACAGAGAACAAAAACACTTTATTTTGTACGCATGGAAGAAAACAGGAAATTCGTGCTGCGGTGCAGTGGCGTAGCCACGGGTGGGCCTGGGTGGGCAGCTGCCCACCCAATTTAGACCCAGGCCCACCCAACTGACACCAGAACTGCAAGGCTGTCGCGGGATCCCATCCCCGCGACAGTGAAGAGGAGAACCCATGCTTGGCGCGCCATCACGGCACACGTGGGGAAGCGGTCCTACAACCATATGGCCGACCGATCTTCCTGTTTGCGGGGGGAGGGGGGGGCGGAAGCGCCGTGCACAGCTTCCACTTCCTCCCCCCAAAGCAGGAAGATCAGCTGCCTCTCCTGCTATCTTCGGGCCGTATGGCCGACCGATCTTCCTGTTTGGGGGGGGGGGGAGGAGAGCGGAAGCGCCGCGCACAGTTTCCGCTTCCTCCCCCCAGAGCAGGAAGATCAGCTGCCTCTCCTGCTGCCACTGGCCTCCTGCTATCTTCGAGCCATACGGCCGACCGATCTTCCTGTTGGGGGGGGGGGGAGGGAGAAGAGCAGAAGCGCCGCGCACAGCTTCCGCTCCCCCCCCAGCAGGAAAATCGGTCGGCCGTATGGCTCGAAGATAGCAGGAGGCCAGTGGCAGCAGGAGAGGCAGCTGATCTTCCTGCTCTGGGGGGAGGAAGCGGAAACTGTGCGCGGCGCTTCCGCTCTCCTCCCCCCCCCCAAACAGGAAGATCGGTCGGCCATACGGCCCGAAGATAGCAGGAGGCCAGTGGCAGCAGGAGAGGCCAGCTGATCTTCCTGCTCAGGGGGGAGGAAGCGGAAACTGTGCACAGGCTTGAATGTGTATGTGAGGATGAGAATGGGAGCCTTGTGTGTGTGTGTGTGGGTGAAAATCGGACCCTGGGTGTGTATGGGAGTGAGAATGGAGTCTTGAATGTGTGTGGGTGATAATGGAAGCTTGAATATGTGGGTGAGGATGGAAGCTTGAATGTGTGTATATATGGGTGAGAATGGGAGCCTGGGTTTGTGTGTGTGGGTGAGAATGGAAGCTTGAATATGTGGGTGAGGATGGAAGCTTGAATGTGTATATATATGGGTGAGAATGGGAGCCTGGGTTTGTGTGTGTGGGTGAGAATGGAAGCTTGAATATGTGGGTAAGAATGGGTGCTTGAAAGTGTGTATGTGTGGGTGAGAATGGGACCTTAAATGTGTGTATGTGTGGGTGAGAATGGGAGAATGGGTTTGTGTGTGTGGATGAGAATGGGTGCCTGGATGTGCGTCTGTGTGTGCATAAGAATATAAGCCTGGGGAGGGGTGAGAAAGTGAGAGCTTGTATGTGTGTCTGCAGAGAATGTGAGCTTGGGGGGGGGGGGGGGAAGAGCATATGAGAGTGAGAGCCTGAGTGTGTGAGGGAGTCTGTGAGAGAAAGCATTTATGTATATGTGTGTGTGTGTGTGGAAGGGAAGAAGACAGTAGTAGAAAAGACACTGAAGAGGAATTAGGAAATGAGCGACAAGGGAAAAAATGGGAAAGAGAGACCAAGACCAACTGATTAGAAAAATACAAAGATCAGACAACAAAGGTAAAAAATAAATAAATATATATATATAGAGAGAGAGAGAGAGAGAGAGCAATTTAAATATGTCATCTTTGGGAATGTGCATTCTTATATTTTTGTATTTTGCTCTTTCTTAAGTATTCCACTGTTCAGACATTTTAGTTTCTCAGGCTTTCTATTTTGGCTTTATCTACATGTTTCTGTTTCTAATTTATAGTCTCTTATTTCTATATTAGGTAAGGGTCGGTCTCAGTTTTGCCTGTTTGTGACAGAAATGAGTATTTCTAGCATATAGTTTCTCTGTAGTAGTAGTCCAGCCTGTTCTGTTATTCCCGTAGGTGATGTATTAATGTTCTAGGGCCTGGTGTAGTATTTGCATTGCTGCTTTTTGATAAGGTTGCTGTTTGAATCCTGAGAGTCAGTGCTGTGATTGTTTGGCAAGGTTCCAGATGCCTCTTTCTTTGTAAGAGTTTGTTACTTCACAAAATAGCAGTGGAGGGTTATTTTTTGCTGAGATTACACCAGAATTTGAATTTTTTTTTTCATGTTACTTGTAATGTGAATTGCCCTAGCTCTGCGCTGCACCTGTTCTGATGATTAATTATATTTTATTGTATTTATGAAGATTTCTGGGTTTCTGCAAATATGGTTCATGAAAGAATACATTAATTTTTGTTTTATTATATGATTGGATTTGATAGTTTTCTATACTTGAAATAATTGAAGTAAATTATTTTAAAGTTTCATACATGACACATAATGGCTGTTGCAAACTACTTAGAAAGCCATTCTAGGGTGCAGTATATGGCATTATTTATCAGTAAGAAAACAACTAGTAGACCTGCATGCCTTGTGCCCACCTATGTTAACCTTGTGCCCACCCAAAAAATCAATTCTGGCTACGCCACTGCTGCGGTGGCTGCGCCTGAACATCTGTCCATGATCAAAGATCTTCTTGGTCTTTCGGAGCTCTGAGAGAGCTATCCGTCTTGGTGCCCGTCACCGCCCACTTCTTCTGCCTGTCCACGGAGAAAAGAAAAGTGCATGCAAGGACAGAAGATAATGCTTACCATTAAGTTCAGTTTGTGGTTCATCGCCAAAGCAGAGTGTTCCAAGGCTTTGAAGACCGATGCGTAGCAATCGCTCAGCTTTGTATATTTGCCAACCAAAGCTATGGAGCACGTTTGCAGCAGCCTTTCATACCTGAGAAGAAAAAAAAGAAATATGTGCCCAATTAATACCGTAACTTTACAATAGGAAACATTTCACCAACAGCTGCAACAACTTGTGTCGCTAAAGGTTTTAATTTCTCTTCATTTCTCATCAAGTGTCAAACCAGCGGCACCAATGCGTTTCTATCTCTCAGTGCTGAAAGAAGTTGCTTAATCAATTAAAACTATTAAAGTGCTTTGCAAGATTAGCTTGATGGACCAGAGCTGGTACACATGCAAAAGAACTGGATCCAATTCCTTCACCTAGCCTGCTCCTCGGGCTAGGAGGAGCTGGAGTTGCTGCAGAAGTAGCACCTGCCACCCCAGGAGGGAAATTGTGAGCCATCACTCAACGGCGACACTTTACCAACTAGGCTCGGCTGTCTGTTTACCAGGCTGCTCAGGTGGAGGACTGCCACTGTGATGGCTGGACGAGTTAGGAGGGAGTGCGGTGTTAAAAAAAATGTGGGAGAAAACTTTAAACAGCTGCAAATGAAGATCCAAGGTACTTACACCTGGGAAATATCATCCCTACTGCATCCCCAGCCTATATCATTAATGGCCATGGTCAGGCCTGGGCCATGTTCTCGATGGGCTGGAAGACCAAAGAGGTAGGAGGTGATTATACAGGGCAAAATATTAATAATAATAATAATAACCCTTTTGTGTTCAGAAATAAATGCATTCCCTCACCTGCAGAAAAAGAAAATTATTATTTACCTGCTAATTTTCGTTCCTGTAGTACCATGGATCAGTCCAGACAGTGGGTTATGTCCCCAATCCAGCAGATGGAGTCAGCACAAGCTTTGAGGGGGCGTATCCATATATACTACTACCCCCTCTGCAGGAGTTCAGTATCGAGTATATCAAAGCCCGAGTAGAAACCCCCGAAGGATCAAGTTTGTGGAAACAGATAATGAAAACAATTGTAACCGCAACAAGTAACTGCAAACATCCTACCAACTTGTAGGGAGCTGTGAAAAACAGCGAAAAGAAACAACTGTGAAGACACAGAACACTGCGAGCAAGAAGCAGCGCAGAGCTGAGCAGGATCAAGAACCCAAACGCGGTGGGCGTCTGGACTGATCCATGGTACTACAGGAACGAAAATTAGCAGGTAAATAATAATTTTCTTTTCCCTGTACGTACCTGGATCAGTCCAGACAGTGGGATGTACCCAAGCTTCCCTAAATCGGGTGGGGTCCTGCGAGGCCTGCTCGGAGAACCTGCTCGCCAAAGTGTCCAGAGACCGAAGAGGCGAGGTGCAGACGATAGTGCCTCGAGAACGTGTGTAACGATTTCCAGGTGGCTGCCCTACAAATTTCCTGCGAGGATACCGAGCGAACCTCCGCCCAGGAAGCCGCCTGAGAACGTGTAGAATGCGCTACGATTCCGGGTGGGGGAGTCCGACCCGCCCCAATGTAAGAAGCAGCAATGCCGGCCTTCAGCCATCTGGCAATGGTAGTCTTCGAGGCCTGAGACCCCTTCTTAGGACCGGCCCAGAGTACAAAGAGATGGTCAGAGGTTCGGAACTCATTTGTAGCCTCCAGATAGAGGCGCAGAGTGCGCTTGACATTCAAGAGACGGAGAGACTTCGGCTCTGAGGAAGAGAAGGACAGCAACTCCACCGTCTGGTTCACATGGAATGCAGAAACCACCTTCGGAAGGAAGGAGGGAACGGTGCGAAGCGAAACTCCAGAGTCGGAGAAACGGAGATAGGGCTCTCTACACAACAGAGCCTGCATCTCCGAGATGCGTCGAGCGGAACAGATGGTCACAAGAAATACAGTCTTGAGAGTGAGATCCTTTATCGTTGCGCTGCGCAGCGGCTCGAACGGTGGTCCCGACAGGGAGCAAAGCACAAGGTTAAGACTCCAGGAGGGACAAGGGTCCCGTAACGGAGGACGCATATGCTTGACACCCTTGAGAAAACGAGCAATGTCAGGATGCTGTAGAAGAGAGCCCCCATCGCTCAACAGCGAACCAAGGGCGGCCACCTGAACCTGTAGTGAATTATAGGTGAGCCCTTTTTCCACCCCCGCCTGTAGAAACTGAAGGATCTGAGGTACAGAAGCCTTAGCGGGTCTCGTGGCCTGGCTGGTACACCACAGCTCGAACACCTTCCAGACTCGAACATAGGCCGATGTCTTTCGTGCCCGCAATAGCGTGGATACTACCGCCTCCAGGTAGCCCCGACGCCGGAGGCGGCGCCTCTCAAAAGCCAGGCTGCAAGACAGAAGAATTCTGCCTGCTCGAAAAATACCGGGCCCTGATGTAGGAGCTGGGGGAGGTGCCCCAGCCTGATTGGCCTGTCGATCACCAGCTGTAGCAGGTCCGCAAACCAGGGTCGCCTGGGCCATTCTGGGGTGACGAAAACCACGGTCCCCTGATGGCTTTCTATTCTGCGGAGCATCCTGCCCACCAGGGGCCATGGTGGAAAAGAAAGATATGGCGGCCACGGGAGGACCAGGGCATCCACTCCCTCCGCGCTCTCTCCGGCGACTGAAGAAGCGTGGAGCCTTGGCGTTGAGAGCGGACGCCATCAGATCCAAGTGGGGGGCCCCCCACCGATGGACGAGAAGTTGCATTGCTTTGTCGGAGAGAGACCACTCTCCGGGTCCAGCAGTTGACGACTGAGGAAGTCCGCCTGGACGTTGTCCACACCGGCGACGTGCGAGGCCGCTAGCCGGACGAGATGACGCTCCGCCCATTGCATCAGCAGAGCCGCCTCGAGCGCGACCTGCGGGTTGCGCGTGCCTCCTTGTCGGTTGATGTAGACCACGGTGGTAGCGTTGTCCGATAGGATTCTGACTTCTCGGTTCCGAAGAAGCGAGAGGAAATGTCGCAGAGCTAGCCGGACCGCTCTGGTTTCCAGACGGTTGATTGACCACTTCGCCTCCACCGTGGACCACGTCCCCTGCGTGGCGCTTCGATCGCAGACTGCACCCCAGCCTGCTAGACTGGCATAGGTGGTCACCACCACCCAATTTGGCAGATCGAGGGACATGCCACGGGCCAGGTTCGGCGGATCCAACCACCAGCCCAGACTGTCCCTGGCATTCTGTGGGAGCGGGAGAATCATCTGATAGTCCTGCAATACTGGTTTCCAACGGGAGAAGAGCGCCCACTGTAAGGTCCTGAGGTGCGCGAAAGCCCAAGGTACAAGGTCGATGGTGGACCCCATCACTCCCAGGAGTTGCAGGTAGTCCCAGGAGGTGGGCTCTGGCAACGCAGAGAACCGTCGTGTGTGATCCCGCAAGGATTGAGCTTTGTCCTGGCGCAGAAAAACTTTGCCCAGTAGGGTGTCGAAAGTTGCCCCCAAAAAAAACCCAAGCGTTCGAGGGCATGAGGGAGCTCTTGGAGAAGTTCACTACCCATCCCAGGGAATGTAGAAACCGTACTACTCGAGTCACCGCTGAGCGTCCATGATCGAATGACTTCGCCCGGAGGAGCCAATCGTCCAGATAAGGATGAACCAGGATGCCCTCCTTCCGGAGAGCTGCCGCCACAACTACCATGATCTTGGTGAAGGTGTGCAGCGCCGGCGCCAATCCAAACGCGAGAGCCGTGAACTGAAAATGCTGGTCCAGAATTTTGAAACGAAGGAAACTGTGGTGGTCCAGGCGGATGGGAATGTGCAGGTAGGCCTCCGTTAAGTCCAGGGAGGCGAGGAACTCCCCCCGATGCACCGCCGCAATCACTGACCAGAGCGTTTCCATGCGGAACCGAACGACTCGAAGGGATTTGTTGACTTCCTTGAGGACTAGGATAGGCCGGAAGGAACCGTCCTTCTTTGGTACGACGAAATAGATGGAATAGTGGCCCGAGCCCACCTCTCCGAAGGGCACGGGCGCAGTAGCGCCTATCTCCCGGAGTCTGTCCAGAGTCAGCTGCACCGCTCCTCTCTTGAGGTCCGAGCCACAGGGGGAAAAGATGAACCTTCCCTGCGGGGGGCGGACAAATTCCAATGCGTAGCCGTGTTTTATGGTATCCAGGACCCACTGGTCCGAGGTGATCCGTGCCCACTCCGCTTAGAAATACGTTAGTCGGTCCCCAATCCTGGGGACAGGGGAGTGGGCGAGACTGGCATCATTGTGAAGACTTGGTATAGGGGTTCCCGGTTCCGGGAGTAGTGCGTGCGGGCCGATGCCCGCGGAAGGCGCGCAACCAGGGCTGAGACCTGGGGGCGGATGGCCGGGAGCCCGTCTGTCTGTAGCCCCTGTAGCGCCGTTGCGCTCTGGCTCTGGTCCGAGAAGAAGAAAACGCTCTGGATGGTCGAAACCTATCCTCCGGCAGCCGATGAACAGCGTTCTCCCCCAGGGACTTGATGATCTGGTCCAAATCCTCCCCGAAGAGGAACTTGCCCCTGAAGGGAAGAGAGCCCAGACTGGACTTAGAGGACGTATCAGACGCCCAATTGCGTAGCCACAGTAGTCGTCGTGCTGCCACTACCGAAACCATGGATCTTGTGAGGACCCGAAAAAGGTCGTACGAGGCGTCCGCCCCATACGCCACTGCGGCTTCTAGCCGATCTGCCTGGGCAGCCTCATCGGACGGCAGGTTCTGAGACGTGAGGAGTTGTTGCACCCAAAGGAGACTAGCCCGCTGTTCAAGCGAACTGAACATCACCGCCCGCATACCCAGAGCGGAGACCTCGAAAACCCGCTTAAGGAAAACTTCCAACTTACGATCCTGTGTGTCCCGCAACGCCGCACCTCCCGTCACTGGGATAGTCGTCCTCTTCGTGACCGCCGACACTGCGGAGTCCACCTTTGGGACCTTGATGAGGTCCAGAAAATCTTCGGGGAGCGGGTACAGCTTTTCCATAGCCCAGCTGCTCTTCAGGGAGGCCTCCGGGGTGTCCCATTCCCTGGTGAGAAGTTGTAAAAACGAGTCATGAATGGGAAAAGCCCGAGCCCTCGGCCGGAGTGCCGCCAGGACAGGATCTCCCTTCCTTGAAGAAGTGATGACAGCGGGAGCTACAGGGGCAGGCGGGTCTGGTGGTGGATCCAAATCTAATTCTTGGATGATCTGCGGGATGAGGTCGTCCAGCTCTTCCCTCTGGAAGAGGCGTAGGGTACGCGGATCATCCCCCTCCTGTGTGCCGTCCCCTTGTCCCCCGTCCGGGAGGTCAAGTCCATGTCCCGCTGGGTCTGGCACCGCCCCCACTGCCGCGGGCGTGGATCGGACCCGGGTAGGAAGGCGGGAGGCCCCCACTCCCGGAGGGTCGGGGGGGGCCGGCGTCGAGGGCGACATCCGAGGGATCTTAGGAGGGGGGGGGGGGTCCCACAGGTGCTTCCAGCCCCTGCAGATAAGCGGTATGCATGAGCAGGATAAACTCCGGAGAGAACCCCGGCCTGCTCGGGTGCGCTTCGGGGGCGGCGTGGTTCCTGCTCCCTGGCTCTGGGTGCTTGGTTCCTGCACCAAAATCGGGGGAACACCCCCGCTGGTAGAGTCCTCCAGGGATGCGTTCTCCCTCGTGGCCTCCAGGGATCCGTTCCCCCTCGTGGCCTGCGCCTCAGGGCGCTCAGAATGTAAAATGGCCGCCGTTCCCGCCAAAAATGGCGGAGTGGCCGGCCCGCACCGCCCGGGCAAAAAAGAGAAATCAGTCAGGGACTGTGAGGTACTTTCCCCCCCGGGAAGGCATCGTGCACAGATGCCCTCCCGGGAAATCCGGGACCCCGGGTCTCCGCAGGCCGCACAGCGGGACGGCCGCGGCATCGGGATCGCTGCAGGAGAAAAGAAAAAGCCACGGGGGGGGGCCACGCGCACAAAGGCGCCGCTGCGGGGGGGCCCGGTCGGCCCGCACTGCCCGCTCTCTGAAAATAGAGGAGGGTGCCGCGGGGGGGGCCTTCCTGGCCACACGACCCGCCCCAGACATCTTTCCCTAAATGACTCAGCAGCCCATGAGGAGCTGTAAAATGGCCGCGGGTGAGGGAGTAAAGAGCGAAGAGGCCGGCTCCACCGGCTTTCGCAGGCACCGGGGGCTGAGCTGTAAAGGAAAAAACTACAAAGGAAAAACAAACTTACCCCTGGCTGCAACGAGAAATAAACAGCAAGGCCGCAGAGAAGAGACAAGGAAGATAAGCCACTCCCCAGGAGTTGAAAGAACTCTGCCTTTTTTTTTTTTTTTTTTTTAAACTTAATACAAACTTGATACAAACTTGATCCACAGAAAAAGACAACAACAAGCCATAATCAAGCAAGAAAGTGAAGGAAAAGGAGGGGAAGCCTGATTCCCCTACTCGCATCTGCTGGAGTCAGAAGATACTGAACTCCTGCAGAGGGGGTAGTAGTATATATGGATACGCCCCCTCAAAGCTTGTGCTGACTCCATCTGCTGGATTGGGGACATAACCCACTGTCTGGACTGATCCAGGTACGTACAGGGAACAGCATATATAAAATACTTTTTAAAAAAATCTTAACATTCACATCAGATAAAAGAAGCAAAAAAAACCCCATCAAGGTGAAAAAAATACTAAAGGGAGACTGGGACCCATCACTATTGTTATTTACAGGCAGAATACCGACTGGCAATGTTCACTTGTTTCCTTGTTGTCTTCCTCCAGTAAAATCATAGGAAACAGTGTCTCAGCAGGTTCCAGCACAGCAGAAGGGCAGCACAGAGAACCTCACGGGGAGATACAAATTTTTATTCTGCTGAATTGTGTTCCTTATTTATGGCAGCACTAGCCATCCAGACTGATCAATGGCAATTGCTCCAGATTAATCACACTGATATAAAGGTCAGCAAACGAGCTGTGAATGATAGGGTTTAAAAAAAAATTTTTTTTTACTGGATTAAGGGGGTCATTTATCAGTTACATATGGCTTTTTCACATGCAAAAAACGCCTTTAACGTGTGCGAAAGTACCATAATGCATGGCTTTAACTACACCTTTGTCATTTGTGTAAAGCTGTGTGATAGGGTTTTATTGCAAGCTCAGAGAGAGAAAGAGAGAGAGAGAGAGAGAGAGAGAGAGAGAGAGATAGAGAGAGAGTGATAGAGAGCACCTAGCCTTAATGTCCTCACACTAGATAGGTATTTATATCTCTATGGGAGGCCCACCAAGTATCTCAAGGTGAGGTTTAGGTATTAGTGTAGGGGTTAGGGGCAACTTTGACATAAAAAGTGAGACATATGAACAGAACAGTGCTCTCTTGTGAAGATTTGATGACCTTCGGAGTAAGGAAACTCACCCAAAGATGAGATTTGTGCAATGTTCTCTCAACCTAGCTTGATGTTACCCAGGTAGAGAGTCCAAAGACTGATGTAGCATGCCATTCCAATGTGATGATGTCATCCCATGACTAACACTGGTGTTTGAACAGCCTATGATTTTGTCCCTTTTGAGGATGAAATATCAGGTTGCGTTTATCAACATAGCTGCACATTTGGTAGATCTGGCGCAGGTACATAAAGGAGGTCCTCATCAACTTAGTGATGTGAAATTCCTTGGTGAGGTTTCGGTTGAGCTGAAGCCCTAGGCTGTGTACTGACTCCTTAGAATGTAACGGAGTGACTGACAGAGAAAGTAGTGATCGTAGGAGGTGACCTGTTAGCTGAGCCAGAGGAGTTCAGATTTCAAGGGGTTTACCTTAAGTTTGTGGTCATTAAACTACTAGGCTACTGCTGTAAGAAAATCATTGAGGTTTGCAATAGATTACGTTTGGTTAGATCCCATTTTGTCACACAGTTTTATGTCATCAGCAGATAGGTGGCATTCATTGTTGAAAGATTGAATGAGGTCACTGATAGGCCAGATGTAAATATGGAAAAGTTGGGAGCAAGATGGCCTCCATGGCAGGATGCTGACAAAGAATCTACTTTGTGCCTGATTTAACATATTTCTCTCTTTAGTTAGCTGCTATTATGGTGAAACAGAAGGGCAGGCAGCAGCCACAGTCTTAACTCTCCTCAGTGGGGGTTCAATGGATAGGCATGTCACCGTCCATGGAAGTCAGTGCCCTGGAGCATGTACCATTCAGGAATCTTCCCTAAAGCTTGGGATAACTTTGAGCTCTGATACTAGAACATCTCCCACAATGCCCATGATTCAGGATATTGGTGTTGTGAGGGTCAACTAATTGAGAATATCATGACTTATTAGAATGACTATTCTACCTTGGCTTTGAAAAGCAAATGTTGCTTACCTGTAGCAGGTGTTCTCACAGGACAGCAGGATGTAGTCCTCGCATATGGGTGACATCACAGGATGGAGCCCAATCACAGACACTTTTGTCAAAATTTCCAGAACTTTGACTGGCCCCTACTGGGCATGCCCAGCATGGCACTAACCCTGCAGCCAGCAGGGGTCCCCCTTCAGTCTTATTTGAAATCTACAGGCAGTGCCGAAAAATAAAACAACAAAACGTTACGAACCCAACACCGTGGGGCGGCGGGCGGGTTTCGTGAGGACTAACATCCTGCTGTCCTGTGAGAACACCTGTTACAGGTAAGCAACATTTGCTTTCTCACAGGACAAGCAGAATGGTAGTCCTCACATATGGGTGAGTACCGAGCTGAGGATGTCCGAACATGCACCAAATGTACCCAACGGCGTGCAACAGGCACAACAACTGGGGTGGAATTTGGTAGAGGGCATCCTGAACCCCACTGGGCAGGCGGAAGGGTGTTGGTACGTCACATTGGAAACAGGTTACGCAGGGCAGACTGGCCGAAGATGGAATCTTGTCTTCCGGTTTTGTCCAAGCAATAGTGGGCTGCGAAAGTGTGGAGAGAAGTCCAGGTGGGAGCCCTGCAAATGTCAGGAAGCGGCACCGATCGTAGGTGTGTTACTGAAGTCGCCATGGCCCTCACAGAGTGTGCTTTAACACGGTCTTGAAAAGGAATGCCTGCTTGCTGATAGCAAAAAGATATGCAGTCCACCAACAAGGAGGAGAGAGTCTGCTTACCCACAGGGTGCCCTAATTTATTGGGATGGAAAGAGACGAATAACTGAGTGCTCTTCCTGTGGGCAACTGTACAGTCTAGGGAGAACGCTAGAGCCCGTTTACAGTCAAGGGTATGCAGAGCCTGTTCCCCTGGATTGGAGTGGGGCCTGGGAAAGAAGATAGGTAGTATGATGGATTGATTAATGTGAAACTCCGAAACTACCTTAGGTAAGAACTTAGTGTGAGTGCAGAGTACCGCCCGATCCTGCAGGAGTTTAGTGTAAGGCGGATAGGTAATTAGGGCCTGTAACTCACTAACCCTGCGAGCTGAAGTGATAGCCAAAAGGAAAATCACTTTCCATGTGAGATATTTTAGGTCACAGGAGTGAAGAGGCTCGAATGGTGGTTTCATGAGCCGACCGAGAATCAGATTAAGGTCCCAAGAAGGGGCCGGAAGACGTAAAGGTGGCTTGATATGGAGCAAGCCTTTCAGAAAACGTGTTACGAGGTGTTGTACTGATATAGGAACATCCCTGACACCTTTATGGAAGGCGGCTACCGCACTGACATGCATTCTAATGGAAGAGGTCTTTAGACCTGACTCCGATAAATGCCAGAGATAGTCCAAAAACCTTGGGATTGGACAGGAAAAGGGATCAAGGGATTGCGAAGAGCACCATGATGTATACCTTTTCCATTTATAGGAATAAGATTTTCTTGTGGAAGGCTTCCGTGAAGCAATCAGGACACGAGAAACTGAATCTGAAAGGTTAAGTGGTTGAAGGATTAACCTTTCAACATCCATGCCGTCAGGGATAAGGCCTGAAGATTGGGATGGCGTAGACATCCATCGTTCTGAGTGATCAGAAGCGGGTGCGTTCCCAAGGGAATGTGCCTGCGGATGGAAAGATCCTGGAGTATGGGAAACCACACTTGGCGTGGCCAGTGAGGTGCTATCAGGATCATGGTTCCCTTGTCCTGATGCAGCTTCACGAGAGTCTTCGAGAGAAGAGGAAGTGGAGGGAATGCATAAAGCAGACTGGTTGCCCACGAGAGGGAGAATGCATCTCTGGGCTGAGAGTGTTTGCTGTGAATGAGGGAGCAGTAATTGTCCACTTTGTGGTTCTGAGGGGACGCAAAGAGGTCTGTCTGGGGATAACCCCATTGTTGGAAGATGAAGGTCGCTACCGAGGGGTTGAGAGACCACTCGTGCGGTTGGAAGACACGACTCAGTTTGTCTGCCAAGACATTGTCCACTCCCGGCAAGTAGGTGGCCCTGAGGTACATCGAGTGGGAGAGCGCTTCCGCCCAAATCTGCGTAGCTTCCTGACACAGAAGGAAGGAGCCTGTGCCTCCCTGCTTGTTGATGTACCACATGGCCACCTGGTTGTCCGTCTGAATCAGGATGACGTGATTTGATAGGCAATCCTGAAAAGCTCTGAGAGCATATCGCATTGCTCGAAGCTCCAGGAAATTTATCTGGTGTTTGGCTTCCTCTGGAGACCAAGATCCTTGTGTCTGCAGATCGTTCACATGGGCTCCCCACCCGAGGTTGGAAGCGTCGGTGGTGAGGATGAGTTGAGGATCTGGCACTTGAAAGGGCAGTCCGTGGAGGAGATTGTTCTGATCTTTCCACCAGGCGAGAGACAGCCGGAGTGAGTCGGTGATGTGGACAATAGTCGACAGAGGCTGAACAGCTTGAATCCATTGTGACCTCAAAGTCCAATGCATGAACCTCATGGCCAGTCGGGTCATTGGTGTGACATGGACTGAGGACGCCATGTGTCCTAGAAGAATGAGGAATTGGCGAGCTGTTGCTGTATGCTGAGACTGCAACTAGTAAGCGAGAGACACGAGGGTTAGTGCTCGTTGTTGAGGTAGAAAGGCCTTTGCCTGCAAGGTGTCCAAGTCTGCCCCAATGAACGACAAGATGGGACTAAATAGGATTTCTCGTAATTGACGAGAAATCCTAGAGAAATTAGAGTGTGTAAGGGTCAAATCAAGGGACGACCGAGCGGCTTGCTGGGTTGGGGGCCCTGATTAACCAGTCGTCCAGATAGGGGTAGACGTGAACACCTTCTTTCCTGAGGAAAGCTGTGACAACCACGAGACATTTGGTAAAGACTCATGTTGCCGATGCTAGGCCGAATGGAAGCACTTGGTATTGATAGCGCTGTGGGCCTACTAAAAACCTGAGGTACTTGCGATGAGCTGGAGCTATCGCAATGTGGGTGTATGCGTCCTGAAGGTCCAGAGAGCAGAGCCAATCTCCTCTTTGTAGAAGAGGTAGAAGCAAGCCCAAGGTTACCATCTTGAACTTTTCCTGCTGGAGGTACTTGTTGAGAGTGTGTAGGTCCAGAATTGGATGAAGTCCCCCGGATTTTTTGGGGATCAAAAGTACCGGTAATAAAACCCTAAGCCTTGCTGCGAGAGTGGGATGGGTTCTATTGCTCTTAACTGGAGAAGAAGGGAAACCTCCTAGTCCAGAAGGACAGAGAGGTCGGATACTCCCCACGCTTGCAGAGGTGGTGAGTCCGGTAGAAGAGCAAGAAAGTTTAGGTGGTAACCCTGAGCAATGATTGCTAGCACCCATTGGTCGGTTGTGATTGATTGCCACATGCCGTGAAAGTGGCATAATCGACCTCCCACTGGTATGCTTGGCAGAGGAATAGGCTGCTGCTCTCCAAGTGAAAGTCAAATACCTGAAGCAGGCCCCGCTGGGGAGCTGCTTGTGGCTTTTGCTTTCGGGCCTGGCGAGGCTGAGGTTTTTGATAAGGTCTCGAGTTCGGGACCTTGCTGGTGGAGGATAGTACTTCCTTGGACGGACGAATGACTTCTTAGAATCCTTCCTAAAGGGCTGTCTAGAGGGGAAGTCGGAAGGTACCAATGAGAGCTGTTTAAGGGTCTCATGATGGTCCTTTAATTCAGCCACTATTTGCTGGATCTGTTCACCGAACAGATTGTCTCCTACACATGGTAGGTTAGATAGCCTGTCTTGTACTTCTGGGCGAAGGTCAGAAGATTTGAGCCAGGCCCAGTGTCTTGCCGAAATGGCAGCTGCAGACACTCTAGAAGAGGTGTCAAATATATCATAAGATGTTCTTATCTCATGCTTTCCTGCTTCAAACCCCTTGTTGACAAGGATTTGAAGCTGTTCTTGGAATTGGTCAGGCAGGGTTTCAGAGAAGTCCTGTACCTGCTTGAAAATGACCCTGTTGTATTGGGTCATATACAGCTGGTAAGCAGCAATTCTGGAGATAAGCATGGCCCCTTGGAACACTCATCGACCAATATTGTCTAGGAACTTGTGTTCCTTAACAGGAGGGGTAGATGAGTGAAGCTTCGTCCTTTTTGCTTTCTTTTGAGCCGATTCTACCACAACTGAGTGGTGGTCGAGCTGAGATTTTTGAAAGCCTGGGGCTGACTGCACTAAATAGGTAGTGTCAGCCTTTCTGTGTACTGGAGCAATGGATCCAGGGTTCTCCCAGTTCTTTTTGAGGAGGTCAAGAAGAACTTGATGAATGGGAATAGAAGTGATCACTTTAGGGGCATCCAGGAATTGGAGGAGCTCCATCATCTGGTGCCTATCATCCTGCTCCATCTGAAGCTGAAAAGGGACCAACTCAGACATTTTCTTCACAAAATTAATGAAAGAAAGGTCCTCTGGAGGAGAACGCTTTCTACTTTCAGTAGGAGAGGGAGGTGAAGGTAAGTCATTGGTGTCTGTGGAAGTATCATCACCCCATGTGTCATAAGGATCAGCAGACTGACCTATAGGACAAGAAGGGGGTTGGATACCCGAAGGCCCCGGCTGAGGCTCCAGAAAATCGAAGGAATCACCGGGGGCACCGTGGATGGTCTGGAGGGCATCGGTGCCGGCATCGAAGGCATCGATGGCGCCGATGTGCGTATCGCCCCCGATGAATGAATCGGTGGACATGGCATCGATGGCTGAGGCAATACTCCTGAAGAAGGAATTTGGAACGGTGTTTCTCCTCCCGAAGAAGCTGTCAACAGGGAGCGCACCGGAGCCATCGGAGACCCGGGAATCACCGTTGGAAGGTCGGTGATGAGCGCCTCCATTCGGGATAGCAGCGGTGCCAGTGCTGCTGGAATCGGGTCGGTGACCGGTTCAACTCTCGGTGCCGATGTCGGTGCCGGAGGAACCTGGAGCCGTTGCATCGCCTTGTCGATGGCCTTCTGGACCAGCCGGTCCAGTTCTTCTCAGAGACCTGGAGCAAGCAGCCCCGGCTCCGTGATGGAAGAGGGAGGCGGAGGCACAGTCGGAGGGACCACCTTTACAGGCGGAATCGCAACTCTCAAACCCCGATCGGGTGAGGGTGGCCTCGATGTCCCGATCGCAGGAATGGTCGGTGCCGTTCCTGGACGGGGCTTCTTTGATGGTGGCTCGGACGGTGGCGAGGTCGATGATTTCGCTCCCTCGACGGTCCGAGACAATGTCGATGGCGATGTTTCTCACTACGATCCCCTCGATCTTGAGGAGAAGTAACGGGAGTCGATAGCCGTGAAGACATCGATGGCGGACGGTTACCGGACGGTGGTCGATGCTGGTGCGACTTCGATGGTGCCGGTTCCGATGACGTCGATGCCATGGACGGCGTCGGGGTGTGAGCACAGAAGAGGAGTCCCATCTTCTCCATTCTGGCTTTGCGACCTTTTGGTGTCATGAGGGCACATTTGGTGCAAGACAGGACATCATGCTCACAGCCTAAACACATTACACAGACTCCATGAGGGTCTGTGATAGACATGGTGCGAGTACAGTCCGGGCACCGACGAAACCCCGACGCCATGGCCATAGAAAAAAATTGAGCCGCGGTACAGTCGACGGCCAGTAGGCCGCGAGGGCCAAACTCGACGGTAATCAACGAAAGACGGTCAAAAACTTACCGGAGTACCGCTGCCTGAGAAAAGTTAAGGAGGGACCCCTGTGGGGCAATTTAAATTTAATTAACTCCATGAGAAAAATTCCTGTCAGGAATCTCTTCAGAGCTCCTAAAACACCAGGCTACTGCTGCGCGGAAAAAAGAAAACTGAAGGGGGACCCCTGCTGGCTGCAGGGTTCGTGCCATGCTGTGCATGCCCAGTAGGGGCCAGTCAAAGTTCTGGAAACTTTGACAAAAGTGTTCCGTGATTGGGCTCCATCTTGTGATGTCACCCATATGTGAGGACTACCATCCTGCTTGTCCTGTGAGAATGTTATTTTTCTTTTCTTGCCTCTGCTACCTATTATTTGGACTAGATGCATCTACATTATGATTTTTTCTCTTCTTTTTTTTCTGTATTTTTTATTTCTGTAGATGTTACTGCATTTTCTTAAGGTTTACTTTGTAAATCTTCTAAAATTTCATACATTAAAAAAAAGAAAAGGATCAGGGAGTGAGTGGACCAAGCCCAGAGCCACTCCACAGGTGAAATCTCTAGCCAGTCTTTGGGGTAGGCGAGCTGAGGGGTGCCCTGAGCACCATCTGCATCTCATAGCCTGTGGCAATGGAGGAGAGGCCAAGTAGTAATCGAGTCGCAGCAGACCCCATCTGGCCATGGTCCAAAAAGAGGCCCGGAGAAGCCATAGCGGACCCATGCCACCACAGCCCAGATAGAGAGAGGCCCTGAGTGTGTGGGTGTGAGAATGAGAGCCTAGGTATGAGCCTGTGTGAGTGAAAACCTGTGTGCATGTGTGTGTATTAGAGCTTGTGTGTATGAGGGAGGGAGACAGGGAGTGTGTATAAGAGCATGGATGTGCATATGAGAGTAGGATTGTGTGAAAAAAATGAGTGTATGTATGTGAGTCTATGTGCTTGTGTGTGAGAAAGAACCTGTGTGCATGTGTGTAAGAGAGAGAGAGCCTGTGTGTGTGTTCTTGCGTGTGTGAGAATGAACATGTGTAAGTGTGTGCGTGTGAGAGTGAGAGGCTGTGTGTCTGAGAGCCTATATGTGACACATAGACTCTCAGGCACACACAGGCTCTCATCTCACATACACACACGTACACAGTTAGAGGGGAGTGCCCTTTGCCCATGCAACAGATTGAGTTTTGTTAAATAGAAATGACTGGAACCATTTGAGGGTCAGGCCTTTGACGCCAGTCTTTGCAAAATCATTTATGTGCATTTACTAAAAAGTCAGTACACACCCTAGGTGTTTGAAAATCCGTGCGGCGCACACATGTCCCAGCCACACGTGTATCTCCCGGTATGGAATGCATAGGCCTTTGAAAATTCGGCCTTAAGTGAGTATCTGAGGCAATGAGAGATAAAGTGATTAGCCCAAAGTCACAAGAAGTGGGATCTGAATGCTGGCTTCTTTGGTTCCACTGGTAAACAAATTTCTGGGAACATTTTGTTTCCTCCACAACCTTCGGTGAAACAAGTAGATTTTAACAAGCTGAACACAAATATGTATTTATTATGTCTCTATCATGTACCGTTTGCCAGAAATGTGTGATATACATTAAGCATTGTTATGTGTCTGTAGTGGCATAAGCTATAATGGCAATGTAGGCACTAGAAAACAAAACTAAAAATGTTTTGCCGCAGATTTTCATTTGTAATCACTGTCTGACGCTTCGCGGATGAGAGTCCAACATTAGTCACCCAGCATGGAGGGGTTCCACTTACCTTGATACCGTTTCTCCATTTTGACAATGTCTTCATAAAACCTTTCATCATGTTCGTCACTCACAGTATGTTACATGTTACGTTGCTTATGGCTGTCAAAAATACATGAATTTTAAAAATCATAAAAACTACTGTCCAGCAAGAAAATATATGTATGCGAGATTATGTTTTAAAATCTCACAATTATTGTAACACAAAATTGGCCTTTTCTCAGAAACTTTACGTGATGTACAAATTTCGAAGTAATATCTGTGATCAGCATCAAAAAATCTATTTGGAACACCAAAAAGCATGAAGGAAACAAAAACTTTGTTTACCAGTGCTCTCAGTCCATTGCTCTAACCACTAGGCCACGCCTTCTCCTATGATGTGGGCCATAGTTAAAGAAACACTGTAGGTCACAGAATGAATGCAGCATTGCTTTGCAATTAAGTGTATTCCAATATCAGTTTCTTACAAGAAATACTTAACAGCACTGTCAAATACCTGTCAGCTATTCTCTTCCATTTGAAAAGAAGCTCAGTTGGGTGGTCATCGATAGGAAGGTTCAATCTCCGTTTAAAGTACTTGATAATGCCTTGCTCCTCTAGCAGCAGGGGCACTCGATAAGTGGAGGACAGGTCGTGGACGAAAATGACCTACCAAATTCATAAGTACGTATGAAGAGGCAATCCAGTACCCACGATTAGAGACATAAACGGGTTTTTCCATTTTCAAAACTGAGCAAAACAAACTTGTCAAGCAATGGTCTGGATTCTGCCCTTAGCCATTTGAGTACTCATGGTCTGATAGCTGCACAAATTTCTAAATTCAAAAAGCTGCATGCATGAATAAAATTATGCACTGAATAAAAACTAAGCATGGAAAAGGCCAAGATAAGTACATGGTTCAGCCAGAAGTATCCTTTTGAAAACTGAAGTCACAAAGTAGCCCCCAAGGTACTACATACCATTTACATTTTTCTTCAGGTGCATCTGATATAAATTTTATGAATTTTATGGGATGGCCCATGGCAAAGGGACACCTGGAACACTGTGGGCAAGCAGTGAGGGCATGCACCTCTCCAAAAATGTTTATACTGCCATAAATAAAGTTATCATTGCATCTTCCCTCTTACATTAAACTCTAAGGTGCCTCCTCCCCCCAAATCCAAACTTTGCGAAACCTTAACAAGCCCCCATTTGCAGTTAATGCCATGAAAGAGAGCCATGGTATGTTCAAGTCTTCAGTCCAACAGGACTGGTTGGGATTTGGGGTGCATTGTGGAGGTGTCAAAAGAGAGAGGAGAGTTGTTTACCTGTAACAGATGTTCTTCTAAGACAGCAAGATGTTAGTCCTCACAGAAGGGTGACATCATCAGATGGAGCCCGGCACGGAAAACATTTGTTAAAGTTTTTAGAAATTCTGACTGGCACACTGAGCATGCCCAGCATGCCACTATCCGCACGGCCACACAGGGTCCCTCTTCAGTCTCGTATCATAGCGAAAAAGACGAGCGAAAAAAAAAAAAATTAAACCGATAGAGAATCCAACTCCGCTGGGTTTCCTGAGGACTAACATCCTGCTGTCCTAGGAGAACACCTGATACAGGTAAGCAACTCTGCTTTCTCCTAGGACAAGCAGGATGGTAGTCCTCACAAATGGGTGACTACCAAGCTATCAGCTGTCCCCGGCAATAACAGAATCCACAAAACTTAACCAGGTGCCAACAGGCACAACAACAGAAGTACTGAGGGTGAGAACGGGAGGCAGCATGAACCAAACATTGGGCCCTAGGCACGGAGAGTTGGGTTCTTATGCTTGGAACAGATTACGGAGGACAGACTGTCCGAAGGTACTGTCAGGTCGACCATCCTTGTCCAAACAGTAATGGCCAGTGAACGTGTGCACAGAGCTCCATTTCGCAGCCTTACAGATTTCAGCAATGAGCACCGCACGAAAGTGTGCCACCGACGCTGCCATGGCCCTAACTGAGTGCGCCTTGACGCGGCCTCCGAGCTGAAGGCCCACTTGCTTGTAGCAGAAGGATATACAGTCTGCCAACCAGTTGGACAGGGTCTGCTTGCCCACCTCAACGCCAAGTCTATTTCTGTCAAAGGAAACAAAGAGTTGGGTGGACTGCCTGTGGGCTACCGTGCACTCAAGATAAAAGACAAGAACATGCCTGCAGTCCAGGTTGTGCAGAGCCCGTTCATCCTGGTGGGAATGGGGCCTCGTAAAGAAGGTGGGCAGAACGATGTACTGATTGAGATGGAAATCAGACACCACCCTAGGCAGGAACTTAGGGTGATTGAGTAAAACCACCCTATTGTGAAAGAATTTTGTATAGGGCAGACACGTCACTAACGCCTGAAGTTCACTTACCCTACAAGCGTAGGTGACCGCAACCAAGAAAATGACTTTCCAGGTGAGATGTTTAAGCTTGCAGGAGCACATAGGCTCAAAAGGAGGCTGCATGAGCCGCGCTAGTACCACGTTGAGGTCCCAGGATTCAAAAGGAGGATACAGAGGGGGCTTCAGATGCAACAGGCCCCTCATGAAGCGACCTACCAAGGGCTGCACAGAAATAGGTATACCACCTATGCCCTGGTGATGGGTGCTGATACCACTCAGGTGGACTTGGATCGAGTGGTTTGTAAGCCAGACTCCGAGAGGGCCCACAGATAGTCCAAGAGATGCGGAGTGGAGCATGAGAAAGGGTCTGAGCCTTTTGCCTTACACCAGATGGAGAACCTCTTCCACTTCAACCGGTAAGACTTCCTGGTGGAAGGCTTCCGTTAGATGATCGAGGTTAAAGGGACACTTAGAGAAGATAAGGATATCACAGAAAGATTAAATGATTTTTTTGCTTCAGTGTTTACTAAAGAGTATGTTGGGGAGACACCAGTTCCGGAGAAAGTTTTCATGGGTAATGATTCAAATGGACTGAACAAATCACGGTGAACCTAGGAGATGTGGTAAGCCTGATTGATAAACTGAAGAGTAGTAAATCACCTGGACCGGATGGTATACACCCCAGGGTTCTAAAGGAACTCAAAAATGAAATTTCAGACCCATTAGTAAAAATTTGTAACCTATCATTAAAATCATCCACTGTACCTGAAGACTGGAGGATAGCTAATGTAACCCCAATATTTAAAAAGGGCTCCAGGGGCGATCCGGGAAACTACAGACCGGTTAGCCTGACTTCTGTGCCAGGAAAAATAGTGGAAAGTATTCTAAGCATCAAAATCACAGAACATATAGAAAGATATGATTTAATGGAACAAAGTCAGCATGGCTTTACCCAAGGCAAGTCTTGCCTCACAAATCTGCTTCACTTTTTTGAAGGAGTTAATAAACATGTGGATAAAGTTGAACCGGTAGATATAGTATACTTGGATTTTCAGAAGGCGTTTGACAAAGTTCCTCATGAGAGGCTTCTAGGAAAAGTAAAAAGTCATGGGATAGGTGGCAATGTCCTTTCGTGGATTGCAAACTGGCTAAAAGACAGGAAACAGAGAGTAGGATTAAATGGACAATTTTCTCAGTGGAAGGGAGTGGGCAGTGGAGTGCCTCAGGGATCTGTATTGGGACCCTTACTTTTCAATATATTTATAAATGACCTGGAAAGAAATACTACGAGTGAGGTAATCAAATTTGCAGATAATACAAAATTGTTCAGAGTAGTTAAATCACAAGAAGATTGTGATAAATTGCAGGAAGACCTTGTAAGACTGGAAAATTGGGCATCGAAATGGCAGATGAAATTTAATGTGGATAAGTGCAAGATGATGCATATAGGGAAAAATAACTCATGCTATAGTTACACAATGTTAGGTTCCATATTAGGTGCTACCACCCAAGAAAGAGATCTAGGCGTCATAGTGGATAACACATTGAAATTGTTGATTCAGTGTGCTGCGGCAGTCAAAAAAGCAAACAGAATGCTGGGAATTATTAGGAAGGGAATGGTGAATAAAACGGAAAATGTCATAATGCCTCTGTATCGCTCCATGGTGAGACCCCACCTTGAATACTGTGTACAATTCCGGTCGCCACATCTCAAAAAAGATATAATTGTGATGGAGAAGGTACAGAGAAGGGCAACCAAAATGATAAGGGGAAAGGAACAGCTCCCCTATGAGGAAAGACTAAAGAAGTTACGACTTTTCAGCTTGGAGAAGAGATGGCTGAGGGGGGATATGATAGAGGTGTTTAAAATCAGGAGAGATCTAGAACGGGTAGATGTGAATCGGTTATTTAGTCTTTCAGATAATAGAAAGACTAGGGGGGCACTCCATGAAGTTAGTATGTGGCACATTTAAACTAATCGGAGAAAGTTCTTCTTCACTCAACGCACAATTAAACTCTGGAATTTGTTGCCAGAGGACGTGGTTAGTTCAGTTAGTATAGCTGTGTTTAAAAAAGGATTGGAGAAGTCCATTACCTGCTATTAATTAAGTTGACTTAGAAAATAGCCACTGCTATTACTAGCAACGGTAACATGAATTAGACTTAGTTTTTGGGTAATTGCCAGGTTCTTATGGCCTGGATTGGCCACTGTTGGAAACAGGATGCTGGGCTTGATGGACCCTTGGTCTGACCCAGTATGGCATGTTCTTATGTTCTTAAGCCACCAGGACCTGCAACACAGTATCAGAGAGGTTGAGGGACTGTAAGACTACCCTTTCAACATCCAAGCAGCGAGGGCCAGCGACTGGAGGTTTGGGTGCCGCAATCTGCCCTGATCCTGCGTGATAAGGTCAGGGGAGGTGCCCAGACATATGGGCTCCCATATCGACAGGTCGCGCAGGATCGGAAACCAGACTTGTTGCGGCCAATATGGGGCAACCAGGATCATGGTGCCACTGTCCTGCTGGAGCTTCACGAGAGTCTTCCCCACCAGTGGGAGTGGAGGATACGCGTACAGCAGCCCCTTGCCCCAAAACAGGGCAAAGGCATCCGAGGTTGTTTCCCTGTCTTCCCTGAACAGGGTGCAGAAGCAGACCACTTTGAAATTCCGCGGGGAGGCAAAGTGGTCTATGTCTGGAGTGCCCCACAGGCGGAGGAAGTGTTTGTCTGCGACTGTCGGGTTGAGCAACCACTCGTGTGGGTGAAACACCCAGCTCAAGCGATCCACCACCACATTCTTTGTCCCTGCCAGGTAAAGTGCTCTTAGAAAAATGTCCCTGGATATGGCCCACGCCCAAATTTAAGTTGCTTCCTGGCAAAGCAGAAAGGAACCCGTGCCCCCCTGCTTGTTTATGTACCACATCACAACTTGGTTATCGGTCTGGATCAAAACCACTTTGTGGGCCAGGTGATCCTGGAACACCGAGAGGGCGTACCGGATAGTTCAGTTCCAGGAAGTTTATTTGACAACTTGATTCTTGCCTCAACTACATGCAGAGGCTGCCAACATGTGCCCCCCAGCCCAAGGTAGTCAGTATCATTGGGGGGATGAGGCCTGGAAGGGGAGGCCCCTTTCCAAGTTGGACAGACTCTCCTACCAGGAGAGGGAGTCTCGGAGTGGCAAGGTAATTTCTACCAGTGCTGAGAGGTCCTGGGTGGCTTGAAGCCATTGAGAGCAGAGAGTCCACTGCGCTACCCACATGGCTAGCCAGGCAAATGGAGTGACGTGAACTGATGCCGTCATGTGGCCGAGCATGCAGAGCAATACCTGGGCAGAGACCATGCGTTTCCGACAGACGGAGTGGGCTAACAACGCGAGCATCTGAGCTCATGTCTGGGGAAGAATGCTCTGGCCAGAGTCGTGTCTAGCAGAGCTCCAATAAAGGCTAGCTGTTGCAACAGGCTCAGATGGGATTTGGGGAAACTGATCACAAATCCCAGTGACTGAAGCACCTTGGCTGTCAAGCGGAGGGAACACAGAGTGCCCTCCTGTGTGGTGCTCCTGATGAGCCAGTCACCCAGGTAGGGAAACACAGTGCAGTGCAGGTGTGCCCCTACAACCGCTAGACATTTCGTGAAGACCCACAAGGCTGAGGCAAGGCCAAATGGCAGCACCCAGTATTGGAAATGTCTGGGGCCCACTACAAAGTGGAGATACTTCCTGTGAGGGGGTACTATTGCTATGTGGGCATAAGCGTCCTTTTAATCAAGAGAGCAGAACCAATCTTCTTTGCAAAGGAAAGGAATCAGGGTGCCCAGAGAGACCATTCTGAACCGTTCTTTCTGCAAGAACCTGTTTAAGGCTCTGAGATCGAGAATGGGCCAAAGGCCACCTGTTTTCTTTGGTATCAGAAAGTATCTTGAGTAGAAGCCCTGTCCCATTTGAGAGTGGGTACGGGTTCTACGACTCCAGCCTTCAGCAAGACAGAGAACTCAAATTCGAGAAGTTTCTGATACCCTGACAGGAACCACGCGAGGGGGGAAGAGAATCCGCTGGGACCGTCCTGAAATTCAGGCGGTAACCGCGTTGTACAATGGCCAGAACCCAGGGGTCGGTGGTAATAGGGGGCCAGCGATCTGCAAACAGACATAGCCGGCCCCCGACCGGTAGACAGGGGTCTGTGGGAACCACAAGCTGGCATCCACTCTCTCGCCACCAGTCAAAAGCCCACAACTGGGCTGAGTTGGGGCGCTGGTTATGGTCTGGGGGCATGCTGATGGCGTGGCCGGCCCCTGACTGCAGTGCGCGGGGTCCTGGTATGAGAAGTTGGAGGGTAGTATCTCCTCTGATGATAGAAGGACTTCCGAGGTCCTTGACATAGGGACCTACACACGGAAGACGGTGGGTCCGAAGTACTAGCCAAGAGCTGTTGCAAGGTCTCGTAATGGTCCTTTAGCTGAGCGACTGCATCCCTGACTTTGTCACCAAAGAGATTTTCACTGGTGCAAGGCAGGTCCACTAGCTTCTCCTGGACCTCCAGTCGAAGGTCGGAGGCCAGAAGCCAGGCCATGCTTCGGGCGCTAATACCCGCAGCCGATACCCTGGCCGCTGTCTCAAAGAGATCAAAAGTGAACCTTACCTCATGCTTCCCATTCTCAAGGCCCTTCTGTACTACTGCCTCCAGCGCATCTTGTTGCTGTTGAGGCAGATGCTCTGCCAGCTCCTGAACTTGCTTCCACAAGTTCCTGTTATATTGAGTCATGTATAACTGGTAGGAGGCGATGCAGGCAGTGAGTATTGCTCCCTGAAAAACCCTCCTTCCAAGGGCATCCATGGGCCCTATGATCTCGGCCCAGAGGAGCAGAGGAGTGAGTACAAGATCTCTTAGCCTTTTTTAAGGCAGACTCCACCACCACAGACTGATGGGGGAGCTGATGCTTCTGAAATCCAAAGGCCAGTTAAACCAGGTAAAGGGCATCTGTTTTCCAGTTGATCGGGGGGACAGAGCCCGGTGCTCCCTCTTCATGTACAGAGGTTCTAGGAGACTTTCGTAGATTAGCATGGCTACCACCTCCTTCGGGTCATCCACAAACTGGAGGACTTCCAGCATTTTGTGGCAGGAGTCCTCCTCTGTGATGAGTTGGAAAGAAATGGCTTCTGCCATAATCTGGACAAAGCCTGCAAAGAAGTCTTCTGAGGGAGAGCGACGCCAATCATTTGGTGGAGAGGGCTCATAAGGCAAGTCACCAGAGTCATCAGAGGAGGACTTGGAAGAAGCATCATCCCAGGGATCTTGGGCACGTATTCCTCACTAATATCCACCGGGGGATGTCAAGGCAGGCCGGCGCCCAATCCTCTCAGCAATGACATCGAGGGCTGCCTCGGCAGCCTCAGTGCTGGGGGTCTCAAGGATACCAACGGAATCAAGGGCATCAACAGTGCCGAAGGCACCAGGGGCCTCGAGGGAACCGATGGCCCTGGAACTCTCAATGGCCCAGGAATGGGCTTGGGGAGTGAAGGCACCCTTGAGGGCTTTGGTATCGCTCCAGAGGGGGACCTCGGTGGCTAAAGGGGAACTGAAGGAGCCCCGGGCACTGGTTGCATCGGTGTTGCAGGAGTGCTAGGGAGCGATCCCACTTCCGGGGAAAGTGGTGTGCCCTTGGACCACAACGCGACTGCAGAGAGGAGCTCCGTGGAAGCGCCGAGGCAGGTGAGACATATCCCAGCACAGGTGGACAAGTTGAAGACCAGGGACTCGGGCCTCCGCCGAACCTGACGCATCAGTAGAGACACAACAACGCAATGCTGGTCTCTGGGGTAGTCCTCCGGCCACTCAATAGCCCATTCGGACCTGCCGTACGGGAACGGCAAATGTGCCAGGACAGAGAGAGCTCGAGGACAGGCGATGATACTGGAACAAGATGAAGATTCAAGACATGATCGGATGAGGACACTGAAGACATGGTCAGACGAGGATGCCTGAAGACATGATCAGACGATACTTGATACATGGTCGGGCGAAACATCAAGCAAGAAGGCAAGGCTGGGTCACGGTTACATCAGGGTGAAGGCACGGTTACGTCAAGGTCAAGGCATGGTTACAAGGCATGGTTACATCAAGGTCAAGGCAAGGGTATGTGAGGGTTCAGACATGGCTATGTCAAAGTTCAATCATGGCTACGCCAAAGTTCAAATCGGGAAATGCAGTAGAGTTTAATGAGTCCCAAACAACATCAGAGTAGTTGTAAAATTAACTTTTTATTGGCGGCAACTCCATTGCTTTGAAAAGGCACAGTTTTAAACAGGGTCCCCCGACACGGACCCATGTTTTGCCAAATGCGGCTGCATCAGGAGGGACGTATTTAAAGCGGAGTTCATAAGTTGTAACAGAAAGAACAATTCAAATGGGGGGACTCATGGCAAAGGATCCAAAATTAAACAACACAAATAAGAATTCATAATCAGGTCATAGCACATATTATTTTAATTTAACATAATGCTTTCAAAGTGAAACTCACATACAATTTTGCAAAGAAAAGAAGTGTCGGCAGATTATATATTTAAAGGAACCAAAAGTTGGCGCCAGAATCTTTTGGCCAGTCATAATAAAATCAACCTTTATTTAATGAACGAAGTGACCAGTCCAAAAAAAGAGAGAAAGTAAAAAGGTAATCGGGAGGACAAGTACAGGTAGATTACAGGAAAACAAAAATATAAATATAAATATGTAGCGTGCGGGGTCAGTGAACTCAACCAAACTTATAAAGGTTAGAAATACATAAAAGATACAGGTATACTGCACCTGATTGTAAGAACTACAGAGAAATTTAGAGAGAATCCTTCATTCGCAGACTTAAATACAATCACAAACGTACAGTCCGAAAATCATCCCTTACAACAAAAATCGCTACAGCCATTTAAACTGGAGTCGGGAAATACCATATTGCAGAAGCGTCAGAATAACTACACAGAAGGAAGTTTGTCCTAACAAAAAACGGATTCATACGGAGCGCGGTTGAAATTAAGGACCAAGCAAGATTAAATACTTAAAGATTTGAAACATGCAAGAACTTTTTCACCACATACATACCTTGACAGCATTGCAGTTTGTAAATATTATGATTTGCAAGGAGAGCGGGCTGTGCTGGTGAAACCAAACATTTAAAGAACCTGAGGAAAAGGGTTGTTGCTGAATGCTTGAAGTGCAGTTCCTCGCTCCTGCATTTGTTTTATGCCAAAGTTCAGACATGGCTTCGTCAAAAGTCCAGTCACGGCTATACCAAGGATCAGACATGGATACGTCAAGGTTCGGGCAAGACTACATCAAGGTCAAAGCAAAGCTAAGGCAGGGCTGAGGCAAGACAAGGACTCTTGAAGAATGGACAGATGATGAAAGGCAGAACATCAGGAGACTAGATGCATGTTCATCTGGAGACAAGGACCTTGGGGACAACAAAGACGAGACAGCTGAAAACAGGTTCAACTGGGGTATCCAAGGCAGGGACATCAGGTCTTTGGACCCACAAATACACTCAATCAAGAGCAACGAGGAAACACAGGAAGATAGGACATCCGAACGCCAGGCCTTCCAGACTTTGGACCTACCGGACACTCAACCGAGAGCATCACGAAGGCCCCAACGGCAGGACATCTGGACATCTACTGGCAAGGACTACTTCAAAGAAAGACTTCTGCGAACAGGGCATCTGAGACGGACATCAGGGAAGACAGGACATCAGGAATCAAGGTCATCTGAAGTCGGCGACATCTGTAGTCAGAACATCGGACGGAGACATCAGTGAACAGGAACACGGAACCCGACAAGAGACCAGGACATGGAACGAAGATGAAGACAAGGATCAGGAACCACAGAGGAAGACAAGGGAATTCCCATGAAGAACAGTGCCTTGAAGAAGCAGAGGAGGACATCGTCAGAGACTCCTGAATCGAAGAGCTGGAACGGAGGATCCAGGAGCAGTCCAACTCCATGACTGACTCCTTGCAAAGGCGAAGAGGAACAGAAGGCTGAGCCCTTTTGTAGGGCTGAAGAGGAACACCCAGGGTGACATCATGAGGAGGATCCAGGAGGTCTGGCCCTTTAAATCTGGAGAGGAAGCGTGGCCGCTGAAGAGAGGACTGAGGGCGGCTCCTGCAGCGGAGGATGGCGCTGATGTCTGCAGCTCCCAGCCATGAAGCGGAGCGATGGCGGCGGTTCCAGGCTGCAAAGGGAAGCTCCAGGGCAGCCTAGCCGCGAAGAAAAGGACAGCTGCAGCTCCCTGCCGCCAGAGCAGG
Organism: Rhinatrema bivittatum; assembly: GCF_901001135.1. Taxonomy (NCBI): domain Eukaryota; kingdom Metazoa; phylum Chordata; class Amphibia; order Gymnophiona; family Rhinatrematidae; genus Rhinatrema; species Rhinatrema bivittatum. The sequence continues at coordinate 220,675,387 of NC_042619.1, forward strand.
GGGAGAACGTCGGCGGCCTCAGGGCCGCATGGAAGCATGGCAGCAAGGCCCGTCATGCAGGAGCGGAGCATGGGCAGTCTCCGGACCGTGGGGAAACACCAGCAGCGGCCTCCTGACCGTGAGGCTGAAGAACAGCGGCTCTGAGTGCCATGAAGCACTAAAGATGGCATCGGGTAAGCAGGCCCGCTAGCTGGAAGAAGGTGAGAGGCTGTTTGTGGGCTTAACCCACAAGCAGAATCGTAACAGCCGATAGGACGCCCAAGAGGACATTGAGACGCTACAGCATGGGCGCTAACAGTGCAGGCACTGGTTTCGGCGCCAGTATGGGAGCCAGTGCCGGGGGGGGGGCAGTTCAAACTCCAGAGGGCTCAGAGCACCATCTGCTGCACCCTGCGGTCCAGCTCCTCCTGAAAGTCCAGTGAAGAGAATGCAGACGATGGAGGAGAAGAAGGAGGAGGAGTCACCAGGGCCTCCATGAGGGGCTGAGGAGACTTGGTACCTTGCACCGCACTCAGTGGGAAACGTCTGGGATTCCCGGGTTTGGAAGAGGATGGGACCTCTTAACCACAGGATCACTTTGGAGGAGGCCTAGCATGGGCCAATGCTCCTCTGGAATCGGCACCATTGTCATACGAGGACGACTGCCAGTGCCAGTATTTCCCTTGGTGCTTGGCCCGGTCTTTCTCCAGTGCCGAGGATGACGACAATCCGAATGCCTTTGATCGATCTGATGATGGGGAGGGCTGGTCCCCAGAGCCCCTCTTCTCGAGGAGGAACCGGATGGGACACGGAGGGCAACATTATGTCGAAGGCATCTCCGCGGCCCTTCGGTTTTGAGGCTCCTGATGCCGGAGTCAATTGCATTCTATCTTGTCCAGACGGGAACGATGGCCCTTAGGGGTCATCTGAGCACAGTCAGACACCCGAGGATATCATGAGAAGCCCCACGCAGAGGATACAGACCTCACATGGATCCGTGATAAACATGGTCCGCGGGCACTGGGGGCATCTCCGAAAACCGGACAAAGCCATGAAAACAAGCCGGCAAACGGTCAATGGCCGGCGGCCACCATGAGGTGACATGCTAGGGAATCGACCGCACACTATGAGAGAAAAAAAAACACCTACTAAGACGCCGGAAGAACTGACCACGAAGAGGGACCCTGCGCAGAAGAAAAATGGAGGAAAAATCCTCAAAGAAAAATGTTTGAAAAGTTTAGAGAGAGCTCTGAGAAACGTGAGGCTACTGCTTCGCAGAAAAAAACACAACAGAAGAGCGACCTCTGTGAGGACTAAAATCCTGCTTGCCCTATAGGGAAGCTGAACTGCCCAGGGTAACCATCCTCTGGAGGGAGGAGGTAAGGTGAATACATACAATTACTGTAATTGATTGATGTTATAGGACCCATACCTAATAAAGACTTTTTTTTTATCACAGCAGGTATTGCTCAAAATGAGAAATAAGCCATTCAACAAATGTTTCTTAATAAAATTAAAAATAGCTTTGTCTATCAAGTCAGTCAACACTACCCCATATCAAGAGAGACAATATTCCCAGCCAAAGAAATCAATACTTATCCCTATCATCAAATCATCCAATGTTTCTTCTATCAAGTGAATCAATGTTATCCCCCGATCAAAAGATTTCATGGTCCCCCATCAAGAGAGCTAAAGTTAGCAAGTGAACTGAAGTTAGTCAGAAAGGGCTTGACAAACCTGCTCCGGGTCCACATGGCAGAACATGGAGATCTTTTCCTTTACAGCCATTTCAATTGGCTTGCTGCTTCTGCAAACAATCTGTAAAGCATAATAATTATGACCGCATCAGAACAGCAAAAAGCTATAGGTTGACTTTATGTGGATAATGAAAAAGACATGCAGCATGGCTTCAGTTGTCAAGGCTGGGTGTTTGCCTTGACAACTGCAAATTCCATAAAATTATGTTTGTGCTGTGAAATAGAAATTCAATGACTGTTTTCATCATAAAATTTACTGTTCTACAAAGAAAAAGTGTTTTTCTTTTCTCAATAAGGCAACTAGGCTAGTAATACGCACTTTCACATTATTAAAGTTATTCTCACTGACTGGCAGCTAGCAAACAGCATTCAGAAAATTAGCAAGTGATGCATCAATAAGCTGAATAATCCACTGTCATATTTGCTTCAGGTTAATATTCTAATTGCATCATTTGCACTGTAAGACTACGCAGCTCGTTAAGTCAATGTGTTTAGTTTCAGTCAACAGAAGTACTGCTATATGACATTAAAACTAAGAGGCAGATATTTAAAGCTACTTAGCCAATGTTGTGTCTGTCGGTTCCCAACGCCCTCTCTCCGCCCTCCTCACCTCTTTGGCGCCTCCCTCGTCACCCGCGGGAAGATTGCCTGCCGCGGCGTCCTTCTACCGAAGTCCTCCAGTGCTCGCGGCCAGAACCGCAACAGTACCTCCCCTCTTTCGCCCCCTCTTAGCCAGTCCGGGTTTACTTGGGTGGTCCAGATGGAATTGGCGTAATAAGTCCTTGTCGAGGATGTTACGGGCCGGTTCCCAAGAATTATCCTTGGGTCCCCAACCCTCCCAGGCAAGCAAGTATTCCCATCGGCGTTGATGGAACCGGACACCCAAAACTTCACGCACGTGATACGTGACCTCATCTGGTACTGAAGGATCTGATGTCTCAGAAGCCCGGGAGTGGTACCTGGATAACACAAGAGGCTTCAGCAATGAGACATGGAACACGTCGTGCATGCGCATGGAGGAGGGTAGGCGTAGACAGTATGAAACTGCTCCCACTCGTTCGGCAACTCAAAAAGCCCACAGAACTTTGGAGCTAGTCTTCTAGACGGGATACGTAGCAGTAGATTTCTGGTGCTAAGCCAGACACGATCTCCTGGAAGGAAGATGGGTGCTGGCTGATGATGCCTATCCGCCCATTTCTTGGCGGATAAGGCGGCTTTATGGATCTTTTCCTGGGTAGAGATCCACAAGGAACAAAGCTGATGAGCTGAGAGTTGCACTGCTGGGAGTGCACTAGGTTCAGGCGAAGGCAGGGGCGGTCGAAGTTGCTTCCCGTAAACAACGAGGAACAGCGAACTTCCAGTAGCTGCATGCGTGTGATTATTATACGAGAACTCCACCCACGGAAGTAGTTCGGCCCAATTATCTTCTCGTTCGTTCAAAAAGGCACAGAGAAAGGTCTTCAGGGTTCGATTGGTTCGTTCAGTTTGCCCATTACTTTGAGGATGAAATGCTGATGAAAGACTAAGTTGCACATTGAAGCGTTTACATAAGGCTTTCCAATAACGAGCTGTAAACTGTGGTCCTCGATCAGAGACTATATCCTGCGGGAGACCGTGAAGGTTAAAAATATGCTGAGCGAACAGGCCAGCCAGGTCAGGTGCAGAAGGTAGCTTTGGCAAAGGGACAAAGTGCGCCATCTTGGAAAATCGGTCCATGGTTACCCAAATGAACGAATTACCTCCTGAGGCAGGAAGGTCCACGACGAAATCGGTGGAGATGTGTGTCCAAGGTTCCACCGGGATGGGCAATGGTTGCAACAGGCCCCTGGGCTTCCCGATGAGCGGCTTTTGAACAGCACAGGTAGGGCATGAACCAACAAAAGCTTGGACGTCCTGTCTCACCGTTGGCCACCAATAGAAACGGTTTAGCAAGTCTAAGGTCCCTTTCCAACCAGCATGGCCCCTAGTGAGGGAGTCATGAGCCCAGGCGAGAACTGCTCTCCGGGAGCGGCGTGGCACAACGGTCTTCCCTTGGGAGGACACTGAGGTTGCGGCAAGACTTACTTTCTCCGGGTCCAAGATGTACTGAGGTGTGTCAGGAGTCTCTTTGACCTCAGAGGAGCGCGAGAGCGCGTCAGCTCGGACGTTCTTCAAGCCGGGTCGGTAGCGTAAGGTAAAGTCAAACCGATCAAAAAATAGCGACCACCGGGCTTGTCTCGGGTTCAGGCGTTGAGCTTGCTTCAAGAATGCTAGGTTTTTGTGATCAGTGTAAATTGTAACTGGATGGTTGGCTCCTTCCAACCACTGTGTCCCTTCTTCCAGGGCAAGTTTCACGGCTAGCAACTCTTTGTCACCAACACAGTAGTTGCTCTCTGCCGGGGAGAATTTCCTTGAGAAATATGAACAGGGCAACAGCTGTCCGGAATCAGAGTACTGACTCAGTACGGCCCCCACGGCCACATTGGAGGTATCAACTTCCACCACGAAGGGCCGGCTGGGATCCAGATGACGAAGGCAGGTGTCTAACAAGAAGGCTTCTTTAAGGATCTCAAAAGCTTGACAGGCAGTAGCAAGTCAATCCACTGCGTTAGCCCCCTTTCGGGTGAGGGCAGTTAGTGGGGCCACGATACGAGAGTAATTGGGAATAAAGTGACGGTAGAAATTGGAAAAGCCGAGGAAGCGTTGCAACGCTTTAAGACCCCCTCGGCCGGGGCCAATTCTTAATAGCCGCCACTTTCTCAGGATCCATTTGAAATCCAGCTGCAGAGACTATGTAGCCTAGGAACGGCAAGGATGTCCTTTCAAAGCTACACTTTTCTAGCTTTGCATACAGGCCATGCTCCCTAAGTATCTGGAGTACTTGGCGGACATGCTGACGGTGTGACGACAGGTCCTGGGAGTAGATTAACACATCGTCAAGGTAAACAATTACGCAGGTGTTCAGAAGGTCCCGCAACACCTCATTCATCAGGTGCTGGAACACCGCTGGGGCATTACATAAGTCGAAAGGCATCACGAGATACTCGTAATGCCCGTCTCGGGTATTAAACGCGGTTTTCCACTCATCTCCGGGACGGATCCTGACTAGATTGTACGCTCCTCGTAGGTCCAACTTTGCAAAAATCTTCGCTCCCTGAAGCTGATCCAGGAGCTCCGGGATTAACGGGAGCAGGTAGCGGTCTCGCTTGGTAATATAATTTAGACCTCGATAGTCTATGCACGGCCTCAGTGAGCCATCTTTCTTGCTGACAAAAAAGAAGCCTTCCCCTGCAGGCGACTTAGACGGGTGGATAAACCCTTTGGCCAGATTCTCTGCAATGTATTCGGACATGGCCCAGGTCTCAGGTATGGATAAGGGATAAACCCTTCCTCGGGGAGGCATGGTACCAGGTAGCAAGTCTATAGCACAGTCATACGGACGATGCTGCGGAAGGATCTCCGCCTTGGTCTTGGAGAATATATCCGTAAAGTCCTCATAAGGTGCAGGAGGACCCACGGCAGAGTGCATCAAGGAAAGTGCAGGACTCTTAGGTACTTTCATACAGTTGGTCAGGCAAAAAGGACTCCATTTGACAATCTGTAACGTATCCCACCGAATCGTGGGTGAGTGTTTCTGTAACCACGGCAACCCTAGCACCACAGGGTGGACAGCCTTCTCCAACACTAGAAAGGCTATCTCCTCTGAATGGTTCGCCCCGGTGCGGACTGTAATGGGTGCCGTGGACATCTGGACAGGTCCTGGAAGGAGCGTCCCCTGGATAGAGGTAATTCATAACGGGACCTCCCGTCTATGCGTAAGGATTCGCAATTGGGAGACTAGGTCCTGCAGGATGAAATTACCTCCGCTCCGGAATCCAGGAATGCCATCGTCTCAAAGGAGCCTCCGGGATATTCCAGGGTAACAGGAACAGTAAATTGAGGAGCTGTAGCACAGCCTAAGAGGAGCTCCTCCCGACCTCCTAGGCTTTGGCATTTTCCGCACGCTCCTGGCAGTGTGCCAAGAAGTGGCCCTTCTGGCCACAATATAAACACAAGTTCAACGAATGGCGAAGTTGCCTTTCTTCAGCAGAAAGCGAGGCCCATCTCAGCTGCATGGGTTCGCAGGTGGGAGCATTTGGACGAGAAATCTTGGGAGAGGGCACTGGTCTCGGCCCAGGAGCCGGACTATAGCGAGAGGAGGCTGCTCCTTGGCCCGTTGTTGTAGGCGGCGGTCAATTCGGGCAGCCATCTCAATTAGGGCGTTGAGGTCCTCCGGCAGGTCTCAAGCTGCAATTTCATCCTTTATGCATCTGGAGAGGCCTTCCAGGAAGATGGCCTTAAGACTACCATCTTGCCAACCTACTTCCTGGGCTAAAGTCCGAAAGTCCGTTGCATAATCTGCCAAGCAGCGAGCTCCCTGACGAAGTTGCAGCCGGTCAGAGGTAGCTGTGGCTTCTCGGGCGGGCTCATCAAAGGCCTGACGAAAGTTCGTGATGAACTTTTGTAAATCCGTTAGCAAAGAATCATTGTTTTCCCAAAGGGGAGAAGCCCATATTAAGGCTTTCCCATCAAGCAGGGACAGGATATATGCCACTTTCACCGCATCCGAGGGGAACTGCTGAGGCAAAAAGGAGAACCACACAAAACATTGGTTCAGGAAGCCGCGGCACGTCCTTAAATCACCAGCTTAGCGGGAGGGTGCCGGCAGCTGCGTCATTGAAGAGTCTTGGGCCTCGGGTACTGGATCTGAGGCAGAGGTGGCCCGGGCATCCAATCGGGCCGATAACTCCCCTATTGAACTGGTAAGGACCTCGAGGTACTGCTTTTGATACTGCAGCTGCTGGGCCAACCCAGGCAGGTCCAAGGGGACAGGCGCATCCGCAGAGTCCATGGCCTTGCAATCTGTTGTGGAAGTCTCTGTTTCGTGGACCCTTGGTCCAACCTGCTGGAGACTGGGAAGGATGGTCAATGTCTCTAATGAATAGCAGGCCGGGAGGCAGATGTTCAGGCAGGACGTAGATGCTCTTCACCCTGGAAGCTGGTACTCCCCCAGGAGGAGCCCGTAGGAGCCGAACCGCTGGGACTTAGGCAAGTAGTGGATCAGGACAGCTAATTGGAACCAGACTAGGACAGTAGCAATACTGTAACTGGGTTCGGGTTCTGGAACCAGGCAGGAACTGTAGCAAGACTCGGGTATTGGAACCAGGCAGGAACTGTAGCAGGACTCGGGTACTGGAACCAGGCAGGAACTGAAGCAGGCAAGCAGGTACTGTAGCAGGTAAACAGGAACGGAGCGATGAAGCAAGACGAGTCGCTCCGGGGCACAGCGCAACAGGGAACCAGGAAGCTACCCCGTTGCAAGGCAAAGACTGGAAGACCGCGGCCGGCTTATCAAGGCCGCGGCGTCTGACGTCAGGATTTGGGCGGAGTCAGCTCTGGCGGGAAACAGCCTAGAAAAGCGTCCAAGTGGCGGGCGCGCGCGCCTAAGAGCAGGGCGTCTATGGGAGAGCTTGCAGCGGTGCAGCCCCAGCGGGGACGCCGCCACACAGGCCGCAAACCAGCCCTCTGGAAGGGGGAGCAGGACCGGGAGCCCGGAGGTAAGGGCCTGGCCGCGGTGCTTGTGGCCAGAACTGCAACAAAAAGATCTTTATTTGCTGCACGCAGATTTATTTTCAGGATATACAAGTGTAAGGACGCACCCAGCCAATCTGAAATATTTGAATTAATGATTTTGTATTTTATACACAATACTTCATATTGTATTCTGAATTTAATGGGCAACCAATGTAAGAAAATCAATATTGGGGTGATATGATCATATTTTTTGTTACCTGCTAAAATTTGAGCGGTTGCATTTTGTAATAGTTGTAGTGGACTAATTGTGTTAGCCAGTAATCCTAAAAATAGAGCTTTACAGTAATCTATATTAGCAAATATTAAGGTCTGCAATACTGTACGAAAATCGACATGACATAACACTGGTTTTAAGCGCCGTAAGATATGTAGTTTATTGTACCCATTCTTTATTATTTTATTAATGTGCTTCTTAATGGTAAATTAACGGTGATTTAGGAGTATCAATTATCACTCCTAAATCACGAGCTTGTTCAGCTAACTCTATTTGTGTGGAATCTCTTGTAAAATAGTTCCAACTGTTATTGGGTATTTTTCTATTTAACAGTATTATTTCTGTTTTTTGCTTATTAAGCATCAATTTCATGTGAAGTAGCAGTTTTGTATAACTCTAAAGTATATTTCCAATAGCTTTAGTGAGTGATCAATCAATATTCCAATAGGCATCAGGAACTGTACATCATCGGTATATATAAAATAAATTAAACCAAGTCCAGAAAGTAATCTGCATAGAAAAAGCATGTAAATGTTAAAAAGCATAGCTGAGAGTGCAGATCCCTGTGGAACTCCTGTTTCCAATGTTACTATATTTGAGGCAGTATTACCTGAAAAGAGTGATTTGTTAAAAAGAAGGAAAACCATTTCAATGTTATCCCAGACATGCCAGTTTCTGAAAGTCTCTGAATCATAATATTCAAGTCAACCATGTCAAATAAGGCAGACAGATCTAATAAGACAAGTAAACCCATGTAAAATTGTGTCTATTAATGCTAATAGTAAGGTCTCTGTACTATAATTTCTTCTGAAGTCAAATTCTATAGGATATAATATATTTTTCTAATCAATATGTTCATTTAACTGCTAGAGTAGAGCTTTCTCAAGTATTTTAGCTATGGCTGGTAACGTTGAAAAAGGTCTAAAATTATTAAAATTCTTATTGTCAGTATTTTTGGTTTTTAAAATTTGTCTTACTGTGGCACTGTTACGCCTGTTGGTCACAGACGGCTGCAACCACTTATGCTCACCTCTTTCTTTGCTTCACTGTCAATCCTAGGAAGAATGGCAGCCTCCGCCAGCAACCGCCGACCTGCCTGGCGTTCCCAGGATGGCATGGGCGCTGCCGACCGCCATCTTGTTTCAGGAATTACCTAGCCGCGTACGCACAAGGGCCACCTTTATACACGTCATGGCGGGAACCTCGGGGGCGGCCCCTCCAAATGATGTCATCTCTCTGCTGTATTTAAGCTGACTGGCCCTATGCTTCAACGAGTTAGCAAGGAGTTCCCTCGTTGCTGAATCTGCTCCATCCTTGGACTTCCGGTCCAGATTCCGTACTTGGCATAAGTCGTTCTGGGTATCTCCTCCTCGGGGGCCCTTCAGCGTTCCTGGCTATCCGCTCCTCGGAGGGCCTTTCTGCCTTGGACTGCTACCTGTCCCGCTTCCTGGGACACTCTCCTGGAACTACCTCTTGTGAATATACGACTATGGACTTCAACGATACCAAACCTATTGTGGGATTCTCTGCAGTGTACCCCATACCTCAGGCCACTACCTCCCCAGTAGGAGTCGCTCCGATATGCCCTGCGCTGCAGGTTATGACCGCATCATCTACAGGACCCTCTTCTGAGTTCCTGCACCTCAGACTACCTTCTCATTATCACCACAGCACAGACATCTTTGGCGTAACCTGATCTGCGGGCCACTACCGGATCTACACATCGGGAGTATACCTCTCAACTCAGAACTATACTTAATTACACCTCCTGCTCCGTGGGCTTTACTTTTCTTTCCTACATAATAAAGTCTCTACCTTACAGCTGTGTCCGAGATCACAGACCACGCCCACCGACTGTGAGGCTCACAGGGCTCCTCCCTGTGGGCGGAGACACCTCTCATCTCGGCCCAGGGTTCACACTCTATCAGAAATATAACAGGCACATTTTAGTACTGATGGGATCTCACCCTCCTTTAAAGATAGATTTATAATTCTTGTTATGTAAGGAGCAATATCCTCACTTATTGTTTTTAGTAACTTGGTCATCATTCTCACCCACCGACTCAGACATAATCACACGCATTCTTCATAAAACAAAAATGTCCTTTTCCCCTTTCAATCCTTGTCCCAGACATTATCTGAAATCACTCAGTCTACCAATATACAATTTTCTTGTCAACCTTATAAATCAATCATTATGCACTGGTTTCTATCCTGACCAGTTTAAACTGACTTCAGTATTACCTATCCAAAAAAAGAAAAAATGAAGACTTTTCTAACCTAAACAATCTACGCCCCATAGCTTCACTCTCCACACTGGCCAAAGTAACAGAATCCATTGTTTTATACCAATTAAACAATTATCTCTATGACAACGAGCTTCTACACCCAAACCAGCACAGCTTCTGAAAAAGTCACAGCAAGGAAACCTTTCTGATATCTTCTTTTGATGCTTTATTAAGAGGATTTGATTTCAACATTGACTGTACACTAGTGCTCTTAGACATCTTGGCAGCATATGACACCCTTGATCACTTTATACTATTGTCTAGATTGCATTCAATTGGTATCTCAAACACAGTTTAATTCCTTTCTACCTAATCGTCAATATCAAATCCATATAGGTGCGTGTGCATCCTCGCAATACTCCATCCCCTCAGGAGTCCCACAAGGTTCTTCACTTTCACCCATTCTGTTCAAAATCTATCTCTTACCATTATGCTATCTTTTACACAGTGTTAATATCCAATTCAAAATATATGCAGACGACATCCAGTTTTTCGTTCCATATTCAAAATCGTGATCTAAAGCTCTATCTTTAGTTTCCTTATACGTCAACACCATAAAATCGTGGCTCTTCCACAATCTTCTGAAACTTAACACTTCAAAAACAGAAATTGTACACAAAGGCCCAATAATGAAAAATAATAAGGGTACAAAAAATGTTTTGCTCTGCATACCTGGGAATGCTTGATATCCAGGAGCCCTGAGATTGTTTTGAATTAGCAGGAGGAGGGATGGTTTGCTTGCAACTTTCTGCTCTCTCTCTCTCATTCTGGCTTTCATTCACTCACAGATACACATGCTTTTTCTCTCTCACTTTTATAGGCTCTTAATTACACATTTACACACATGCTTATACACACAGACTTTCAATCACACACATACATGCTTCCTTTTTCTCTCACACACAGCCTCTCATTCACATGCTTACACACATGCTCTCTCTCTTTCTCTCATTTACACACAGGCTCTCAATCACATACTCACATGCTCCCTCATCTAAACCAGCTCTCAATCACAAACAGACCCACATGCTCTCTCTCTTACTTATACACACAGGCTCTTAATCATATATACAGAGATCTCGCTCACACACAAAGGATCTCAATCACACACACATACTCTTTCACACAAAAAGGTTGTCAATCACAAACTTACACATAGAGATTCTCAATCATACACTAACATTCATGCTATCTCTCACACACAGGCTCTCAATCACACACATACTCTCTTTCACATATACAGGCTCTCAATCATTCACATACATGCTGTCTCACTCACATACACACAGAGAGGATCTCAAACACATATGCTTGCTCATTCACTCACTTTCTGCGCCAGCCCCCCCTCCCCCCCTGAACTAACGGCAGCAGCAGCCTCCTCCTCTTCCAACCCTAAAGGCAGCAGCAACCTCCTTCAGCCCTCGCAGAGAAAGGAGTCCCATTGTCCGCGGGGGTTGATGTTGTTCCTCGCTTCACTCAGAACCGCACTGCTCATTCTTCAGACCGCTCCTCTCTTCTCTTCTTTGGGCCGATGCTGCCCACACTAGCATGGCCTCGTCTTCACGCGCACGCACCTGCTGCTCACCACTTCCTCTTCTGGGCCGCGGGGAGGGCTTGAACAAGAGAGAATGCTGGTGCCGCTGACTCCAGCTGTCCTGCCACATTCCGCCCGGGCTATAAGCATTTTAAGCCCGAGCGGAGAACCTATTTCGCTCGAGTAGGGGGAGCAGCTGGGTCAGCAGGGGACAGGGAAGTGTGGCGACACACCTGCGTGAGCTTGGCAACACACTGGTGTGTCGCAACACACTGGTTGAGAACCGTTGCTATACTGGATGTACTGTTTGTAGGGCTTTCGTTAGTAATAAGGTTTTTTGTACTGTAAGAACAGCTATCTGAATGGGGTGGGTTGGTCTGTTTGCAGTGTGACTGATTGCACCACCACATTTTGTTCTTTTATTTGTGATACTTTTTCATGGAGTTTGTCCCTAAACAAATTATCCCCTAAGCAGAGCAGATCTGCTAGTTTTTCGTGCACGTCCCCTCTGATTGCACTTGCTCATAACCAGGCGGTCCAACAGGCTGCTATAGAAGATGCTGAGGTTCTTGAATTTGTTTCAAATGCCTCATAAACAGAATGGAGGAGATGCCGAATGCCTTCTTCTAGGTCTTGTAGTGGCTGAGGTGTTATTTGTTAGCCAATCTCAGAGCGTACAAAGGGTTTTGAGTTGTAAGCACTCAGAGATGTATTGCACCATGTAAAATTGATGCTGCTGAATGCATGAGGTTAACATGGAGCTCTGAAAGATCTTTCTAGCAAAGTCATCTAGGAGTTTGTTGTCTCTACCTGGAATGGCATTTGCATGGAGTTTTGATTTCTTTGCCCTCTTCATGGCGGATTCTACTACGACCATTGTGGGAGGTAATTGCATTAGGCCATAATATTGAGACTTTTTAAGATGAAATTTTAAGTCCAATTTTTTGGCTACCAGGAGATTGAACTGTGGGGACTTCCAAGATTTTTGAAGTATGGAATCTAAAACTATGAGATGGCAGGGCTGCTGGTTCAGAAAGATTGCCTAAGATCTTCAATATTTCAAAGACTTCTTTGAGGGGGTCTGGGAACTTCCTGATTTCTACTTTTAGAGTTTTTCCTATTTTTCTATAAATTTAGAATATGTCAGATCCTCTGGAGGGGAATTATGTTCAGGTGGGCTCCTCTGGTTCATCAGACTGAAGGCCTATAGATGAGGTCGCTAACAACTGCAGGGAATGGTAAGACAGAGGGGAGTCTGCCTTATCTGGTTCTTCCCTAGGGTCAGGGAAGCCTTCTGGTAATTTAGGGCTCCTCAGACTATCTCTTGTGGGTGAAGCAAAGTCTCTCCCCTGTTCCTTTCAGCTCTGGTCAAGGCTGGAAAATCAAAGCCTTGTTGGGCTGATGTTCAGATGCAAGGAGGAGAAAAACCTTGATGTAGGAATGGCTGCTAGATGTATGTCAGAAATTAGAGAATGTAGAGGTCTATCATGATTAGGTTCCTCAAAGGTTGTCTTGTCCCTGAAGAACAGCATTTCTTGGAGTTGGGGTTCCTCATGTTTTCATCTCGATACCATTGAATAGTCAGACTAGACCTGAAGACCACTCTGTGACAATCCTGAAGAAATAATCAAAAGTGATCTTATAAGGAACGACCATGGTATGGGCGCATAAGTTTGTAGGGCATGCTCTACTTCTACTGAGACATCTGTGTCTTGCTGTGGCCTCCTTCTTGGTAATTCTCTATGCGATGAGGGTTCCCTTGTCCTGTCATGATCATGGAACTGAGGGACAGGTCGTAAGTACACCCCTTGCGTTGTCTGCTTGGGCACTGAGCTTGAATTTTCTTTGAATGGCTTCAGGAATCTTGATTGTTCCAGCTGTGGCGGTCTTGCGTTGCGTTGTAACTTGGCTGGCTTTGTTTTTTATGTGTCTGCATTGCGAGGAGTTGACTGCTTCATTCCTGGTTGATGTGCATTGCATGGCTTGGATGCTGCTGTGCCATGTGTTGACAGTGGTGTGCATTTCAGGATGCATGGCATGCACCAATGCATTTGCATCACATCATGGTGCATTATGAGTGACTGTGCTGACTGCTTGGGTCCCCAAAGCCATTCTTGGGTGTCCCTCCAACTCCTGTACCGTTGTGCCTAGCTTGGAGGATGCAAATTTAAGTCTGCGGTATGGCATCTATAGCTGAAACATTTCCCTTCCTTTTATGGGGCTTGGCGTCAGTCGGCCTGGGGTGCTTGCTCCGTTGTTTGGATTGCTCCGCCATTTGTGAACCCTTTGACAATGCTCATTTCTGGGTAATTTTCAAAAGGATTACACACTTAAAACTGGTTTTACACATGTAAATGCACTTTACATGCTAAGTGAGTTTTGAAAATTGCTACAATATATGCCATTGAATTGTCAACAGTTTTTACCGGCGGTAAGTGCATTTTAAGGAGGTAATTTTCAAAGGAATTACACACACAAATGTAACATAATACCATAGCAATTTTCAAAAGCCTATTTACCTATGTTAAGTGAGTACATTTTACGGTTGTAAAACCTTTTCACAATTCAATGGCATATATTGTAGCAATTTTCAAAAGCTCACTTATGCTCATAAAGTGCATGTGCACATGTAAAACCCAGTTTTAAGCATGTAAATCCTTTGAAAATCAGGCCCTAAATGTGTAAATGGCTTTTGAAAATTGCTACAATAGTATGTTTCATTTACACATGCAGCTCCTTTGAAAATGATCTCCTATGGTTTTCTTTGTTATCCTTTTTTTTCTGTTCCATCGCCAAAACTGGAAAGGGTATAACAGTTCATTCTGGTAGTTCCCAGGAAGATAAAATATAAAAATCATCTGAGGTGAGCCCTGGACAATTTATAGGAGAACAGAGGGACTATCTGTGTTTTCAAACTTCCATTTACTTTTCTTCTGTGGCTTTTTCTTTTATAGTTACAGGAACTGGATATTGAGAACAAAAAAAAACCTACTTAAGGCAGAGTAAAATGCACAAGAATGTGCTGCTGCTGCTGCTGCTGCTGTTGCTACTGTCACTGTGTAAATAAAAAGTTAAAGCAGACGTTTGTCATCCAAAATGGAAAATTGGGAAAGACAGTTACTGAGTACAAAACCGGCTGTGTCATTCCTATTACTGGCCCAGCATCTCAGTATGTTATGACATGAGTTTACAAACCTAAACACGTTGCACTTCCAGAGACTAGGAATGTGCAGTTCTGTTTTTCTCATTTTTGGTTCATTTCTTTCTTTTTCATGAATTTTTTTTCCTCAATTTCATTTCAATTTTTTTGCCTTCAGATTTTTTTGGGTCATTTCTTTCGGTAATTTATTTGCACACAAATTGCCAACACAATGACCTAAAAATTTTTTCCATGTTTTCAGAATGAGTCAGCTTTAGGTTCTTTCCATTTGTAAAGAATAGAAAATCAACTCGTTCCTCACATCTTACCCATTCAGAGATGGCAAATTACTCTGCTTTTGGAGAAAGACTTTAGGCCAGTCCTGTTTTTAACACATTTTAATATCTGTAGTACTGCTGATTTCACCCGACACTAACCTGGGAGAGCCCCAATTTTTTAGATCCTGGAAAATAAGCAAAGTCAGGCTTGGCTAATAACTGGATGGATTCCCCCCCCCCCTCCCCGCGGGCAGATTGCAGAAGGCTCTGCCATATTTTGCTAGGAAAAGGCCACAAGCAGCATGGTGTGGCCAACCCTTGACATCCAGAAATGGGTAGAAAGAGGCTAGGGACAAAAACAAAAGGAAAACTGGTTCTTAACTGCTAATTTTCATTCCTGTAGTACCACAGATCAGTCCAGACTCCTAGGTTTTGCATACCTGCCAACAGATGGAGACAGAGAAAGTTTTACTGACACTGCTACATAATCACATGTGCCACCTGCAGTTCCTCAGTATTGACCTGTACCCAAGCATAAAAACACCAACAAATAAAACAAATTTAGAAAAAACTTCTATAACAAGTCTGTATTCCATACCATGAAAATCTGTATACCATACCAATAAAATCAGATGAGCGGACGACTCTCTACCTCCATGGATCGGGCAGGTTCTGGACTGATCTGTGGTACTACAGGAATGAAAATTAGCAGGTAAGAACCAATTTTCCTTTCCCTGTACGTATCCAGATCAGGCCAGACTCCTGGGATGTACCAAAGCTCCCTACTTAGGGTGTGACCTGGAGAGTTCTGCTTGCAAAACACTCTCGCCAAAAGACTGGAACTCTGGATCCCCCACATAATGCCTGTGAAAGTATGCAGCAACTTCCAAGTTGCTGCTCTGCAAATTTCCAGTGGCAAAACCATCTGAGCCTCTGCCCACAAGGCTGCATAAGAACGTGTAAAGTGGGCTCTCAAACCCTCAGGAACCAGACAATCCTTAATTATCTACATCGATCCAATGGCTTCCTTGAGCCACCATGCAATAATAGCCTTGGAAGCCTGAGAACCTCTCTTCGAACTGCTCCACAAAACAAAGAGATGATCCAATTTCCTGAAATTATTCGTTACCTTGAAATACCTCAACAAAGTTCTGCAAACATCCAAAAGCTTAAGCTCCCACTTATGAGGTGCAGAAGAATCCATCTCTGGAAAAGCTGGAAGCTCCACCGTTTCACTCACATGAAATGCTGATACCACCTTCGGTAAAAACGAGGGTACTGTCCGCAATGACATCCCTGAATCTGAAATCTGCAGGAACGGATCATGACAAGGTAACACCTGTAACTCAGAGATTCTCCTAGCTGAACAAATGGCCACTAGAAAAACGACTTTAAGGGTCAAATCTTTAAGCATCGATGTCCGAAGAAATTCAAAAAGTGTCTCACACAAACCTCTGAGGACAAGATTAAGATTCCAGAATGGGCAAACTCTCCTAATCGGCAGGTGCAAATTCTTAGCCCCCCTAAGAAAACTAACCACATCAGGATGAGAAGACAGAGAGCAACCCTCTACTTTACCTCATAGGCAAGCAAGAGTAGCCACCTGGACCCTAAGAGAGTTGAAAGCCAACCCCTTGACCAAACCATCCTGAAGAAAGGACAAGATCTGAGACACCGAAGATGGTAAAGCTTGCACTCCTTAAGCGATACACCAGGACTCAAAAACCTTCTGGACCCTCACATACAATAGAGACGTAGACGTTCGGAGAGTAGCAATAACCTGCGTCTCAATTGTCACCTCTCAAAAGCCAAGCCGCCAGACAAATGTAAGCAGCCTGGTCTGAAAATAGAGCGCCCTGTTGAAGAAGGCCCGAAGATGGCCAAAGCGTAACAGACCGTTCACAGCTAAGTTGACTGGATCTGTGAACCACGGCTGATGAGGCCACTCTGGCGCTACCAACACCACTTTGCCAGATGTCTCTCTATCCGTTGCAACACCTTGCCTACTAGAGACCAAGGAGGAAACACGGAAAGCAGAACCTCCCGAGGCCAAGCCAGTACTAGAGCGCTGATGCCCTTGGCCCCATGCTCTCTTCTCTGACTGAAAAACCGAGCCGCTTTTGCATTGAGATGAGTTGCCATTAGATTCACATAGTGACAGCCCCACCTCTCGCGGATGAGCTGCAACACTGTCTCGGACAGCTCTCACTCCCCTGGATCTAAGAATCTGCAACTTAGAAAATGCGTTTGGACATTTTTTACACCTACGATTTGCGACGCCACTATCTGCTCCATGTGTTGCTCCGCCCAAAGAATCAGCTCTTGAGCCTCCTGGGCCACTGCTCGACTCTTGGCTCCTTCTTGCCGATTGATGTAAGCTATGGTCATTGCATTTTCTGACAGGACCCTCACCGACCGACCTTGCACCAATGGCAGAAACGCAAGTAAAGCTAAACGCACTGCTCTGGTCTCCAATCGAGTGATAGTCCAGGAAGCTTCCTTTGCAGACCAACTGCCCTGAGTAGACTGCTGCTGACACATTGTTCCCCATTCAGACTGGCATCGGTAGTAAGAATTACCCAATCCGGAATCTCTAGGTTGACACCACTAACCAGATTGGAAGTCAGCAGCCACCAGGACAGGCTGTCCCATGCAGTACCCTCAAGCAGCAAGGGAAGATGAAATTCCTCCGAGAGAGGGATCCACTGAGTCAACAGCACTCTCTGCAGAGGTCTCATATGCCCAAAGCCCCATGGCACTAACTCCAGGGTTGAAGCTATCGAACCTAGAACTTGCAAATAATCCCAGACTCCGGGCACCAGCAACCCTAATAAGCGCTGAATTTGTCCCTGCAGCTTCAGAACACACTCCTCCATGAGAAACACATTGCCCCTCTGAGTGTCAAACCAAGCTCCCAGATACTCAAAGGACTGTGATGGCACCAAGTGACTCTTTGCTAAATTCACCACCCACCCGACCAGTGACAAACATCCTCTGACTTCGCCCTGATGATCCAGATAGGGGTGCACCAGCACTCCTTCACAACGTAATGCTGCCCCCACCATCACCATAACCTTGGTATAGGTGCATGGTGCTGTAGACAACCCACAGGGAAGGGCCTGAAATTGAAAATGTTGACCCAGTACCATGATCCGCAGAAACCGTTGATGATCCGGTCAAATGGGAATGTGCAGGTATACCTCTGTCAAATCCAGAGAAGTCAGGAACTCGTCTTAGCGCACCACTGCTATTACCGACCTGAGGGTCTCCATCCGGAACCTCGGGACCTTGAGCGCCACATTTACCTGCTTCAAGTCCAGAATTGGGCAAAAAGTAAATGGAATACCTTCCCTCGCCTCGTTCATCCTGGGTGATTGGAATCATCGCCCATAACATCTGCAATCAGTCCAGAATCTCTCGCATCATGAGTTGCTTGACTAAAGACTTGCAGGGGGAGACTAGAAACAAATCGCAGATGGTCCGAGCAAATTCTGTGTAGCCGTTTCTTATTATGCTGAGGACCCACTGATCCTGAATAATTTTATCCCACTCCCCCTAAAACCGCACTAAGTGACTGCCTATAAAAGAAACGGCACAGTGGACCAGCTTCACCTCATTGCGAGGACTTAGCCCTTATAGCTCCACTACTGTGGAGGCTCTGAAGGGCATTCAGCATTCTTGAAAGGACTGACCCCAGGACTGACCCTGAAGAGAGAACCGCTTCTGTGGACCTGGGATTCCTCTCACTGGGCGAGACCTCCTACTGTATCGAAATTGGGACCGTGCCTGAAAAAACCTCTTACCCTTAGGCTTATCCTCCGGCAAACTATGCACCTTATTCTTGCCCAGATCTTTCATCAACTGCTCCAGGTCCTCCCCAAACAAAATCTGGCCCTTGAGGCAGACAACCCAACTTGGACTTGGACGACACATCCGACACCCAGTTACACAACCATAACAACCGTCTGGCTGACACAGTGGACCCCATAAACTGAGAAGAAATTCTTATGCCACCATCGCCTCTAAGCAGTTAGCCTTAACTGCCTTGTTGCCAGACTTCACCTGACCATCCTGAAGCTGCTGCCCTCAACGCAGAAAAGCCCTCTGCATAAAACTGGAGCAGATGGCTGCCCATAAACTCAGGGCCAACACCTCACATATTCTTTTGAGGTGAACCTCCAGTTTTCGATCCTGAACATCCTTCAAAGCTGTAGACCCCGCAACCGGGATAGTCATTGTTTTTGTCACTGCTGACACGGCAGCATCCAACATTGGAAGGGAAACAGCTCCAACATCTGTTCAGGCAACAGATAAAAGTTTGCTATCACTCTCTCCACTCTCAAGCCAGTATCGGGAGTACCCCACTCCCAATCAACCAACCTCTTCACCAACTTATGATACCAGAAGACTCTTGCGGTACCCATAAACCCATCCAGGACCAGGTCCACCCCTTCCATGTCAGAGTCTTCTTGCGGAACCTTCAGCCCAAGCTCCTTCAGAACCTGTGGAATCAAAGGTCCCAACTCCTCTTTACGGAATGGACCAGGGTTATCCCTCTCAGATACCGGGATCTCCTCCAGATCTTCCCCCGAAGCTGTGCCAGCCGCATCTGGATCAATCCCCTGGTCCTACAATAGAGACACCCCTGGATCCCTGGGAGCCCCCTCTGAATCATCTGAATCATCGCCAGACGGATTAGAACCAGCAAACGCTGAACAAGCGAAGGCCGCTTCCTCCGAGACTGTCCTGGTCTGGAACCTAACTCCAGACCCTCGGAAGGTTGGGTCCGGGTCCCCAGCCGTGCCTGCTGAGTTAAATAGGCCTCATGCAACAGGACAAAATCTGCCAAAAAAGGCTGGGAGGCAGTAGGCAAATGCGGAGAGGGCCCAGCAACAGAGGACCCAGGAACAGGCAACATGGGAGCCTCCACCCTATTTGCTCTCCCCTGCTTCTCTCCGGGGCTCAAACAGCCTGGGGAAAGTCTCGGGGAAAAATCCCCCCTCCTCCATTGGTGTGGCGTGTGTTGCATGATAATTCAAAATGGCCACCGTTCCCGTGCCGATGGAGACAGAGGCCCTGACTCACTATGAACCCCGGCGCGCAGGGACAACTGCCACGGGAGACACTCTCCAAATTTTTGCAGCCATCGGGCCATCGGACAGCCCCTCACCACCCAAGACGAAGGCAGAACACAAACCAAAACCGTTCAGATGCGCAGGAGCCGCACACCATAACCTACTCGGTAGGAAACCCCCCACAAAATGTTACTAAGCCCGCCAATGCAGCCAACACCACGGGAGAGGCAGAACCCCCCCCTCCCAGCCGCCAAAATCGCAAAGACAGAGCATCATCCCCTCAATTCACCGAGGCCTCCTGAGTCCTCTTCAGTTCAACTCTTTATCTTTTCGGGGTTTTCCTTTTTTTTTTTTATAAAACCTTAAAGAACTTCCCAAGGCATGGAATACACAGCTGTCCAGCACCAGCTAAATCAAAAAAAGGACAGCCATCCTGAGCCTACAGTCACCTCAGCAGCCTCGTGAAGGGCAGGGATCTGGACCACCAGATTTACACCCCACGGAATAATGGAACAAGCATACAAAAGGGTCACCAAACCCCAGCTCATCCACTTCAACCAGACAGGGAAGGCTCCCCTAGGACCCAAAAACCCCCTGGGAGGAAGGCTATAAATCCAAAATAATCTGCTTATTGCAGAACTGCAGATTTTGCACCATCTCTACTGGAGACAGATAAATACTGAGGTGGCACATGTGATTATGTAGCAGTGTCAGCAAAACTTTCTCTGTCTCCATCTGCTGGCAGGGATGAAAAACCCAGGAGTCTGGACTGATGTGAGTACGTACAGGTAATTGCTGATTTTACAAGAAAGAAACAAGACTTAGATTCTACAATGTACTGGGACATCAGTTGAAAAAAGAACATACTAGCCAGAAGTCTCCCTCCAGGAACTGGGTCAGTAGCAGATGATAAGGAAGCTCAAAGTTTACGTGTGCTTATGTTTTGTGGTTACACATGAGACTTACGAGGGTCCTAATTGAAAGACACTTTAAAATCAAGCAAAGCATTGCATTTTAACACAGTTATTCAATGATAGCTATGATCCCTAGGTAATCAGGGAACAGGAAAAAAAACTATGCAAATATACAAGTAACTTAAAACTGTAAAATATGTATATTTGCTGATTAAGATGCATTTCACTTAAGGAAAAAAACAGTCATGTGTCCTTGCTACTGCATTGCAGTTATTTTTCAGAGCAAACTAAAAGCAGAAATAATTTCAATCTCGCTTCTTTTTCAACAAAAAAAAAATATAAATGTTTTGCTATACCAAATCAAATGTTTTCTGACTGTAAGCAAAGATACATGCCTGAAATGTCAATTATACCATCCAAAGTGTTATCGAATTAGAGTCCTGCACACAGGAGAAAACATTATCTGTCAAAATCATTATCGCCACAAAGACTAAGACATCAATCTCAAGAAAGTGATTTATCAAACTGGACCTGGTGTAATAAATAAAAAAGGGCAGTAAAATGGGAAATCCACAGTCTTAGATGGAGGGAGCAAAATAAAAGGACTAGCACAACCCAGACATCTCAAAATATCCCAGCTCTTTTTAGCTAAAATCAAGGGAGCTGTTATGACCGTAGGTCGCAGACGGCTACGACCGCCCCAACTCACATCTTGCGCTGTCTGGCTCTCCTCGCCGGGTGAACTCGCGGTTGTGGCTAGCCGCTCCCAATGCTGCCGTCTAGCTTCCGGGATTCCTCATGGCGATCGGGACACTGCCGACCTCCATGCCTCCTCCGGGCCTTCCTTTTTTTTTTTTATAATTTATTCTTTATTAATTTTTTTCAATGATAATATCATGAAAATATTTTCCAAATATGTATCCCAATATTGAGGCAAACATTATATAACTTAAATGCTATTATTATTGTTATACATATAACATAACTGAGGGAGAACAACACCATAATCTAAATAAATTGGAAAATCAATATCTAGTATAGTCCCAATTATCTATCTTGGGATTCAATTAGACATAGATTAACAATAATTGGAGATAGGAGTTATCTAACTTTCTCAAGGACTCTTTACCGCTAAAGCTTCAAGTTCTGATTTATCCAACAAAAATGACTCTAAGTGAACCGGATCCATGAACCCAAATTTTTTCCCTTGATAATTTATATAGCAAAGGCAAGGAAATTTTAAAAAGAAAGTTGCCCCCAGAGCCACTACCCGATGTTTTAATGCAGGAATGTTTTTCTCCTTGCTTGGGTGGCTCTGGAGACATCTGGAAAAATTTGGATCTTAGATCCACAGAAAGAGACATCTTTGTTCATGAAAAACTTTCTGAATAGTTTCTTTTTCTTGCTCCGACAAGAAGGCAATAGAGTTGCCCTATTCTCAATTATGTCCAGGGACTCCTCCAAGAAGGTTGAAATTCCCAAACTTGGAGGGTCCCCTGGACCTACATTTAGAATATTCCTCTCTATTCTCTTTTTGAAGTAATATATTTTAGATACACAAGGAAATTCCTCCTCTTTATACATTAGTACCTCTCTAAGAAATTTCTTAAACATTTCTATAGGAAAAAGAAGATGGGTCATTGGAAAATTCACTAATCTTAAATTCTTTGATCTCAATAGGTTTTCCATACGTTCTAACTCTTTATGCATATTTAAACTGTCACGGATAAATGTATTTTCTGATGATTGTACCAATTGCATTCTATCATTCAAAGCTGATATATCTTTTTCACATTTTAACAATTTTATCCCTTGTTCGAGAATAGTTTCCATATTTGCATTAATCACAGCAGACAAAGATCTATTACTTTCTACAATATTATTATCTAATTTAGAAATCGCTTTCCATAAATCAGATAAAGTAACATTGTCTGGAGGAACATCCATGACAATGCTACTAGAAAGAGCTGGGAGAGTCTCAACATTTAAAACTTTAAGCAAAGATTTCTCAGTCCCTTGGCTTTCTGCTCGGGTTACCAAGCTTACTTCCAAGGGAGTTGTTCCTACTAGTTCTCTTGCCATTTCAGCAGATGGACTCTTACATGGCTGTGGTGGTAAAAAAGGTCCTTCTCCAGGACTAAGAAATGCTAGCGACGAGCTTCCCAAAACGTCCTCTGTAGAATTAACCCTCTGTCTGACGACATGTTGATCCATTGGGCCGGTGTGCTATTGTGGCACTGGAGATGACGTCAATGTCCTTGCTTTTCTCTTCTTCCTCATCCACAAAGAAGGGACTGGCAAAGACAAAGAACCTAGCCAATCACCCAAACTCACCCGGACTAAGCCGGACCAAGTCGCACGCCCCTTCCGAGTGCGCGGCTTAGGCATCAAAGCGCCGCACCACGGCCAAACTTGAACGCCGTGGCCACGCCCCCTCTGACGTCGGCAAGCGCGTCCTTTTCTCCGCAGGTGGTATTCAAGGCCTCTCACTCAGCGGGAAGTCCCTCGTTTCTCACCGCAGTTGGTAAACAGGTACAAGGCCTCTCTTTCAGCGGGTAGTCTCAGGAAGAGGGGCCGATAGCCCTCTCCTTCTCCTGTTCTCTCCCCGATTTCTAGGCGTGCTTCAGCAAGATTTAAAAGCCAAGGCCACACCCCTCTGTTGTCGGCAAGCACCTCCTTCTCTCCGCAGGTGGTATTCAAGGCCTCTCTCTCAGCAGGAAGTCCCTCGGTTCTCACTGCAGTTGGTAAACAGGTACTACCTCTCTTTCAGCAGGTAGTCTCGGAGAAAGGAGCCGATAGCCCTCTCCTTCTCCTGTTCTCTCCCCGGTTTCTAGGCGCACTTCAGCAAGAATTAAAAGCTGTGGCCACGCCCCCTCTGACATCGGCAAGCACGTCCTTCTCTCCGGAGGTGGTATTCAAGGCCTCTCTCTCAGCGGGAAGTCCCTCGGTTCTCATCACAGTTGGTAAACAGGTTCAAGGCCTCTGTTTCAGCGGATAGTCTTGGGGAGAGGGGCCGATAGCCCTCTCCTTCTCCTGTTCTCTTCCCGGTTTCTAGACGCGCTTCAGCAAGATTTAAAAGCTGTGGCCACGCCCCCTCTGACGTCAGCAAGCGCATCCTTCTCTCTGCAGGTGGTATTCAAGGCCTCTCTCTCAGCAGGAAGTCCCTCGGTTCTCACCGCATTTGGTAAACAGGTACAAGGCCTCTCTTTCAGTGGGTAATCTCGGGGAAAGGGGCCGATAGCCCTCTCTTTCTCCTGTTCTCTCCCCCTCCTCCGGGCCTTCCTAGGTGTGCGCTTGCACCACTGAGCCTCCTTTTAAGGACACTAAGTCGGGAACCTCAGGGGTGTCTCCTATTGATGACATCACGGACTCTTAAGAACCACCGGGGCCCTCCACTAATCGACTTGGCAACGAGTTCCATCGCTACTGGTTCCTGCTGCTGTCTCCTCGGACCCGTGGTTCCCGTATGCTGTCTACTGGGCTTGAGCCTCTGACTTGAGTACCCACTCCTCGGGGGCTCGTTCGAGTCTCCTGGTTACCCCGCTCCTCAGGATGGTTCCTGCGCTTCCTGTAGCCCTGCCTGCCGGCTCCCCCGCTCCTCGGGGTCACTCCTTGAACTACCAGCT
This sequence comes from Rhinatrema bivittatum, assembly GCF_901001135.1. Taxonomy (NCBI): domain Eukaryota; kingdom Metazoa; phylum Chordata; class Amphibia; order Gymnophiona; family Rhinatrematidae; genus Rhinatrema; species Rhinatrema bivittatum. Next base: position 220,699,804 of record NC_042619.1, read on the forward strand.
ACTTGGGAGACTCAGCTCGGCATACCCTGCTCTGCGGGCCAGTGCCTTCTCTTCACCAACCTGCAACCGGCACTTCCCCACTCTTAGAGTGGGGAGATGCCGGTTGCAGGCACTTCCCCACTCTAAGAGTGGGGAAGTGCCTGCAACCTGCCTGCAAGTCTTTCTACTACAGTGCCTGTGCTCGCGCTTCCCCGCTCCTCAGGGCAGCGCCTTCGTTTCTCCTCAGTGACTGAGCTCGCGCTTCCCCGCTCCTCAGGGCAGCTCCTTCGTTTCTCTTCAGTGATTGTGCTTGCACTTCCCCGCTCCTCGGGGCAGTGTCTTCATTCCACATTTCTGGCTGGGCTACGCGCCTCCCTGCTCCTTGGGATGGTGCCTAGGATCCTAACCAGGGATTCCATCGTGCACAATCCCACTCCTTGGGGCAGCATACGTCATCATTTCTGTGGCTTGACTCGGGCTTCCCCGCTCCGCGGGTGAGCCTATGTGATTACATTAGAGCCCTCATTGTCACATTGCTCCGCCCCTTGGGCCGTCTCTACTGCAGTCCTTCAGAGCTCTGCTCCACACCTCCCCGCTCCTCGGGGTCTGCTCTGCGCTTCTCTACAGGGAAGCTCCAGCTCTGGCACTTGCTTCTACAGCCCAGCCTACTGTACTGTGTACTCTCTGAACTGTGTGCCTGCTGCAGCTGACCTCCCCTCTCAATGGAGAGGACCTGTGGGGCTCCTCCCCTCAGGCAGTACCAACACTCACCTTGGGTCAAGGGTCCACTAACCCAAGGATCCTAACAAGGGCGATTTTCAAAGGGATTCTTTGTGGCTAAAACAAAGTTGTTCATCTGCATCGGTCTTCTCAGTCTTTGTAGCAAGGTTGGTGGAAGAACTGACCTATGAGTGGGTTGAAAATGTTTAACTGCAATTTGAGAGAATGGAAGATGGTAGTGGATATTTGCATGTTGAGAGACAGTGGTTGCATTTTCTAGTTCCAGTGGAATTTTAGATGCCAGAGCTGGTCTCATGGCAAGCTTGCAAATGGGGGTGGGGGGGGGTCATGTACTGTAGCTGACATGTAACTCAACATCTGCATAAAACTATGGGCCATAATCTTCTTTGCTCGGCGTATCAGGAGTTTGTTCTTCAAGACTGTTGCTCTGTGACAAGGAAGAAAAAGCTTCCCTCTCTATTCTATCGAGATGGGCTCCTATAAAGTCTATCAAAGGAGAGGGTTTTATGCTGGATTTTGGCAAATTGATAATGAATTCTAGGAAATGAAGCGTTCCCTTCATATAAAAAGTGGAAGAATGAGCTTATAGAAGGGTTCAGCAATGTATGAGCCAGTCGTTTAGGGAGGGAAAAACAACCAAGTACATTGTGTAGCCTTAGATGAGCAGCAACTACTGCCAAGTATTTTGTGAATACATTTGCAGTTGCTGAAAGCCCAAAAGAGAAAACTCAATATTGAAAATTATCTTTTTGTATGGTAAAATGAGTAATTTTTGTGAATTGGAATGTGAGTGTATACATCCTTGAGACCTAGGATAGACAGACAATCATGGATCTCCAGTTAAGGGCATATGATTCTTAAGGAGTTCATCTTGAACTTGATACTTCTCAGATAGTTGTTGAGGTTCCTGAGGTCCAAGACAGAGTAAAGAGCTACTGCCTTTTCTGGAATTAGACAGAATTTGGAGCCGAAACCTATGGAGGGAATTTTCAAAAGGTTTTACACAGGCAAAACCATGTTCTGCGAGTGCAAAAGGGCTTTTGAAAACTGCTACTTTTATATGCATAACTCCTTGGAGAATTCATTGAATTGCCAAAAGGTTTTATACAGGTAAATGGGCTTTTGAAAATTGTTACAATATATCCTACTTTCATGCATGTAACCAGGACCAGTGCTAGCTTTTTTGCTGCCCTGTGTGAACAATCACTGTGCTGCACCTCCCTGCCCCCCCCCCCCCCTTGCCCCCGATTCATTCAATCTCTGTCCTGGGCCTATCAAAAAAAGTCCAGCTCCCTCCAGCAAACAGCAAATGTTGCTTACCTGATGTAACAGGTGTTCTCACAGGACAGCAGGATGTTAGTCCTCACAAATGGGTGACATCGAGGATGGAGCCCACCACGGAAAACTTCTGTCAAAGTTTAAACAGAACTTTGACTGGCCCCTACTGGGCATGCCCAGCAAGGCACTGACCCTGCAGCCAGCAGGGGTCTCCCTTCAGTCTGATTTTCAAGCTACAGGCAGTGCCTAGAAAGTAAAAATAAAACGAGGAGGAACGGACTGTTTCCCCAGCCCAGCCCCGGAACACGCTTGCTCAGGAGGAGGAGCCCGCCAGCTTTAAAATCTGCTTGGAGCGGTGCAGCAGGGAGGAACGGACTGTTTCCCCAGCCCAGCCCCGGAACACGCTTGCTCAGGAGGAGGAGCCCGCCAGCTTTAAAATCTGCTTGGAGCGGTGCAGCAGGGAGGAATGGACTGTTTCCCCAGCCCAGCCCCGGAACACGCTTGCTCAGGAGGAGGAGCCCGCCAGCTTTAAAATCTGCTTGGAGCGGTGCAGCAGGGAGGAACGGACTGTTTCCCCAGCCCAGCCCCGGAACACGCTTGCTCAGGAGGAGGAGCCCGCCAGCTTTAAAATCTGCTTGGAGCGGTGCAGCAGGGAGGAACGGACTGTTTCCCCAGCCCAGCCCCGGAACACGCTTGCTCAGGAGGAGGAGCCCGCCAGCTTTAAAATCTGCATAGAACAGCGCTCCGTCGCCGCCGGCGCTCCGCCAAAGCCGCGCGCGCCTAAGGGGTGCGCGCGGCTTTGTCCGGCTTAGTCCAGACTAGACGGACTGGCGGGGAATTTTAGATCCGTTCACATCGCTGGGACTTGTGAGTATTAATTGCACAAAGTGAACCTCTTTTCTGATTGTTCTTAACTCTTATTGTGGTTTTTCTATAATGCCGGCTAAAAGAAAGGGTAAGGTTAGGGTCTTCCCCCCTGAGACCCTCCCCCCGTTAATGCAATTAGAAATTGAGCGTTTCATGACGCAGCTAAAAAGTCAGGGCGCCAGTGACTCTGTTGGGAGCTCCCTGGAAGGAGAACAGGCAGCTCCCCTAGAAGAGGCTTCCCTAAGCCCTGTCTTACGCACACCTCCAATGTATCGAGGAGTAGAGGGAGCAACAGCTGAGCCACCTACTGAAGAGGTAGGAGGTGCTCTAGCGAGAGAGGGAGTTGCTCCCATCTCAGTAGTAGAGAATGCAGGAGGAGATGGGGAAAAACAAGAGGCACCTCTTTCAGAGGAAGGAGGAATAATAACCACCTCAAGTTTCCACCTAGCCTCTTCCCACCTTCCCCAGCATAGTTCTATAGAACAACAGCCCACGTTCATAAGATCGGAGACAGCCACATTGAAAGATATTTGGGATTTGATTAACAGCTTAAACGTGACAGTGAATCGATTAGAAACAAAAATAGATTCAGTATCCTTAAATTTTCAAGGTCAGTGTCAATCCTTACAGCAACAAACGACTGAAATAACGAATAGAGTTCAAGAGTCTGAGGAAAAGATAAAATTAATCCAAAATTTGAATTTGACCATGATTAAAGATCAATTATCATGTACAAAAAGGCTAGAACAATTAGAAAATAACGCACGACATCTAAATGTCAGGTTTCTTAATTTTCCTAAAGTTGTGGGAGAAATCCCATTCACAACTTTAAACAAATTTTTAGCTGAGGTACTTGGTTTTCCTGAAGGTGTATTATCAATTAATACTTGTTTCTTTGTTAAGAGTACCCCTAGAGTTGCTATAACAGTACCGATCAATTTAACTAGTTTTCTTGAAAATTCTACTATGGAAGTACTGGAAAGGAATACTTTAATAGTCTCTTTTATCTCCACATTAGATATCAGTAAATTAATGAAGACTTATTTTCAAAAATATCCTATATCATATTATGGCCAAAATGTGAAACTTTTTCCTGACTTAGCCCCAGTAACTCGTAATAAAAGGCGAGAATTCTTGGCAGTAAGGCAAAGGGTAATTTCTTTAGGTTATTCATTTCAATTGAAATATCCTTGTCAGTGTATTTTAAAAAAAGAGAATGAATCATTTAGTTTCACAGTTATAGATCAATTACATCAGTTTATTGAAGCACGTGAACCTGTGACCTCATCACCAATATCTTAAAATGTGTAAGCAGGACAATTTATAGGAAATGCTGCATCAATGTGCTTGTTACCTGTGTTTGTATTTTCTTATATTTTTTGTTTCCTTTAAACTCGCAAGCCTGGCGCATAAGGTTTTCTTTATTCTTTATTATTGCAATATCATAAGATAAATTGTGTTAAAATTTGAAGTATATGTTTCCAGATGAATATGCAATATAATTGAATGTAAATTGACTTACGTTATGTAAAAATTGAAAATTTTTGATAAATAAATATTTAAAAAAAAAATAAAAAAATAAAAAAATAAAACGAACCCAACACCGCGGGGAGGCGGGCGGGTTTCGTGAGGACTAACATCCTGCTGTCCTGTGAGAACACCTGTTACATCAGGTAAGCAACATTTGCTTTCTCACAGGACAAGCAGGATGGTTGTCCTCACAAATGGGTGAGTACCGAGCTGAGGATGTCCCGACTTGCACCAAATGTACTCAACGGTGTGCAACAGGCACAACAACTGAGGAGAAATATGGGAAAGGGCATCCGCACCCTACCGGGTAGGTGGAAGGGTGTTGGTACATCAGGTTGGAAAAAGGTTACGCAAGACAGATTGGCCGAAGATGGAGTCCTGTCTTCCAGCCTTGTCCAAACAATAGTGGGCTGCAAAGGTATGGAGAGAACTCCAGGTTGCAGCTTTGCAGATGTCAGGAAGCGGCACCGATCGAAGGTGTGCCACTGACGTCGCCATGGCCCTCACAGAGTGTGCTTTAACACGGTCTTGAAAAGGAATGCCAGCTTGCTCATAGCAAAAAGAAATGCAGTCCGCCAACCAGGAAGAAAGAGCCTGCTTACCCACAGGTTGTCCTAACTTGTTAGGATGGAAGGAGACGAATAATTGAGTGCTCTTCCTGTGAGAAACTGTACGGTCTAGGTAAAAAGCTAGAGCCCGTTTACAGTCTAGGGTATGCAGGGTCTGCTCTCCAGAGTTGGAGTGGGGCCTGGGAAAAAAGATAGGTAGTACGATAGATTGATTGATATGAAACTCCGAAACTACCTTAGGTAAAAATTTAGGGTGAGTGCGGAGTACCGCTCGGTCCTGCAGGAGCTTAGTGTAAGGCGGATAGGTAACTAGGGCCTGTAATTCACTAACCCTGCGAGCTGAAGTAACAGCCAAAAGGAATAACACTTTCCAAGTGAGATATTTCAAGTCACAGGAGTGCAGAGGTTCGAAAGGAGGTTTCATTAGACGACCAAGAACCAGGTTAAGGTCCCAGGATGGGGCCGGAGGACGCAAGGGTGGCTTTAGATGGAGTAAGCCCTTAAGAAAGCGTGTTACTAGGGGTTGTACTGAAATAGGATTACCCCCAATACCCTTATGGAAGGCGGCTACCGCACTGACATGCATTCTGATAGAAGAGGTTTTAAGACCTGATTCAGAGAGATGCCATAAATAGTCCAAGAATTTGGAGATTGGACAGGAAAGGGGATCAAGGGACTGAGAAGTGCACCATGATGTGTACCTTTTCCATTTGTATGAGTAAGACTTTCTTGTGGAAGGCTTTCGTGAAGCTATCAGGACCCGAGAAACGGAATTTGAAAGGTTAAATGGTTGAAGGACTAACCTTTCAACATCCATGCCGTCAGGGACAAGGCTTGGAGGTTGGGATGGAGGAGGCATCCGTCGTTTTGAGTGAGCAGATGCGGGTCCTTTCCCAGAGGAATGTGCCTGCGGATGGAGAGATCCTGGAGTATTGGAAACCATACTTGGCGTGGCCAGTAAGGTGCTATCAGGATCATGGTTCCTCCGTCCTGGCGTAGCTTCACGAGAGTCTTTGACACAAGAGGGAGTGGAGGGAATGCATAGAGCAGACCGGTTGTCCACTTGAGGAAGAATGCATCTCTCGGCCGAGAGTGCTGGCTCCGAATGAGAGAGCAGTAATCGTCCACTTTGTGGTTCTGAGGGGACGCAAAGAGGTCTATGCGGGGAGAACCCCACTTGTGAAACAGAGAGGTCGCTACCAGAGGATCGAGTGACCACTCATGTGGTTGGAAGACACGGCTCAGCTGGTCTGCCAATACATTGTCTACTCCCGGCAGGTAAGTGGCCCTGAGGTACATGGAGTGGGAGAGGGCTTCCGCCCAGATCTGCGCAGCTTCCTGACACAGAAGGAAGGAGCCTGTGCCTCCCTGCTTGTTTATGTACCACATGGCCACTTGGTTGTCCGTCTGGATTAAGATTATCTGATGAAATAGATGATCTTTGAAAGTTCGGAGCGCATAGCGGATTGCTCGAAGTTCCAGGAAATTGATCTGGTGTTCGGCTTCCTCTTTGGACCATAACCCTTGGGTTTGGAAGTCGTCCACATGGGCTCCCCAACCGATGTGAGAAGCGTCGGTGGTTAGGATTACTTGCGGATCCGGTGGAAGAAAAGGCAAGCCCTGAAGGAGGTTGACCTGAGTCGTCCACCAGGTTAAGGATAGGCGCAGCGCTTGTGTGACTGTGACTATGGAGGACAGAGGCTGAAAAGCTTGAATCCATTGGTGTCGTAGAGTCCATTGTGTTACTCTCATGGCTAGTCGGGTCATGGGAGTGACTTGAACCGAGGATGCCATGTGTCCTAGGAGAATGAGGAACTGGCGAGCCGTGGCAGTGTTCTGAGACTGGAGCTGGCGAGCCAGGGATATTAGGGTGTGGACCCTCTGAAGAGGAAGGTAAGCCTTTGCCTGTAAGGTGTCCAAGTCTGCCCCAATGAAGGATAAGGTTTGAGACGGGACTAAGCAAGATTTCTCGTAATTGACAAGAAACCCTAAGGAAAGGAGTGTTTGAATTGTCAATTTTAGGGAGGATTGAGCTATCTGTTGGGTGGAGGCCCTGATTAGCCAATCGTCCAGGTAGGGGTAGACGTGGACACCTTCCTTCCTTAGGAATGCTGCTACCACTACGAGACATTTGGTAAAGACTCGTGGGGCAGAAGCCAGACCGAAAGGTAGGACACGGTATTGATAATGGTCGTGGCCTACTAGAAACCGCAGATATTTGCGATGGGATTGTGTGATCGCAATGTGGGTATAAGCGTCCTTGAGGTCGAGAGAGCACAGCCAATCCCCTCTTTGTAGCAGAGGGAGCAGCGCGCCTAGGGTTACCATTTTGAACTTCTCTTTTTGAAGGTATTTGTTGAGGGCCCGAAGGTCCAAAATGGGACGTAGTCCCCCTGATTTCTTTGGTATTAGGAAGTATCTGGAATAGAATCCCTTGCCTCGTTGAGAGGGAGGAACGGGTTCTATAGCATTTGATTGTAGAAGAAGAGATACTTCCTGTTGTAATTGAGCCAAATGGGTGGATAGACTCCACGCTTGAAGAGGCGGGGAGTCTGCCGGAAGAGTTATGAAGTTGAGGTGGTAACCCTGTGCGATAATTGTTAGCACCCACTGATCTGAGGTGATCTGCAACCAAGGTTGTAGAAAATGGTACAGTCGACCTCCTACAGGGATGTCTGGAAGAGGGGTTTGGCATGTGTTCCCTACAGGGGAGTCAAAGGCCAGCCGCAGGCCCAGGAGGAGGGGCTACAGTAGGCCTTTGTTTCCTAGGCTGACGCGGCTGAGGCCTAGTAGAGGATCGAGCTGGACGAGGCCTGGCCGATGGAGGGTAGTAACGGCGTGGCCGAAAGAACGACTTCTTAGAGTCCTTCTTAAGTGGTTGTTTGGAGGAAACCTCAGACGGAACAGAAGAAAGTTGTTTTAACGTCTCGTGGTGATCTTTCAATTCAGCTACAATTTGCTGAATTTGTTCTCCAAACAAATTGTCCCCTAAGCAGGGTAAATCCGCTAAACGATCCTGGACCTCTGGGCGAAGGTTGGATGACTTTAACCAAGCCCAACGTCTGGCCGAAATGGCAGTAGCTGAAACCTTTGTGGAGGCATCGAAGATGTCATAAGCCGTTCTGATCTCGTGCTTCCCTGCTTCAAACCCTTTGTTAAGAAGGGCCTGAAGCTGTGGCTGGTATTGGTCAGGTAATGTGTCAGCAAAATCTTGCATCTGTTTAAGGATGGCTCTGTTATATTGCGTCATGTAGAGTTGATATGAGGCTATGCGAGAAATCAGCATAGCTCCATGGTACACTTTCCGTCCCACACTGTCCAGGAATTTATTGTCCTTGACCGGCGGAGTGGAGGAGTGTGGCTTTAGACACTTGGCCTTTCTTTGTGCGGACTCAACCACAACAGAGCGATGATCCAGTTGAGGCTTTTGAAAGCCTGGTGCTGACTGGACGAGGTATGTGGAGTCAGCCTTCTTGTTAACTGGTGATACAGATGAAGGAGATTCCCAGTTTTTCTTTAAGAGATCGAGAAACACCTGGTGAATGGGGATGGAAGCGATGATTTTTGGAGCGTCCAAAAATTGAAGCAGTTCCATCATCTGGTGTCTGTCATCGGTCTCAGATTGCAGCTGAAAAGGTACAATTTCGGACATCTCCTTTACAAAATTAATAAAGGAGAGATCCTCTGGAGGAGATCTTTTTCTACTCTCTGTAGGAGAAGGCGGTGATGGTAAATCTGTGTCAGAAGATGTATCATCACCCCAGGTATCATAGGGATCACTTGGGGGTTGAAGCCCCGATGGACCTGGTTGAGGATCCGAAGGCATCGAAGGAAACCTTGGAGGAACCGGTGGTACAATCGGTACTGGGAACGGCATCGAGGGTTTCGGTGCTGCCGATGGAGTCGGTGCCGGTCTTGGAACCGATGGAGCCAAAGGATAAATCGGTGGAGATATACGAGAAGGCACCGATGGGACCACCCCGGAAGGGGGAATCAGGAACGGTGTTTCTCCCGCCGATGAAAATCCAGTCGGAGACGATGGCGCTGTCGGTGCTACTGGAATCATCGATGGAAGGGCATGTACAAGTGCCTCCATACGTTGTAGTAGCGGTGCCAGCGCTTCCACCAAAGGTTCGGTGGTCGGTTCCTTCCTCGGTGGTGGAGTCGGTGCCGGGGTCGATGCCGGTGGCGGTGCCGGAATCGGTGCCGGAGACGGTGCCAATGGAGGTTGGAATCTTTGCATCGCTTTCTCGATGGCCTCCTGGACCAGCCGGTCCAGTTCAGCCCGGAGACCAGGGGTAACAATACCCGGCTCGACGGGAGAGGGAGGCTGAGGCAGAGCCGGAGGGACCACCGTAACCGGTGGGATCACGGCTCCCACACCCCGAGAGGGTGAGGGTTTCCTCGATGCCTGCGAACAAGACGTGGACGGTGCCAAGTCTGATCGAGGCCTCTTAGTCGGTGGTTCGGCCTGTTCAGAGGTCGATGACTGTGGATCCTCGACAGGCCGAGACTTGTGCCGTCGATGGCGATGCTTGTCCTTCCGGTCTCCTCGCCCATCCGGGGAGGGGACAGGAGTCGACGGCCGAGAAGTCATCGATGGTGGACGGTCACCGGAGGGTTGACGATGGTGGTGCAACTTCGACGGTGCCGGTTCCGATGACGTCGATGCTATCGATGGCGTTGGGGTGGGTGCATGGAAGAGGAGCCCCATCTTCTCCATCCTGGCCTTGCGACCCTTAGGTGTCATTAAGGCACATTTGGTGCAAGTCAGGACATCATGCTCACTACCCAAACACAAAACACAAACCCTATGGGGGTCTGTGATTGACATAGTCCGGGTACAATCCGGACATCGACGGAACCCCGTCGCCATGGCTTAAGGCCAAATTTAGTCGCGGGCTCGGTAAGTGCCAACAGGCCTCGAGGGCCAAATTCGACGGTAGTCGAGGAAAAAAGGCAAAAAACTTACCGGTTTCCGCGAAGGTGACAAAAATTTGTCGAAGGGAGACCCCTGAGGGGCAAATTTTCTTCGGAAAGAAAAGTACCGAATTCCTGTCAGGAACGTGGTAAGGGAGCTCCTTTCACCGCGTGGCAACTGCTGCGCGGAAAAAAGAAGACTGAAGGGAGACCCCTGCTGGCTGCAGGGTCAGTGCCTTGCTGGGCATGCCCAGTAGGGGCCAGTCAAAGTTATGTTTAAACTTTGACAGAAGTTTTCCGTGGTGGGCTCCATCCTCGATGTCACCCATTTGTGAGGACTAACATCCTGCTTGTCCTGTGAGAATATATTTTTCAAACCTGACCCCACCCCCCCCCCAAAATGGAAACAATGGTCAAGAGAAGGGTATTAGGTACTCTAGGCAAATCTTGTGTGAGAACAAATGGTGATTCCCCCAGGCCTGGAGCATAAATTCAGTCTGACTCCAGTCTTTCTTAAAATACAATAGTTTTATTATAGCTTCACACATACGCAAAAGTAGACTGCCTTTACCTTCAGACAGGGTACTCAATTACTCACAGTTTCAGTACTACTTCCCTCAGACTCACAGTTCTACTTTGGCACAGCTCAGTGTTTGGACTTTACAGAAGCTGCCTTCCTCCTGGAGACCCAGACCTAGTCTGGTTATCCCCACCTGGATCCCATCTTTTATTCCCCAGTCTCTGGTTATGCCCTCTGGCCCCACCTGCCTTGCAGAATCCCATCCATACAGTATACGCTCCTTAAGGAATTTAAGATAGACCAGACATCTAGTCTGCTCCTGTACAGGTAAATGGGGGAAACCAGGGGCACTGCCTCACATACCCTCCCCTCAACTTGGATCCATCAGGCCAAATGTCCCTACTTCTACCTGGATCCCATCCAGGAGAGTCCAAGACCTCCCAGTCCCCTTCCTCTGGCTTCCCACCAGCTACGCTTGGGAACAGGGACCTTGTAACATGCTCAACCCAATCTCTAAGGGTTATCCTCGACAGCGTCACGATCACCACTCAATGTGCCGTTCGTTCAGTGCACATCCCCAGTCCTTTAACTAAGCCCTTTGCTGGCTCCGGGTTTGAATTCAATCCCAATGGAGTTTTATGGACCGAATGGGGAACCACCAGTGTTTGTTCCTCCCTAAACAGCTGCGCTTGCTTCCTGGCATTTGATGTAAAATATCTCATTGGTTCCTCTGTATCCTCAGTTACTGGAATATCCTCAGCACCATCTTCTGTGCTCTCCATGAACTCTTCCTCCAGGTTCTCTGCAGTGCTTCCCTCTGGGCTCTCTGCAGTTTCCTAGTCTGTAAAGTCTTCAGGGCCTCCCCCTGAGTTCTCCGTAGTGTCCAGCTCCCGTCATTCTGGCCACTCACCCATGCTGGTCGCTGGTTCCTCTGCAGCCTCTCTTGCTGGGGTCTCTGCAGCGCCACCCTCTGGGCTCACCATGGCATCTCTCGCTTGCCTTTCCATGCCTTCTCTCTCTCTGGGCTTCTCACGGGAATTGTCTCTGGATGCCTGGTAATGTTGGGTACCCTACAGAGTCTTCCTCAGAACCACCTGTAGCACCAATCTCAAACTGTTGCCACGACTCAGTCTGCTCATTGGACCCCCTCTGTCAGCTACTCATCCAGAAACTCCATGAACTGTTGGTACTCCTTAACCAGCCAGTCTAGGCATTCACTCTCTTGCCAGATCTGAACTCTTGGGAGTGGGTTCCCTTGCTTGATTACCCTGGGTGGCCTTTCCAGGTGCGAAACTTCAAGCCTCAGGTCCTCCCTCGGACCTGGCTCTATGCTGGGCTGCATAGAGAGAGGAATATCGAGTAAGAAAAGGGAAGTGATTATCCCCTTGTACAGGTCCTTGGTGAGGCCTCACCTGGAGTACTGTGTTCAGTTCTGGAGACCGTATCTACAAAGAAACAGACAAGTTGGAAGCGGTACAGAAAAGGGCGACCAGGAAGGTGGAGGGTCTTCATCAGATGACATACGAGGAGAGATTGAAGAATCTAATTATGTACTCCCTGGAGGAAAGGAGGAGCAGGGGTGATATGATTCAGACTTTCAGATACTTGAAAAACTTTAATGATCCAAAGACAACGACATACCTTTTCCGTCAGAAAAAAATCAGCAGAACCAGAGGTCACGAGCTGAGGCTCCAGGGAGGAAGACTAAGAACCAATGTCAGGAAGTATTTCTTCACGGAAAGGGTGGTGGATGCCTGGAATGCCCTTTCGGAGGAAGTGGTGAAGTCTAAAACTGTGAAGGACTTCAAAGGAGCGTGGGATAAACACTGTGGATCCATCAAGTCTAGAGGACATGAATAAAGAGGAGGCAGCAAAACACTGCACGGAGCGGCAGTAGCCACAGAGGCATTCACGGGGCGGGATGCCAGTGGTTGGTGTTCCACCTTCACGGAGCGGAAGGATGGAGGGCTGCCATCTCCAAAAAAAAAACAGGGGCGGGTAAGAGTATGGGACAGAGGTGTGGCCTGCTTGTTGCAGTGGTTGCTACCCCTAATTGAGCTGGATGTTCACTTGGATGCAGATCCGGTGCTGCTCTCTACATTGGTGGTGGGGTGGAGGGGAATTAAGGTTGGAGGGTACTGGAAGCCAATAGTAACAGGTGGGAGATAGAAAAAGGAAAAAAAAAAAAAGGATAAAGTGCGTAGCTTGCTGGGCAGACTGGATGGGCCGTTTGGTCTTCTTCTGCCGTCATTTCTATGTTTCTATGTTTCTTGGGACTGAGGAACTCAATATTCAAGGTGCGGTCTCACCATGGAGCGATACAGAGGCATTATGACATTTTCCGTTTTATTCACCATTCCCTTTCTAATAATTCCCAACATTCTTTCCTCCTTTCCTCCTGGCAAAGGATTACAGAAGCTGTCGCAAATAAATGGTGCCCTATGGTCTCCAAAACAATCAACCCAACAAAAAAGGGAAATCAACCCTGGTTCAGCGCTGAACTTAAACAAATGAAACAGACCTTACGCCATAAAGAAAACAGATGGCGCAAAACCCCCAACACCTCTACACTTTATACAAGGGATTCTTACATCACTACAGGACCGCCATTCTACAGAAAAAAAAGGAATACTACGCAAATAAAATACATCATTTCCAATATGATGCCCAGGCCCTATTCGCCTACGTGACACAAATCACCAAATCTACTCCCCCACCTATTCCAGATGAACATGCTCTGTACAAGGCTAACGAACTCGCTTCATTCTTTCAACAGAAGATTTTAAATACTCTCGCCCTCCTGCCTTCAAATACTACACCTCTCAAGTCACGTGAGAATCCCCAATCTCTCACTAGACCTAATTTCGACAGTTTTGAGTCAATCTCCACCAAAGAGATTGAATCCCTGTTAAAAAGGCAGAAACCATCAAGCCATCCGGCCGATAACATCCCATCGAGACTCCTGCTTCTCATCCCAAATGCGATCTCAGGACCTCTGACCAGTATCATAAACAGTCTTCTAACCCATGGAAGCTACCCAGACAGTCTAAAAACCGCCTCACTCAAGCCACTCCTCAAGAAACACAACTTAGATCCGAATGTTTTAACTAATTTCAGACCCATCTCGAACCTCCCATTCGTGGCCAAACTAACAGAGAAACTGGTAAACACCCAACTTTCTGAATATCTCGAAGACCACAAGATCCTATACCCATCGCAATATGGTTTTCGTAAATCACGCAACACGGAGACCCTTCTCATTTCACTCACTGACCATATTATCATGGGTTAGACAAAGGACACTCCTTTCTGTTAATCCTGTTAGACATCTCAGCAGCTTTTGACACCGTCAACCATACCATCCTGCTGGATCGCCTAACAGACATCGGCATCTCCGGATCTGCCCACAACTGGTTCAAGTCCTTCCTCAGCAATAGGACTTTCAAAGTCAAAATCAACAATAAAGAGTCACCCATAACTAAATCAACTCTTGGCGTACCTCAGGGTTCCTCCCTATCTCCTACCCTCTTTAATATTTACCTCCTCCCCCTCTGCCAACTGTTAACAGACCTCCACCTAATTCATTATCTGTACGCAGACGACGTACAGATTCTAATCCCAATAACAGAATCGATCTCAAAAGCGCTCACCCATTGGAACAACTGCCTTCTATCCATCACTAACCTACTTAACAGCCTAAACCTGGTTCTCAACGCCTCTAAGACAGAGCTGCTCTACATCTCCTCAAACGAAATCAATATCTCCCCACCATCACCACACAGCCCTCACATTACCTGCAAGCAGGTTAGAGACCTTGGGGTAATACTAGACAATCGACTAAACCTTAAGAAAATGGTCAACACTACATCCAAAGACTGTTTCTTCAGATTACAGATTCTGAAACGTCTCAAACCACTCTTATTCTTCCACGACTTCAGGACAGTCCTCCAAGCGCTACTGTTCGCCAAAATAGACTGCTGCAGTGCCCTTTTCCTAGGCCTCCCCAAATCCACTACCAAACCACTGCAGATGTTACAAAACGCGGCTGCGAGATTGCTGACCAGTACCAGACGCAGCGAACACATCTCTCCCATCCTCAGGAACCTACACTGGTTACCAGTCAATTTCAGAATTCTATACAAATCGATCACAGTAATTCATAAAGCTATCCATCATCATCTTCAACTCGACCTGGAAATCCCATTCAAACTCTACTCCTCTAACAGACCAACCAGAGATACTCTCAAAGGCACTCTGAAATTCCCTCCTACTAAAGCCTCACGCCTCTCGATGACAAAGGACAGAGCTTTTTCAATAGCTGGCCCATCTATTTGGAATAGCATCCCATCAAGCCTCAGAGTAGAGCCTTGCCTGTTAACTTTTAGAAAACGACTTAAAACCTGGCTCTTTCACCAAGCCTTCGCCGACCCACCAGACAAGCACTAGTTGTCCTCACGCAAATGGACTCTGACTCTTCCAGATTAAAGCACCATTAAGCTTTAACTCTTACGCACTATGTTATCACTTTGTTTTTATTTATTTCCTGCCTTGTCTTCCTTCCAGCTTCTTGCAAGCTTCCAAGTTCCCTTACCCTGTTGATTGTAACTTTGACTCATTCCTACCTATTGTTTACCTTTCGTTCACTTGAATTGCGACCCCAGTTATTTTCTTGTTTATTGTAAACCGATCTGATATGGTTATTTACTATGAAGGTCGGTATATAAAACTGTTAAATAAATAAATAAATTCTGTTTGCTTTTTTGACTGCTGCAGCACACTGAACCGACAATTTCAATGTGTTATCCACTATGACACCTAGATCTCTTTCTTGGGTTGTAGCACCTAATATGGAACCCAATATTGTGTAATTATAGCATGGGTTATTTTTCCCTATATGCATCACCTTGCACTTATCCACATTAAATTTCATCTGCCATTTGGATGCCCAATTTTCCAGCCTCACAAGGTCTTCCTGCAATTTATCACAATCTGCTTGTGATTTAACTACTCTGAACAATTTTGTGTCATCTGCAAATTTGATTATCTCACTTGTCGTATTTCTTTCCAGATCATTTATAAATATATTGAAAAGTAAGGATCCCAATCAGATCCCTGAGGCACTCCACTGCCCACTCCCTTCCACTGAGAAAATTGTCCATTTAATCCTACTCTCTGTTTCCTGTCTTTTATAGTTAATGTGACCTTCAAGGCTTACTTCACTTTCAATGCATATCAAGCATAGCTCTCTGCTACAACGGCAGGGGAGAAGAAAAACTAATACTTCACGCATATCCAGCATTGCTCTCTGCTTCAACGGCAGGGGAGAAGTAAAACTAATACTTCACGCATATCTCTGCTTCAACGACAGAGAGCTATGCTGCCACTTAACCAACTAATCAAACTTAATATTTCACTTGGAAGCAGCTCCATCACTGCTCTCTACATTAATGGTGGGGGTGAAAGGGAAATAGAACCTAAGGTTACCAAGAGCCAAGAGAAACAGATAAGTATGAGAAAAAAGAAGTGTGAAGCTTGCTGGGCAGACTAGATGGGCCGATTGGTCTTCTTCTGTCATCATTTTCTATGTTTCTATGTTTCTATTTTAGCCAGTTTGCAATCCACTAAAGGACATCGCCACCTATCCCATGACTTTTTACTTTTCCTAGAAGCCTCTCATGAGGAACTTTGTCAAACGCCTTCTGAAAATCCAAGTATACTATATCTACCGGTTCACCTTTATCCACATGTTTATTAACTCCTTCAAAAAAGTGAAGCAGATTTGTGAGGCAAGACTTGCCCTGGGTAAAGCCATGCTGACTTTGTTCCATTAAACCATGTCTTTCTATATGTTCTGTGATTTTGATGTTTAGAATACTTTCCATTATTTTTCCTGGCACTGAAGTCAGGCTAACCGGTCTGTAGTTTCCCGGATCGCCCCTGGAGCCCTTTTTAAATATTGGGGTTACATTTGCTATCCTGTCTTCAGGTACAATGGATGATTTTAATGATAGGTTACAAATTTTTACTAATAGGTCTGAAATTTCAGTTTTTAGTTCCTTCAGAACTCTGGGGTGTATACCATCCGGTCCAGGTGATTTACTACTCTTCAGTTTGTCAATCAGGCCTACCACATCTTCTAGGTTCACCGTGATTTGATTTAGTCCATCTGAATCATTACCCATGAAAACCTTCTCCATTACGGGTACCTCCCCAACATCCTCTTCAGTAAACACCGAAGCAAAGAAATCATTTAATCTTTCCGCGATGGCCTTATCTTCTCTAAGTGCCCCTTTAACCCTTCGATCATCTAATGGTCCAACTGACTCCCTCACAGGCTTTCTGCTTCGGATATATTTTAAAAAGTTTTTACTGTGAGTTTTTGCCTCTACAGCCAACTTCTTTTCAAATTCTCTCTTAGCCTGTCTTATCAATGTCTTACATTTAACTTGCCAACATTTATGCTTTATCCTATTTTCTTCTGTTGGATCCTTCTTCCAATTTTTTATTCCAACACTAAATTTACTCACTAAATCCACCAGGGTCCTCTCAACCCTATTATCAAATCCCACACTATATTCTATCATACAGAGTCTTCTCATGTATCTGCACAGGAACACTCCACTGCGCCCCAACAAGGATCCTTGTTTCGCCTCAGCTTGTTTCGCCTCAGCTTCTTCAGGGGACTACTCAGTCCCAAACCAGAAAGTAAATCAGCGTCTCCTTTCTCCCACTTCTTCAAGGGACGGCTTAAAAAATAAGTCAGCAACTCATTTCTTCCCAAGAACCTCAATTACAGAGACAAAATTAGACAACAATTAACAGACAATCCCTCCCAAAATTATCACAATACCCTTATTAATTCACAACTCAATTCCTCCAATATTCTCATATTCTGAACTCTCTGGAACTCCGCAGAATTGCAAATTTACCCTCCGCATCCGATTTTCCATGTCCTCTAAATGATCTTGCAAGTTATCTTGTGATTCTGTTATTTTATCACATTTGACCTGCAACTGCGTCATCTCTGCTGCATGGTCGTCTAGGTGTATCTCTGCCTCCTCCACATGCGCACCCAGTTCAATTATATCTTTTCACAGGGCATTCACGGAGTTAACGATCTCTTCTTTAATCGCTAACATATCCGATCGCAATTCTTTAAACCACTGCTGGAATTCATATCGGGAATGATAAAACAAGAGGGTAGGTTGTCTAAGAATGCTGTTTGGGCAACAATGTGGATTAGACACCAAGGTAGTCCAAGTGCAAACTTTTATTTGGTATGAATTAAAGTCTCCATTCATATCGGGAAGGCACAGTGCTTGATGCTGGGCCCTGCACTTCAGCAACAATTTCCAGCTCCTTCCACTTGGCCCCGGCCATCCCGGCCTTACCTTCCTCTTCCCACGCCAAGGCTCCGGCGTAAGAAAACTGCTTCAAATCAGGTTTCTGCGTCAATGAAACTATACTCTGCAAACCTCTCGATCTCCTTTTTCAATCTCCTGCGGGCAATCACAAAACAGATTGCTAAATATAGGGGATGAATGCAGATGTAATTGGGAGCAAGCAAGTTAAGCAGCCATCAGCCCAGATGACGTCACTTCCCCCACAGGGACATTTTTTAATTCCAGCTTGCTTTCTGCCATTCTTAAGAGGAGCGATGCTAAATCAACCTTGAAGAAAAAATAAATTTACTTTTTTTTTTTTAAGAGACTCGAATGAAAACTAAAAGAATAATAATTATAAAAAAGACCCCTACAAAGGAAAAAAATGACTGTGACTGGTAGTGTTAGATAGAACAAAAAAAAAGTCTTTTCACGCTAACAGAAAAACCAAAATGAAGAGACTCGCATGGCAACACCTGGGAATGGCCCATTTTGACTGAGCCTGTGATTCTTGTAATGTGTCTGAGCAGACCATGGAAGATGAGGTGTGGCTTCATCGTTTGATGGTGCATTGAGTTTTATTAATGAATAACACAGATTGTGCAGCTAAGTTTATTGTGTGCATTATACAGTGCCTTTGTCTGAAACTATAAGATCGATCAGATGAAACAGAATGTATGAATTTGTCTCACTGCGCACCGGAGTTGTGTGAACACTAGGAAACTGCTGGCACCCATGGTTCAGCACGGTCTCTCATTCAGTCATTCACTTCAGGACTTAAAATAGACATTTATTGAGCAAGTTAGATTATCATGGGCTTGAGGTTCACAGGGAATCCCTTCTGAATATCCGTGAACATTACTGGATCTTTACCCTCCACACAGTGACATCAAAAAGTATGAGTGAGGAAGCAGAATGGTATAGCTTGTGCTAAATATTATGGACGAGTGAACAACTTTTTCACTGGAGGTATTCACTCTACAACTTACCAATAAAGATTGGCCTTGGTGGAAATGAATGAACCAGTTCCTGAATGGTCACATTGGAGAATATAAAATGGTCCTTTTTTTTCACTGTGTAGGAGAGACTTGTTTGGACAGAAGCACTGATGTACCCCTGAGGCAGATTGTATTGAAACACGAAACCATGTTGGCATGGACACATGACTTTTGATAAGCATTTCTTGCTGTCATCTGAGACTTTTATTGCATAAGAAAATTACTAAACAAAAAGAACATTGAGAGAACCGCGATTAAATTAGGGAACTGCTACATAATCATTTTCTTGCTAAAGTAAACAGATTGCGTGTGATGGTCTCATATTTAGAATTTATGAGCTCTGTTCCAGAAAGCGTGCTATAACCAGGAGGATATGTTTCAGCACTATGTCACTTCAGGTGAGTCTCTTAGCTCTCACATATTGCACGTGCAGCTGGCTTTATTGCCTCCATTCACTTACCAAATCCGGTGATAAGCCCAATCCTCTCAATGCTCGAACACTGTTTTGGGTCGGTTTTGTCTTTTGCTCTCCTGTTGAATTAGGCTGAGGTGGGGAGGGAGAAAAATCCATATGAAAAGAACATATTTTGGCATCCATGCACATGCAGAAATAATTATTTTGGATAAGGCAGAAGTAATGTAGAGCCCATAACCAAACTTAAGCAGAGCACGAATGCACAGAGCGTCACATATAGCACAGCATTCTTCTCATAAACACAAAATGGGAGACCTAGTTTCCTACCATAATCCATATCATCCAGACAAGCTTAACCTGCCCTAGTTTTACCTCACTGAATCTACAGAATTGTGGATCCATCTTTTTAGATTCCAAGAAAAGCAGTGGTTAAAAGCCCATAGATGCAACAGAGGTAAAACTGGGACTCCCCAAAGCTGGCACAGAGCCAGTTGGTGACCTCTGAGCCAGGCAGTGTCTTACTCGTTCTCCTGGCAAGTTTGCAGCGCAGTGGAAAACTGGTCAATGGGCATTGGTACCTGAGGTACGAGGCTGACGTGGATGTTGCAGAAGTTCTCTCTTTTGGCCCTGAACTGGAATTGTCTGAATGCCTCAACGAATGCCATCCCTTCAATGTCACCGATGGTGCCGCCCAGCTGGAGAACAGCAAAGGCATTCCAAAGGTTAGCACGACAGAACAAATGCTAATTATTATCAACAGCGAGAAGAAGTATGAATATACTAAGCTGATCAAGTCAAAGAACAGAATAAAAGTAAGAGGAACATCAGTATTATTCAGTGCAGGTCCAGAACAACTAAATAAATAAAAAGGGAATTGCTTTCACCAACTCCTTGGGCACAGTGACTAAAGAGAGGCGCAATCACTCACCCGTGTACTAGAAGAAAAAGGAGAGAGACAGAGGTTCTAGCCAAGAAGGAAAAAAGAGAGCTAACGATCACTCACACAGAGGGGTAGATTTACAAAAAATGCGCGTTCGCGTACTTTTGTTGGCGCACCAGTCGCAAACAAAAGTACACTGGATTTTAGTAGATACGCGCGTAGCCGTATTGGCGCGCGCAAGGCTAACGATTTTGTGCAGCTGGCGCGCGCCAAGCTGCGCAGCCTGCCTCCATTCCCTCTGAGGCCGCTCCGAAATCGGAGCGGCCTCGGAGGGAACTCGCTTTCACCCTCCCCTCACCTTCCCCTCCCTTCCTCTATCTAACCCATCCCCCCGGCCCTACCTTTGTCCGGGGATTTACGCCTCCCGGAGGGAGACGTAAATCCCCGCGCGCCAGCGGGCCGCTAGCGCGCCGAGATGCGACCTGGGGGCGGTTCCGGAGGGCGCAGCCACGCCCCCGGACCGCCCGGGGCCGAAACCACACCCCCGGGCCCGCCCCCGAAACGCCGCGTCCCGCCCCCAAAACACCGCGATCGGCCCCGCCCCCGACACGCCCCCGACAAAAACCCCCGGGACTTACGCGAGTCCCGGGGCTCTGCGCGCACCGGCAGGCCTATGGAAAATAGGCGTGCCGGCGCGCAAGGCCCTGCTCGCGTAAATCCGGGCGGATTTACGCGAGCAGGGCTTTTAAAATCCGCCCCTAAATGCATATAGGTCGACTTCCCCCCCACTCCCATCAATTCTAGCCTAACGTTTCCATTTCTCTCAAACACACATAAGGGCCAAGATGGGCTGGGATGAGGTCCTGCCTTGTCATGGCAGTCCTAGAAAGGGAAATGTGTGCAGCACTGTGTTCTCCCACTAGGGCCCTTTGTCTCTGTGAGCAGCTGGAATCTGTCTGCATTAATGATAAGGAGGAAGCTCATTTAGATTCTCCCAAGAGTTAGTATATAAAACTTATTCCCTGTTCCACTGAATATTAAAACAAAAACAAAAAAAAACTGGGGAGAGGGAGTAAACCAGCCCTTACTCCATTACAAGTTTGTATCCCAAAGCTACCACTAAAACCTTGCATATAGGCTCATGTTTCCTCTCTTTCATGCAACTGGAATCAAGTTCTAGAGTGTGAACTCAGACATTATCTTAAAAGAGAGAAAACCAGCACAAGAGAGTACAACTGATCTTAACCTTCATGGGTTTTATCAGACAAGACACAGCGCAGCACTCCCCAGCTTTAGCACAGAGGAGGTTATGGATTTGGGTATTGCGGTATATCTTCAAAATTCTGCCGCCAGACTAATTACCAACACAAATAAATTTGAACAAAAAACCCCAATCTTACAAAAACTGCATTAGTTGCCAGTCTCTCAGCGACTAAAATTCAAATTTAATATGCTAATAATGAAATCTTTTCAAGATAATGCCTGACTATTTATCTACTTTATTTAGGGAATATCACATTACCCAGTGTGAATGAATCTCATTTAGAAGTCCCTAATCGTGCTATATGCATAATTGGTCCAAAATTATGGGATACTCTCCCAGAAGAAATCAGGTCCATAAAAGATACAAAGGCCTTTCAGAAAAAATTAAAAGCTGCTCTTTTTGAGGAAGCCTTTTTCTGTTACAATTGAATGACATAATTATTTTCATATTTCATTTTATTGTTCACTGTGAATTAAATATGAAAATGTGATTTGTAAGAATATTTGTGAAAGAGTGTAATAATGTTATAATGTTTTTTTTGCTTTGAATATATTTGTTTTTATTATGCTTGTAACCTGCTTAGCATGTGCCATTATAGGCAGCCTAAAAATAATTTAAAATAAATAAATACATCCACCCTAACCAGCACCCAACACAAAAGTCTCCACGTGCTAAGTGCAAATTACAAAGAAAACTGAGTGGGACGATGTGGGGACTATATTGAACCGGAGGGAACAATATTGGATATTTAAATTAAAAACTGAAGCGCCCATGGGTTTGAATGACCAGATTGATTGGTTGTCTCTCCTCTGAATTTGTTTTTAAAGGGGAGGGGCTTTCTTTTGAAGCCATGCCGGAAGTCACGTGATGGACTCCCTTTAAACCGGGACGCCGAACAGGGGAGAGCGGGTCCGCCATCTTTTGAAGAGGAGTGTGGAGCGAGCAGCGCTAAGACGAGCTCTTAACAAGTTTGAAAGAACAGATGAAACGTTATCGCAGTGTGCAGCGTTAGAGTGGCTTCCCCTGATGAAGAGTAATTGAAACCTGGCCTTGTTGGGGCAAGTGCCGCCGAAAGACGACCTTTTGAGGATCTCAAGTGTTAAGATAAGTGCCATCTGGGATCTTTTGCTCCAGTTTTAAATGGTTGGCGATCTGACATCCTCTGTTTGACTTTTAGTGTTTTCACACTTACTTTTAAAAAAATAACAAGAAAAGCTTTTCAAAAAAATTACAAAAAATTACAATAATAAAAAGCATTTTTGAGGAATCAATTAAAAATTAAATGGTGGATGGTGGTGCTCATGATTAAACCAAAAAATTGATCAAGGCGCTAATGGTTAGTGGTCCTTGAGTTTTATGAAGCATCACTACACACCTATTAAAATGTTTTTAAGAAAAAGTATAGATAAAAATTAAAATAAAAATAACACACATTCAAGAATTGGGTTGCACATGTAAGTGTGAGTTACATAGGTGAACTGAATATTTAAAATGGAACAAAAATAAAATTCATATTGTAAAGAGAGAAGGGAAATTTTGGATTTTCAAGTGCAGGTTTTTGGAAGAGCTTGATATTAGGTATACCCCCACGTTTGTGGATTAACATTGGTTGGATGAGAATTAATGGCAAATTCTGCCCAGGGCAAGCAGTCCTGTGCTTTTTCCCTTATGTTTGTGTATCAGTATCCCACACCATGGAAGTCAGGGCCCTCGATTGTCATCTGAATCTCATTTCTCTTTTCCCCTTGCCATCTAAGCAGGGAGCAATGTTGCAGTTGCATTAAAAGCATCAAAGCATATTGATTAAGGGTAGTAATCTCCATGCCTTCTGTTAAGGGTAGTAACCACCATACCAGCAAGTTACCCCTTTGCATGCTTATATCATTTCCATCCTCTAGCTTTCAGAGATCCACAGTGTTTATCCCATGCTCCTGTGATTTCTTTCACTATTTTCGTCTTTACTACCTCCTCCAGATGGGTATTCCAGACCTCGACCACCCTCTCCATGAAGAAATACTTCCTGACGCTGCTCCTGAGTAGTATCTCTGGAGTTTAATATTGTGACCCATAGTTCTATTTTCTTTCCAATGGAAAAGGTTTGAACTCCATACAGCATTAAAACCTTTTAGGTATTTGAAGGTCTGTATCATATCTCCCCTGCAACTCCTCTCTTCCAGGATATACATATTCAGGTCCTTCAGCCTCTCCTTATAGATCTTCCAATACAGACCACAGCACATTTTTGTCGACTTCTCTCGACCGCCTCCATCCTGTCTCTTATCCTTTTTGAGATATGGGCTCCAGAACTGAACACAGTACTCCAGGTGAGGACTCACCAAAGATCTATACAAGTGCATTATCACCTCCTTTTTCCTACTGGTTATTCCTCTTTCTATACAGCCCAGCATTCTACTGGCTTTAGCTATCGTCTTGTCACATTGCTTTGCCATCTTCAGATCACCAGACACTATTACCCCAAGATCCCTCTCTTGGTCCGTGCACATCAGTCTTTCATCCACCATCATGGATTAATGCATCCCAGATACATGATTCTGCATTTCTTGGCAGTGAATCCCAGCTGCCAAATTTTAGACCACTCTTCAAGATTTTTTAAATCACTTTTCATTTTCTCTACTCCTTCAGGCGTGTCCACTCTTTAGCAGATCTTAGTATCATCCACAAATAGACAAACTTTACCTTCTATCCCTTCCACGTCATCACTCACAAAGATATTGAACAGTACCGGTGCCAACATGGCACTCTGCTTAACATGGCTCTCTCTTCAGAGTAGGTTCCATTTACCATTACATGCTGTCTCCTATTGGATAAACAGTTTGATATCCACACCACCACCTTGGCGCTCACTCCCAAGCTTCTCATTTTATTCACATGCCTCCTATAAGGGACCGTATCAAAAGCTTTGCTGAAATCCAAGTAGATCACATTGAGCGCTCTTCCTCGATCCAATTCTCTAGTCACCCAATCAAAAAAATCAATCAGATTTGTCTGATAGGACCTTCCCCTGGTGAATCCATGCTGCCTCGAGTCCAGCAACCCACCTCATTGCAGATAGTTCACTATCCTTTCCTTCAGCAGTGTCTTCATTAATTTTCCCACCACTGATATGAGACTAACCAGCCTGTAGTTTCCAGCCTCCTCTTTGTTACTAATCTTGTGATGTGGGACCACCACCACTCTTCTCGAATTCCGTAGCACCACTCCCGTTTCCAGGGATATATTGATATGGTCCTTCAGCAGACCCGCCAGCACATCTCTGCACTCTCTCAGTATCCTGGAATGTACCTCACCTGGCCCCATGGCCTTGATCAATTTCAGTTTTCTTAGCTCTTTCCATACATTCTATTCCATAAACGGAGTTTCATCTTCCCCCATCTCCATCTACAGTCTTGTCTACCAGCAACGGCCCTTCTCCAAGGTCTTCTTTAGTGAACACCAAACTGAAGTATTTGTTTAATATTTCTGCCATTTATTCATCTCTCCACACATTGATCCTTGTTACCTTTGAATTTCACTATACCACTTCGGACCTTCCTTCTTTCTCTGATGTTTCTGAAAAATGTTTTGTCTCCTTTGGCAATCCTTTCTTCTGCTTGACCTTTTGCTTTCCTGGTGTTTTTCTTTATCTCCCTCAATTTCATCAGATATTCTTCACTGTGTTCCTCTTTTTGAGATCCTTTATACTTCTTGAAAGCTATTCTTTTTGCCTTTATTTTTTCAGCCACTTCCTTTGAGAGTCAGATCTGTTTCTTTTTCCTCTTACTTTTATTTATTTTTTTAACATAGGGGATCATTTACTAAGCATTTTTCCCATAGACACAAAATGGGAGAAAACTTTTAGTGAATGACCCCCATATAGATTTCTTGCCTTTGTAATAGCTCTTTTCAGTTTGGCCCACTGTTGTTCCACCTCACCCATTTTCTCACAGTCTTTCAGTTCTTCCACTAAGAACATTCCCATTTACTAATGCCAGCAACAAGCAGTGGCTATTCCTTATTAATTAATAGCAGTTTAAGGACTTCTCTTCCAGGAACTTATCCAAACTTTTGTAAACCCAGTTATACTAGCTGCCTTAACCACAACCTCAGGCAACGAATTCCAGAGTGTAATTGTGCAATGAGTGAAAACAATTTTTCTTCGATTTGTTTTAAATGTGCTGCTTGCTAACTTCATGGAGTGCCCTCTAGTCTTTGTGTTATCCAAAAGAGTAAATAACCGATTCACGTTTACCCGTTTTAGTCCTCTCACAATTTTATAAACCTCTGTCTTATCCCTCCAAGCTGAACAGCCCTAATCTCTTTAGCCTTTCCTCATTGGGGAGACGTTCCATGCCCTTTATCATTTTGGTTGCCCTTCTCTGCACTTTCTCCAGTGCTACTCTATTTTTTTAAGATAGGTGACCAGAATTGCACATAGTATTCAAGATGCCGTCTAACCACTGAACGATACAGAGGATTTATGACATCCTGTTTTATTTGTCTTTCCCTTCCTAATAATTCCTAATATTCTGTTTGCTTTTTTGACAGTCACAACACACTTGAGTTGATGATTTCAATGTAATATCAACTATGACGTCTAGATCTTTTCCCTGGATGGTAACTCCTAAAATAGAACCTTACATTGTGTAGCTACAGCATGGGTTATTTTTCCTTATTTGCCTCAACTTGCACTTTTCCACATTACATTTCATCTGCCATATGGCCACCCAATCTTCCAGTCTCGCACGGTCCTCCTGTAACTTATCATAATCTGCTTGTGATTTAACTACTATAAATAATTTAGTGTCATCTGCAAATTTGATCAATTCACTCATCATACTTCTTTCCACATCAGTTATAACTAAATTAAAAAGCACCCGTCCAAGTACAAATCCCTGAGGCACTGCACTATTTACTTTTTTCCACTGTGAAAAGAGACCATTTAACCCTACCCTCTGTTTCCTGTCTTTTTTTTTTTTTTAATTTGACAATTTTTATTCCTTTGATAACATATAACGTACATCAAATGAGATAACAGGCACATAACAGTCTGTAAGTCCGGGATCACACCAATCCCCGTCAGCAGTCCACTAGGAAAAGGCTCCATACCCACCCTCCCCTACCCCTCCCCCCTGGTAGAGTATCATGTTGCGACTTCATGCCCAACAGCCCACTGCAAATAATGAATTAGTTACACAGGTGTATTACGTCAAACGCACATCAACATATGTAAGAAAACATCTTAAGTGGTAGAGAGTATCAGACAAAGTTCAGATTGTTTTATCATAACATTCTAACACAATAGGAAGCTATCCATGTCTTGGCCAGTGTGATATCATCCCAAGACGATACCAGAGGTGGGGTCAACTACTCCAGACCTAATGCGGTAATAAAGAGTTTCCAGGAAGCTGTAAAGGTAGAGAGCCGGTGATGTCTGGAGGCTGTCAAGTAAGCCAGGCGGTAATAAAAGTGGAGTTTCACCTTGATCTCCGTGATCGAGGGGGTATTCTCTGATTTCCAGTGGGAGGCTATGAGGCTGCGTGTAGCTATGAACAGTTGGGCACAAAACCGTTGATATTTCTTGGGCACAGTATCAGGAAAGACATTTAATAAGGCCACTGTAATATTGAGATTTATATCAATTTCCAAAAGTTTACCTAGCCAGGCAAATATCTCCTTCCATAAAGGAACCAATTTAGGGCAGTTCCATCAAATATGCAAATAGGTGCCAGTGGCTCCACAATTACACCAGCACTTATCCTCAATGTGGGCATAAAATTTATGTAGTTTATCAGGGGTGAGATACCACCGATACACCATTTTGTAACAATTTTCCTGAAGTTTGGCGGAAATCGAGCATTGTCTGGCCGATATATTTATTTTTATTTATTTATTTTTAATTTTTATATGCCCATGTTCTTGTATGAAATACAAATCACTCCGGTTTACATAAAACAGTGAAATGCCCAAAAAAGGGGGAGGGGCTTTACATAGATTTCAAAATAGATTACAAAAAAGATTTCAAAATAGATTTCAAAATATTTCATAGATTTCAAAATAGATTACAAAAAAATGTTTACATAGATTTCAAAAAAGGGGGAGGGGCTTTACATAGATTTCAAAATATCACCCCAAGTTCGCGCCCCCAGCTGGAATTGCAAATCTGTCTTGTTTCCTGTCTTTTAACCAGTTTGCAATCCACAAAAGGACATTGCCTCCTATCCCATGACTTTTAGTTTTCTTAGAAGCCTTCTGAAAATCCAAATATACCACATCTATTGGTTCACCTTTATCCATAGGTTTATTAACCCCTTCAAAAAAAAATGTAGCATATTTGTGAGGCAAGATTTCCCATGTGTAAAACCCATTAAATCATGTCTATCTATATGTTCTGTGATTTTATTCTTTATAATAGTTTCCACAATTTTTTCCAGGACTGAAATCAGGCTTACCGGTCTATAGTTTCCCCAGATCACCTCTGGAGCTCTTTTCATATATCGGGGTTACGTTGGCCACCTTCTAGTTTTCAGGAATAATGGATGATTTTAATGATAGGTTACAAATTACTCGTAATAGGTCTGAAGTTTCATTTTTAAGTTCTTTCATGTTACATTATATTCTAATTTCATTTTGCGTTCCTTTGGTAATTTGAAGAAATAATCCCATCTTATTTCCAATCTGTCTGGGGTCGGGGTTTGGCTAGAGGACATCCTTCTATCCTGATCTCTCTAGTGAAGATTACCTACAGAATTTCCACAATAAACTGCAGGGGGGGGGGGTGGAATGAGATTAGTACTATGCAGGCAGAATCCTCTTTAATTCCATCAAAGCACCAGGGCACTATGTATGCTGAACCTTCTGCGCCCTCTTATGGCCTCTTGTCATACTGCACAATGTCATAATGACATGCATTTCATTTCAATTACATGTTCTATGTATGTTATATTCTATCCATTAGCTATAACATCTTTTGATGATTACACCAGAGGGACTGTCTAGACTCAAAATATTAACTTGCTATTCTTTTGACTATATTGCTTCCTGTTTTGGACTTATTCTTCAGGATCTTCTTTCTTGCTATATTGTATTTCTTGTAATTTTAACCCTTTTATATCTATTTTTATTATGAATACACCTTGTTTTAAAAACTTCTTCCTTGGAGCTAATCTTCATTTTTTAATTCTATTATTGGGTATGTCGGGCCAGTGTTCCAGGAGCAGTTTGTCTCTGGTTGTGCCTCCGTGACAATGTCACTCAGAGGGTACTGTTACGACTGGGCTCCGGTCAGGAGTCGTGAACACCACCCAGAAGGGTGGCTCCAGATTGAGAGAGACAAGAATGGCTGATACAGGGTCTGGGTCCAGGCTGGGTCAGGGCAGGCGGCAGATAGCAGTGTCTGGGTCCAGGCTGGGTCAGGGCAGGCGGCAGAAAGCAGTGTCTAGGTTCAGGCTGGGTCAGGGCAGGCGGCAGATAGCAGTGTCTAGGTTCAGGCTGGGTCAGGGCAGGCGGCAGAAAGCAGTGTCTAGGTTCAGGCTGGGTCAGGGCACAGTAAGCAGGGCAAGGCAGGTCAGAAGGCCCGTAGGCCACACGCACACACAGAAGGCCCGTAGGCCACACACACACACAGAAGGCCCGTAGGCCACACACACACACAGAAGGCCCGTAGGCCACACACACACCGTAAGCAGAGCAAGGCAGGTCAGAAGGCCCGTAGGCCATACATACACAGAAGGCCCGTAGGCCACACACCGTAAGCAGAGCAAGGCAGGTCAGAAGGCCCGTAGGCCACACATACACAGAAGGCCCGTAGGCCACACACCGTAAGCAGAGCAAGGCAGGTCAGAAGGCCCGTAGGCCACACATACACAGAAGGCCCGTAGGCCACACACCGTAAGCAGAGCAAGGCAGGTCAGAAGGCCCGTAGGCCACACAAGGCAAGGCAAGGAAAAGGCCCGAAGGCCGCGCAGGGCAAGGAAAGGCCCGAAGGCCGCGCAGGGCTAGGCAAGGAAAGGCCCGAAGGCCGCGCAGGGCTAGGCAAGGAAAGGCCCGAAGGCCGCGCAGGGCTAGGCAAGGAAAGGCCCGAAGGCCGCGCAGGGCTAGAGCAGGGAGCCCAGGAGAGCTCGATGCCGAAGCACCGAGGCAACTGTCAGGCAGGGTTATAAGGACACACCCAGAGCACAGAGTGGACAGAGGAGATGGACTGGGCCTGTCCGGAAAGCCAGCACTAGAGGGACCCCTTGTGGTGAGGCGGTTGCACTGCAGCCAAAACTGTAACAGGTACAAGTTGGCGGTGACAAGCACCCACTCCTGAACTGGATCCAGCTGCCCCATGCCACTCACTGATCACATGAGGAGGATGCAGCATTCTCTGTAGCTTGCTCTAGGGAGAAGCTGTAGTGAGAAACGTCACTGGCCAGTATCAAGCCTTTCAGCAGACTTGAATGAGGTGAACAAGTTAGCCAGCCTGCAGGAGTGAAGGTTGCAGGATCACTAGCAGGCCGATATAGAAAAACGCGCGGGAGAGCTGGCGGGCGCCCACTCTCCCAGCGCGCGCACAGGCCACTCTCCTGGGCGTGTGATTCAGGAGGGTGGTCTATGCAAATTAGGGCCCGCGGTAAAAGGAGGCGCTAGAGACACTAGCACGTCCCTAGTGCCTCCTTTTTGACAGGAGCGGCGGCTGTCAGTGGGTTTGACAGCCGATGCTCAATGTTGCCGGCGTTGGTTCTCAAACCCGCTGACAGCCATGGGTTTGGAAAATGGACGCCGGCATAATTGAGCGTCCGTCTTCTGACCCGAGGCCGATTTTAAATTTTTTAAATTTTTACTTTTTTTTTTTTTTACTTTTGGGGCCTCTGACTTAATATCGCTATGATATTAAGTCGGAGGGTGTACAGAAAAGCAGTTTTTTCTGCTTTTCTGTACACTTCTCGGGTGCTGGCCGAAATTAATGCCAGCCTTTGGGCAGGTGTTAATTTCTGAAAGTAAAATGTGCGGCTTGGCTGCACATTTTACTTTCTGTATCGCGCGGGAATAACTAATAAGGCCATCAACATGCATTTGCATGTTGCGGGCGCTATTAGTTTCGGGGGGGTTGGATATGCATTTTCGACGTGCTATTACCCCTTAGTGAATAAGGGGTAAAGCTAGCGCGTCGAAAACGCGTGTCCAAACTTGGGCTAACAGTGCGCTCCAGAGCGCACTGTACTGTATCGACCTGTGTATGAGAAACAGGTCAAGATCAGAAATTCTGGAAGGGCTAAGATATGGAGAAACAGGAGATCAACTCAAAGTCAGTCACCTTAATGACTGTTGCTTGGCCTGCAAACTCTCCCTTAGGGTGCCCAGCAGAGGCCTGTGGTCAACCAGGGTACATGATGGAAGTCTGGGAAAGGGTGTTCACTGGGAGCTTATGGTCATTTATTTATTTATTTGTGCTTTTTTTTAATATACCGAAGTTTAGTTAGAGGCCTTCACTCCGGTTTACATGTAAAACAACATATTACAATAGGAGTAACCACTGATATAACAATGTAACTGGTAAAACAATATATAACAATATAACTGTTGCGATCAGAGTAAAATATAACAGTCAGGGGAATAACAATATAGCTGGAGCGACCCAGTGGGTTAACGTCAGTGCTAATATAAACTGTCCAATAAATATAAACTTCCAATAAATAATATAAACTGTCCAATAAAGACCAGGGTTTTGGCAGTGCCCAGTAAAGGTTTGGGGCAGGACTGGAATTTATCGTTCAGAAAGGCATCATGGGAAACATCCCTGCTTTCCTCAGAAATAACTTATTTCCACAGGATGACCACTGTCCCCTACTGATGCCACTAACACCAATCAAACATGGGGCCTTATTTGCAAAGAATTTTTTCTGTGCTGTGTCTCCTGAAAAAAAATCTTAATTGAATAGGGTCCTTTAAGTTTCATGTTTCTTTCTTTTTTCTCTCTATCTATAAGGTAAAATTAGGTTCCTTACTTGCTAATTTTCTTTCCTTTAGCCCTACTAAGACCAGTCCAGATGCATGGGCTTTTCTCCCCTACCAGTAGATGGAGACAGATAATGAAAGCTTTGTTGGAAGAAGGCTTATAACGGACTGTGCCACCTGCAGCTCTTCAGTATTATCCAAAAAACCTCCCCATGAGCAGGGGTTAAGCAGGAAAAACCCGCTCAGAGAACCTTTAGAAAACAATTGAACCCTCATACAAAAAAAAACCAAAACAAAAACCCTCTGATAACAGTAGAAGACAACAAAATCTGACTGGATATATACAGTACATAGCTGAGCAGGACAACGGGTAGGACTTATAATGCTGCTTCCAGCAATTCTTTCATTCTCTGTCTCCGTCTGCTGGTAATGGAGAAAAACCCATGCGTCTCGACTGGTCTGGTAAGGAGAATTAGGAATGAGTGTTAAAAGATGCGTGACTATGTTTACTGCTGTCTTAATTTCTTTTTTATATCTTTGTGAATACAGCCATTCAATTTACTATTCTGTTAGTTTATTAGACTATAAAAAAACATTATTTTTATTAGAGCTGCAGCAGTTTTGAATGGTTAATTAAATCTGGCATTAGCGTCTGTAACCTGAAGTGACATTAATGCAAACTATACCAGATCTGAAATATTATTTTAACATAAAAGAAGAGAAAAGGACTTTAAGCATTGCTCTGGTATTTTATTAAATTAAAATACAAACAATACTTGCTAGGGTGAATAGAAGACAAAAAAAAGCATTTAGATATTAATTAATCCAATGCAGGTTCACAGAAAAGAGAGTCTGCTCCATCAAGCGTAACTGTCATTTGTCAAGCCTTTCAGAGAATATGTACAGCACCAGGCGAGAAAGTCCATTCAAAGAAAAGAAATACTACAGAAGGAGGCTGCAGATTTTCCTACTGAAGATGAACATTCAAGGAAGAAGAAGTCACTGGAAGGGCATGACCTACTTGCTTTCACAGAAGGTGCAATTATTAATTTAACCCCCCAAAAAATCATCAACTGAAAGCATAAGAACATAAGAAGTTGCCATACTGGGTCAGACCGAGGGTCCATCAAGCCCAGCATCCTGTTTCTAAAAGTGGCCAATCCAGGCTACAAGTACCTGACAAGTACCCAAACAGTAAATAAATCCCATGCTACTAATGCCGATAATAAGCAGTGGTTATTCCCTAAGGCAGCGGTTCTAAACCAGTGTGTCGCGACACACCAGTGTGTCGCCAAGCACCGGCTGGTGTGTCGCATGCTCCCAGTCTCTCCCGCTGCTCTTTCTTCCCTGCTGCCTTTGCCGCTGGGCTATCAGCACATTCAAGCCCAGTGGGAACGACAGCAGTGCTAAAAGAAGCTGTGGCACCTGTGGCTGGCCTTTTCTTCTTCCCGCGCCTGCATCCCCCCCCAGACCCGGAACAGGAAGTGATACGCGGTGCGCGGGAAGAAGAAAGAGCCGTGCCGCATGTAAAAGTAGCAGCAGCATCGGCCCCCGAGCAATTGAAGCAGCCGGTAATCGAGAAAGGAAACAGCAGCATGAGCCTCCCGCGGCCGATGGGATTCTTCCTTCTTGGCCTGCGGGGGCTGGAGGAGGAGGCTGCTGCAGCTACCATTTGTGCTCAGGGTGGGGGGGAGAGAGGAAGTGAGTGAGAGAAAGAGAGAGAAGCAGCCAGCCAGCCAGTGTGTGAGAGAATGTGTGTGTGATTGAGAGCCTGTGTGTAAGTGAGAGAATGTATTTGATCGACAGCATGTGTGTGATTGAGAGAAACTGGTCAGAGAGATGATGTATGTGTAAATGTGAGAGACAATGAAAGTGACTGCTCAAGGAGATGACTGATGTGTATGTGAGAGTGTGAGACAGTCAGGGATGTGACTCATGTGTGTGTGTGTGTGTGTGTGTGTGTGTGAGAGAGAGAGAGAAAAAGCATGGAAGTGAGAAATCTGGGTATGTGAAAGAAAGCATGGGAGTGAGAAGCCTGATTATGTGAGAGAGAGCATGGGAGTGGGAAGCCTGTGTGTGTGCATGTATGAGAGAGAGACTGGTTGGTAAGGTGACGGTGTGACTGTGTATGTGAATGTGAGAGAGAGAATGTGATTCAGGGAATGAGAAGCCTGTGCACGTGGAGAGCGAGGAAATGCATGGAAATGAGAGAGAGACTGGTGTGGGTGTGTGTGTGTGTGTGTGTTGTATGTGTCACAGAGAGAAAGTGATTATGGGAATGAGAAGCCTGTGCATGTGAAGAGTGAGCATGGGAGTGAGAAACCTGGGTGTGTGCAAGACACAGCATGGGAGTGAGAAGCCTGTATATCTGAAAGAGAACATGGGAGTGGGAAGCCTTTGTGTGTGTGTGTGTATGCATGAGAGAGATCAGATGACTGGTGTGTGTTTGTATGTGAGAGAGAGAAAGAAAGTGATTATGGGAATGAGAAGCCTGTGCACGTGAAGAGTGAGCATGGGAGTGAGAAACCTGTGTGTGTGTGTGTGAGACACAGCATGGGAGTGAGAAGCCTGAATATCAGAAAGAGAACATGAGAGTGGGATGCCTGTGTGTGTGTGTGTATATGCATGAGAGAGATCAGGTGACTGGTGTGTGTTTGTGTGTATGTGAGAGAGAGAAAGAAAGTGATTATGGGAATGAGAAGCCTGTGCATGTGGAGAGAACAAGGATGGGAGTGAGAGACTGGTGAGTGTGTGTGAGAAAGAGAAAGTGATTATGAGAGTGAGAAACCCATATATGTAAGTGGAACACGGGAGTGGGAAGCCTGTGTGTGTGTATGGCATGAGAGAAACTGTTCAGGAAGGTGTCTGGTGTGTTTGTCAAAGACTGTTTGGGAGATGATTGGTGTGTGAGAGACAGAAACTGGTCATAGGGGCATGACTGATATGGTGTGTGTGAGAGACATGGGCCCTAAGGAAGAGGACCATGAGTATAGAGCTTAGCCACTACTGCTGCTTCTGGTGTGTGCTACAGCCTGCATGGAAGAGGAGTAGGAGAGCTGCTGGAGGGGTAAGTAAAGGTGGCTTTTTAAGTTTATTTTTCTTGATTGACTGCCATTTTAATTATTTAATATTATGTGATGTGTCTGCTTTTTTTGAAATATTTTATTGGTGTTTGGAGACTTTTTAATAGTTTTTATGAGTTTTTAATTGTTGGATGTTATTCTGTTCATAGTTGTTGTGAAACATTTATTCTGCTTATTAGTATAGTTTTACAATTATTTCTGTGTGGGGATCTATAGCTGCTTGCTAGTTCTGTTTTCCTAATAAGAGGTGTATTGGTTTTTAGGACCTGATTTAATATTTGTAGTGTTGCCTTTTCATAGATAGGGTTGCTCCTATTTGAGTGTATTCCATAATACAGGTGTAACTGTGTGCGGATTAGTTTATGTGCATTACTACAGATCCTGGGAGTATGTTAGGTCGGTTCTGTGTCTGTTACCGAGATGAGATATTTTACTAGCATGTAAGCGTTTGTATCGGTCTTATTTGTTGTGTTTTCTCAAGAGGACATGCATTGGTGGTTAACTGCTGTCTTTTCATAAGTAGGGCTATTGAGCCTGGAAGTAGAAGGAGTTTGAGTTGCTGTTACTGAGATGACACCAGAACCAGAATATCTTTTTTGTAGGGTGAGTTGTATGGGGAATGTCGTAATTCTGCTTTACATCCATTATTGTGGGTCAGGGGAGGTTCCCGTGGATGCAAACTGTACTTTTACATCTAGCCCTGTGATGATCATGGGTCAGTGTGTCATGCATGTGAGAACCATCTGTCAGGTGTGTCCCGACAGAAAAAAGGTTGAGAACCACTGCCCTAAGGGGTAGATTTTCAAAGGGTTACGCGCGTAACTTACGAGCTTAACCCTGAAAACCTGCTCCTGTGCGTGCCGAGCCTATTTTGCATAGGCTCAGCGACACGCGCAAGCCCTGGGACGCGCGTATGTCCTGGGGCTTTGAAAAAGGGGCGGGACTGAGGCCTCCGGCACAGTGGCTGTGCCGGGGATGGTGCACCGGCAGCTGGTGACGCGCGCAAGTTACGCCTGCCAGAGGGTTAGATAGGGGAAGGGAGGGGAAGGTGGGGGGGAGCGGAAGCAACGTTCCCTCCGAGGCCGCTCTGATTTCGGAGGCTCCTGATTTTGGAGCGGCCTCGGAGGGAACGGGGAAAGCCATCGGGGCTCCCCTAGGGCTTGGCGCGTGCAAGATGCACAAGTGTGCACCCCCTTGCGCACGCTGACCCTGGATTTTATAACATGCGCGCGGCAGCAAGCACATGTTATAAAATCGGGTGTACATTTGTGCACGCCAGGTAGCGCACACAAATGTACCCCGCGCGCAGGTTAGAAAATCTGCCCCTAAGTCATCTTGATTAATAGCAGCTAATGGATTTCTGATCCAAGAACTTGTCCAAACCATTTTTAAACCCAGCTATACTAAATGCTCTAACCACATCCTCAGGCAACAAATTCCAGAGCTTAATTTACACTGAGAGAAAAATAATTTTCTCCAATTTGTTTTAAATGTGCTACTTCCTAATTTCATAGAGTACCCCCTAGTCCTTCTATTATCTTAAAGAGTAAATAACTGATTCACATTTACCCGTTTTAGTCCTCTCATGATTTTATAGACTTCTATCATATCCCCCCTACAAGCTGAACAGCCCTAACCTGTTGTGCGTCCCATCCGTGCTCAGCCCGTGCTGGGCCTGCTCACCTCACTGGTTCCTCCATGGGTCCCGGGTTGTTTTCCCCTGCGGCAGCAGCGAGCACCACTAGGCCTTGGCGTCCCGCAGCGACGGTCACTGGGCCTTCCACTCCAGCCAGACCTCACGGCGGGGCTTGGCGTCCTCCATGGCGTCGGCCCTGCCCCTAGGCGCTTGTGCGCGGACCGCCCGGCCTCTTAAAGGGCTAGGGGCGGATCCCAGGTCCGCGGCGCTCCCTGATTGAGCGTAGTATAAAGGAAATCCCTGCCATCACTTCCTTGCCTTCGCAATCGGGTCGATCACGCTGTGATATCTAGTTTGCCTCTGCGTTCCAGTCTTTGTTTCCAGTCTTGTTCCAGTCCTGTTCCAGTCTCGTTCCAGTTCGTTCCAGTCCTGTTCCAGTCTCGTTCCAGTCCTGTTCCAGTGTCCTTCTGTTCCAGCATCCTTCTGTTCCTGCATCCTCCTGTTCCTGTGTCTCCCCAGGTAGTACCTTTCGGACTGTCTTCTCGGTACTGACCTCTGCCTGTTCTTGACTACGTTGATCACTGCCTGGATTTGACATTTGCCTGTTTCCTCGACCACGTCTGCACGCTGCCTGGAACCGACCTCTGCCTGACCACTGACTACATCCAACTGCTGCCTGGAACCTGACCTCTGCTTGCCTGACTACCCACTGACTGATCTCTGGAAATTGACCTTTGCTTTGGCTGACTACCCACGGACTGACCACTGGTATCTAACCCCTGCTTTGGCTGACCACGCTATCCTGACTCTGGCTCTAATTCTAGCCATTCATTCTGAGACTCTCTTTTGGCCTCTCTGGCACCCCAGACTCATAGCCTGAACATCGACCGCTCACCGTTGCTCGTGGTGGGCACACCCCTGAACTTTCTCTCAAAGAGATCCTGCGAGGCCCACCAGGTGGCCCGGGTAACCAAGGGCTCAACTCAAGGGAACCCCAGGTTGCTAGTGGCGAAGTTATAGCTACCCTCTGTCTCCTCCTGTGCTCCGCCTCCTGGTGGCAGGCGCTCTCTGGGTCCAACCAGGGAGCTTACCAATCCTGCACTAGGCCAAGGGTCCACCTCCAGTGCAACATAACCTCTTTAGCCTTTCCTCATAGGGAAACTGTTCCATGCACTTTATCATTTTGGTCGCCCTTCTCTGTACCTTCTCCAGTGCAACTATATCTTTTTTGAGATGCGGTGACCAGAATTGCACACAGTATTCAAGGTTCAGTCTCGCCATGAAACAATACAGAGGCATTATGACATTTTCTGTTTTATTCACCATTCCCTTCCTAATAATTCCCAAAATTCTGTTTGCTTTTGTGACCACCGTAGCACACTGAAAAGACGATTTCAATGTATTATCCAGTATGATGCCTAGAACTTTTTCCTGGGTGGTAGCATCTAATATGGAACCTAAAATTGTGTAACTACAGCATGGGTTATTTTTCCCTATATGCATCATCTTGCACTTGTCCACATTAAATTTCATCCACCATTTGGTTGCCCAGTCTTCCAGTCTCACAAGGTCCTCCTGCAATTTATCACAATTCGTATGTGATTAAACTACTCTGAATACGTTTGTGTCATCTGCAAATTTGATCACTTCACTCGTCATATCCCTTCACAAATCATTTATAAATGTATTAAAGTCCAAGTACAGATCCCTGAGGCACTCTACTGATTACCTTTTTCCGCTGAGAAAACTGACCAATTAATCTTACTCTCTGTTTCCTGTCTTTTAACCAGTTTGCAATCCATAAAAGGACATCGCCTCCTATCCCATGACTTTTTAGTTTTCTTATAAGCCTCTCATGAAGGACTTTGTCAATGGCCTTCTGAAAATCCAAATATACCATATCTACCAATTCACGTTTATCCACATGTTTATTAACCCCTTCAAAAAAAATGTAGATTTGTGAGGCAAGACTTCCCTTAGGTAAATCCATGCTGGCATGCACTTGAGTAATTCTGCTGGATTTGCAAAAGTTGATTATCTGCTAACAAGCTAAGTGGATTTTTCCCTTAGAATTATATTTGTTTTGGTCCATGTTGTTTTTTGCTTTATTGATACTTGCGGGACTGGTTTGCTCATTTTTGCTTTTTGTATTCCATTAAACCATGTCTTTCTATATGTTCTTTGATTTTGATCTTTAGAATAGTTTCCATGCAGTGTACCCCAAACCTCGGGCCACTACCGTATCCTCCCCAGTAGGAGTCGCTCCGGTATGCCCTGCGCTGCAGGTTATGACCGCATCATCTACAGGATCCTCTTCTGAGTTCCTGCACCTCAGACTACCTTCTCATCATCACCACAGCACAGACATCTTTGGCGGATTGTGGCCCCCGGGCTTGGATTTGATGCCTTGGGCTATTGCTCAATGCGTCTGCTTCAGAGGGTGTTGCTGTCATGGTGAAATCCGTTGTCAGGGGAATTTCTTCAATGGTTGCCATTGCTGGGAACATCCAGGTCCAGTCTCCCGTAGTAGCTGTTTCGGCCAAATTTGGAAAAGAGATGGATCTGGAGATCCCGAGCTGGGTGGTGGTGACCACGAATGCCAGCCTCAAGGGTTTGGGGACAGTCTGCCAGGGGCAATTAGCGCAAGGTCTGTGGTCCCCAAACATCAATTTTCCCTTAAAGGGGAGATTACAGAGTTGCGGCTTGAACCACATGTCAGCCGACCAATTTCGCAGCCATAACAAGCGACGGGCTGAAACCGCCACGACCATACTCCTGGCTGAAGTTTGGATCAAATCATAGACAGCATCTGCCACATTCACAATTCTGGCCTCCAACTGAGCTGCCTGAAGATCTATGCCAGCTGCGGCTGAAGACTTCTCTTGCGCATTCTGGACCCAACGCAAACACGCCCTTTGCATGAGGCTACTACAGATCACAGTTCGTAGATTCAAAGCCGAGACCTCGAACATCCGCTTCAGAAGAATCTCCAGCATAAGATCCTGCACATCCTTTAAGGTTGTCGACCCTGCCACTGGGATTGTAGTCTTCTTGGTGACCTCCGACACCAAGGCATCTACCTTGGGCAACTCCAACAGCTGAAACACGTCCTCAGTCAACTTTGCCATAGCCCTGGCCACCTGCCACCCTGCCACCTGCCACCCTGCCTCCAGGAGATCCCACTCCTGGTTTACCAGCTTCCTGACCTTCTTCAGGGGGCAGAAAAGCCATAGGCGGTCCACGGAGACTATCCAAAACCGGGTCCATCCTCTCATTGTCCAACTCCTCTTGAACCAGTTTAACCCCCAGCTCCTGCAGAACATGGGGAATAAGCGGCTTCCGCTCCTCCTTATGAAACAGCAACACCACATGAGGATCATCACTTTCCACTACCAGAATCTCCTCCAGATCCGTCATGTCCTTATCTACCTTTCGATCAGGATCTGGGTCCCCAGGTTCGACAGGCACATCTCTGGGAACAACATCCGGGTCATCCAGATCCGAGTCCCCTGAACCATTCTGATTCTCCAGATGATCCAGCCTCAGGCGGTGGCAAAGGTCTCCTGAACCCCCTAGACAAGGGTCCATGGCACCTTCGAAACAGAACGAATGTGAGGGCCCACAGACCGCTTAGCCCCCACACTCTTCCTGGCCAGGAACGCCTCATGCATAAGCAGCACAAACTCTCCTCCTTGTCAGACCCAGAGCTGGCCTGATCCTCCCCCTCCAGCTCCTGCAACAACTGGTGACAATGGGGGAGGAGAATCACCATGCCCTAGGGCAGTTCTCCTCCTGGACCTAGTTTTCACCCTATCAGCGAGATTCTCCAGATCCCCTGCCGCACCAGTGACTGGAACCTGAGAACGAGTGGTCCTGCACCCGGGCTCAGCCCCCCCTCCCCGAGGAGTCTTCCCCACCCAAAGCACAATCGCGGCATAAAAGGCCAAATTCAAGTGCCCTCGAGACTGTCCGCACATTCAGCAACTTTTCCTATGATGCAAATAACCCAGCGACACCATCTTGGGCACATGCGGTCGGGCCTGCACCTCACCACATGGCTGCGGCGCATGGGAAAACTAAGGCACA
Organism: Rhinatrema bivittatum; assembly: GCF_901001135.1. Lineage (NCBI taxonomy): Eukaryota > Metazoa > Chordata > Amphibia > Gymnophiona > Rhinatrematidae > Rhinatrema > Rhinatrema bivittatum. Next base: position 220,739,888 of record NC_042619.1, read on the forward strand.
AAAAGGGAAAAACTGGCCGCACTTCTCAGCCCCTGACTCCTTGAGCCGGTAGCTGTGAGTCGCGGTCCCCGCAACGCTACCTACCCAGACCTGGCCTGCCAGGAAGCAGCTACGGCTCAGCTGCTCCTCTTTTTACTTTTTTTTTTTTTTTTTTTTTACAAACCTCTTAAAGAGGTAGGAGCAGTACAGCTATCCAGGTAAAACACCACAGCAGAACAACAAAAAATCCTTAAGGATACTTTCCTGCTGCAGAAATCTGGGAAGAAGCCTTCAGGGACACAGAAGGAACCAGGACCCCTGGCTATCAGCTCCCTGGAATCGCTGTGGGTCAAGCTGCTCAGGGATTGCCAGCTCCCCGCTTGCCCGGCTCAACCTGAGGGATGGCCCACGAAGGAACCTAACACCTCAGGGAGCATCTCCTCTTCACTAAACCTTCTTAAAAGATTATTCTCTTTTTTATTTTTTTAATCTAAACTCAAGACTGCAGGGTTTGCACCTCTACCATCTGCTGTAGACAGAGAAATACTGAGGGACTGCAGGTGGCACTCTCTAGGATGTAGCTGTGTCTCAAACTCTTTGGTTCTCTGCCTCCAGCTGCTGGTAGGGATGCAAAACCCACTTGTCTAGACTGATCTGGGATACGAACAGGAACTTATATTATTTTAAATTTAAAAATTAACTTTTAAATCTTTTAGACTATTTCTCCAATTGTCTTACTTGAAATAAGAACATAAGAAATTGTCATGCTGGGTCAGACCAAGGGTCCATCAAGCCCAGCATCCTGTTTCCAACAGAGGCCAAGCCAGGCCACAAGAACCTGGCAATTACCCAAACACCAAGAAGATCCAATGCTACTGATGCAATTAATAGCTGTGGCTATTCCCTAAGTAAACTTGATTAATATCAATAATGTGACATCAATCATTAAGTTACCTTGCTACTGGTTAATGCAACTGTTATGAACTCTGCCCGAAGGCTCCCCCGTGAGCAGGCTGACTAACCCACGCTGTGTCTTCTTTGCCGACGCGGCAGGACACCGCCGTCGGCCTGCCCACGCGGCCCGGAGGCCACCCTGGAGTCTCCTCTTCACCGCAGCCGGAGCCGCGGCCTTTGCTGCCTTCTCACGGGGCTGGACTGCCCCTGACGTTGTCTTCTTCTTCGCGGTGCTAGGCCGCAAGCCCCGGTGCCAGCCAGCGGCTGGAGCCGCCCCCGGGGCTCCCCGCAGCGGCTGGAGCCGCTGCCGACGTCAGGCACTGCTCCTCAGCCCTACCCTGCTTCTTCGACGTCTGCCGCGATGACGACGGTGCAGGCCGCTGTCCGCAGTCCTGCACAGCTCCCTCCTGCTCTCGCCTAGGCGCGCGGCCGTGTCTTCTTGCTATATTTAAAGGGCCAGACACAGGAAGTCTCCTGGCCCCACCTTTGTGACTGTTTCCTGCTTCAGCCCTATAAAGGGCTGCTCCGTCAGTTGTTCAGGGCCTTGCATCGTGGTGACTTCACTCTGGAGGCTCCTGCCTGCCAGAGCCTTTGTAAGGTCTTCTAGTCTCGTGGAGCTCCTCATCTTGTGATGTCTTCTCGTCATGCCATGTCATGTCTTCGTGCCTGAGGTCCTCGTCCAGGTGTCCTGGTGTCTTGATCTTCTACGTCCTGGTGTTCCTGCCTTCCTGGATGTTCGTTCCTCTGTCCCGTCTTCGCTCTCGGGCCTTCTGGTCCGGTAGGCAGGGGGTCCCTCGGATGATGTGTGCCTGAGTGGACTAGCCTGCTGGTGGACGGTTGTCCTGTGCTCCTGAGCCGTCATGTCCTGGATCTTTCCTGCGCTGTCCCATTCTCCTCGTGGTCCGTGACCAGTCTGCAAGGGCTGTGTAGGGCGCGCAGTGGGACAGGGTGGTCCCCGACTCAGTCCCGTGGGTGGCATGAGTAGGGCGCACTGAGAGACAGTGCCAATGTCCGCCTTCCTTGCTTCTTGTCTTGTCTGGATTCCAAGTTCCTCGTTGTGTCTGTACTTCAGCGTTATGTTTCTGATGTCGTTGCATCGACCCTGGTCTGGGATGCCGTCGCATCGACCACTGGTCCGTGATGTCTTCGAATCAGCCTTGGTGTCAAGTCTCGTCTGCGATGCCGTTGCATCGATCCTGGTGTCACGTCTACATAGTCCTGGTGTCATGTCTTCAACCCAAGTCTTCGTGCCATGTGATGCCGTCGCATCAACCCAAGTCTTCATGCCATGTGATGCCATCGCATCAACCCAAGTCTTCGTGCCATGTGATACCATCGCATCAACCCAAGTCTTCGTGCCATGTGATTCCATTGCATCAATCTTCTTGTCTTCGTGTCAAGGTCCGTCTGCCCTCAACCTCAGGCCAGGCCTGCTGCTCCATGCTGCTCGCAGCAGGTCCGAAAGGGCTCGGAATGGTCGGAGGACCATTCAACTTCCAACATCCTTGGATGTTGGCCTTGGGAGCTTGCTGGCCTGGCGGAGGGTAGACCGTCAGCCATGCAGAGCCACCGTCAACCCTTGGCTCGGCCTGGAAGGTCTGGGTCGGGCTGAGGCCCATGGGCACACTAAACACACCCATTCTCAACAGAATGCAAGGCCTTTGAGGCCGATCTCAACAGAATGCAAGGCCTTCGAGGCCGTACATAACAGCAACATGATATGCTGACTGTACAAGATGCTAAGGAAGAGATTATAAAGCTTGATTTTGCTTGGCTGTTGTTAAACATAGGCCTGAATCAGTAAGGCTTTTTCTCCCACACTGTATCTATGGGAAAAGGCTTTGACGAATCAAGCCCTGTCTGTATCATCCAAGTTCTACATTTACTGTTTGCCACAAAGCACTTACCTCAATGACACAGATTTGAGGTTCTTTTTTGTCATTATCCACAGGCACTTTTGCCTGATTCATCACCCACTCCTGAACAGCATCTGTAATATGAGGAACAACTGGAAGACAAAATACTATTTTATACAATCAAGCAAACATGGAATACGTCACGTGCAATATTCAACAACTAATATGCCAGCACTCCATTGTAATGTGTTCAGTGTAATTTTTTTCCTGCTCCTCCAGCTCAATCAAAACTGACTTCCATTAAACTACTGCATCGTGACCCTTCAGTTGCAACTACCCATGTGGGAAGGGGGAGTGCCCCTGTTTTATAAAAAACCTCCCACTCCAGTCATTGCACCAACAGTCCTTGGCCAGGTGACACAGACCACAGCTCCTATCAGAACACAGTACATGTATGCTCTGAGTCCGGCCAGCATATATGCGATTCCCTACCCCCACCAGGGACTGTGAATGCTGCATGCGTTAAAAGTTTTGTTGATTTGAAATAAGCTGACTACCAGATCGAACAAACTTTATAGACCAAAGTTTGCTCATCTACATTATTTTAAATTCTTTCAGATGCAAACATATTTGCTAAAGTACCTTGCACGGTTTTCCCCAGGTAATCGCCACGCCGTTCCTTGTTGATGACATGCTGGTAAATCTTTCCTGTAGTGATGTTATTATCTCTATAAAGATTGATGTCTAGGAATCTTTCATAGTTCCCCAAGTCCAAATCAACCTCTCCGCCATCATCCAACACAAAAACTTCCCCTAAAATCAGGATGTTAAAAAAAAAAACATTCATAGTTAAGCAATGCCCAAGAAAGGAGGGCTCTCCTGAATGGTTATTAGTGCATGACAGGTCCAAGAAGCCCAAAGTGAATCCAAAGGCTGTACGCCAAGCCACTAGTGAAAGGAGCCAGAAACTTCAAAGGGACACATGCTATTGTAAAATTTCCTCTTTTTTTTTTTATTTTAACAGCTTCTGAAGCAGCTATTCCATATCCCATTCCACCTCCCTCAACCAATTTAGAATATCTCAACCAATAAGAGTTGCTGCTGAATCTCAAGAATAGAAGAAAAGTGTGACTAGTTGACTTACTGACTCTTTCGCCCTTCCCCTGGTCAACTCCTAGGAATAACTATCAGCATCAGTTACTCTGTTATGACTTCCCAGTCGTATGATTCAGAAGAATTCTGGAAGCGTCTCACTGAGGCTAGAGATATAAGCTCTGGGGCCTTCCTTCATAAACCACTCCATTATGCATTATTATGTTATGTGACATGATGTGCTTTGTACCGAAGTATAAATATCTAGGGGCATTAAAAGGGCATTACTGATTACAGTAATAAGGTTTCTTAATATAATGTTATCTGTTTCATAACAAAGGCATGAAAAAGAAAATTATTCCTTACCTGCTAATTTTCGTTCCTGTAGTACCATAGATCAGTCCAGACAGTGGGTTATGTCCCCCTTCCAGCAGATGGAGTCAGAGCAAAAACTGAAAGGACGGCCCCCTATAGGCTGGAGCGCCCCCTGTGTCCCTTCAGTGTAAAGACTATCAGAGCCAAAAAACCCATGGCATGGAGCAACTTAATAATACTAGAAAACCGAACATGAATTTGCAACTAGCAAAATGGAAAAACTCTTGCCAACAGAACTTGCAAAGAGAGCCAACAGGCAGACTGAGAAATAGTTAGCAGTGCTGGGAATCCATCCGGAAAGAAGAAGGGAGGGTGTCTGGACTGATCCATGGTACTACAGGAATGAAAATTAGTAGGTAAGGAATAATTTTCTTTTCCCTGTATGTACCAGGATCAGTCCAGACAAGAGGGATGTACCCAAGCGTCCCTAAAGAGGGTGGGCCCCGGATAGCCCAACACGAATAACCCGCTCCCTGAACAACCCAAAATGCGTCGAGGGCAGATATAGGCGATAATGACGTGCAAAAGTATGTAAAGACTTCCAGGTAGCTGCCCTGCAAATTTCCTGCGCGGAGACCGAGGAACTCTCCGCCCAAGAAGTAACTTGTGAGCGGAGAGAATGAGCCTTAATACCGTCCGGAGGCGGATGTCCCGCCCCAATGTACGCTGAGGCAATGGCATCTTTCAACCACCTGGCAGGGGTGGTCTTAGAAGCCTGGCGACCTTTCCAGGGTCCGCTCCAGAGAACGAAGAGATGGTCCGTTAGGCAAAAATAATTTGTCAACTCTAAGTACAGCATAAGAACCCTCTTAACGTCGAGACGCCTGAGCTCAGGAGGAGAATCCACCGGAAAAGATGGTAGCTCCACAGTCTGATTCACGTGGAAGGCCGAGACCACCTTAGGTAGAAAAGCCGGCACCGTGCGCAATGAAACTCCTGACGTTGAGAAACGGAGAGAAGGCTCCCTGCAGGAAAGAGCCTGCAATTCCAAAATGTGGCAAGCAGAACATATGGCTATCAAAAAGGCCGTCTTAAGAGTGAGATCCTTAAGCGAGGCGAGGCGATGCGAAGAGGCTCAAATGACGGTCCACCCAAACTCCGGAGAACCAAATTGAGATTCCAAGATGGACAGGATGGGCGAATTGGAGGCCTCACGTGTTTCACATCGTGCAGAAATCGGACGATGTCCGGATGTGCCAAGAGACGAAAACCATGAGAGCGAGGTACCAGAGCACCCATGGCCGCCACTTGGACCTTCAAGGAATTATACGCCAGCCCCTTCTCCAAGCTTTGCTGGAGAAAAGCAAGAATGTTGGGAATGGAGGCATGGCTGGGAGAGACACAGAGTGGGGAACACCACATTTCAAATACCTTCCAGTCTCGCACATAAGCAAAAGATGTAGAAGATTTTCGAGCCCGGAGGAGAGTGGAGATGACCACGTCTGAATATCCCCGACGCCTCAACCGGCGCCATTCAAAAGCCATGCCGCAAGACAAAATCGATCAACCTGGTTGAAAAATATTGGTCCTTGGCGGAGGAGGTTCGGGAGATGTCCTAGTCGGAGAGGACCGTCCACTGCAATGTTGATCAGATCGGCAAACCAGGGCCTACCGGCCCACTCCAGAGCGACCAGGATTACAGGACCGCGATGAAGCTCTATTCGGCGAAGAACCGTCCCCACTAGAGGCCACGGTGGGAATACGTACAGCAAGAGATGTCGAGGCCAGGGGAGGACTAAAGCATCTACGCCTTCTGCGCCGTGCTCTAGTCGGCGACTGAAGAAGCACGCTGCCTTCGCATTCCTTAGCGTGGCCATCAGATCGAGATGGGGGTTCCCCCATCTCAGGAAGAGAAGTCGCATAGCTTCTTCGGAGAGTTCCCATTCTCCTGGGTCCAAGCGCTGGTAACTGAGAAAGTCTGCTTGAACATTGTCTACCCCTGCAATGTGAGAAGCCGCTAGCCTGGAGAGGCGTGCCTCTGCCCAACGCATCATCTTGTCGGACTCTTGGGAGACATGGTGACTTCTGGTGCCGCCCTGTCGATTGATGTATGCCACCATTGTCACACTGTCGGAGAGAACTCGCACCGCCCGGCCCAGGAGGAGCGGAAGAAAATGAACAAGTGTGAGACGGGCCACCCTGATCTCCAGACGATTGATAGACCAGGATGCCTGGACGGGAAACCATTGACCCTGTGTGGACTGTGACCCACACACTGCTCCCCATCCGGAGAGGCTGGCATCCGTGGTGACGATTGTCCACTGAGGTACTTCTAAATCCACTCCTTTCAACAGGTGATCAAGGCTGAGCCACCACAGCAGGCTGTGGCTGGCTGAAGGCGGCAGTGGAAGAGGGGCCTGAAACTCCCTCGACATCGGTTTCCAGCTCGATAGTACAGCCTGCTGGAGCGGCCGCATGTGAGCAAAAGCCCACGGAACGAGGTCTATGGTGGACGCCATGGAGCCCAGCAGTTAGAGGTAATCCCAGGCAGTGGGCGGGGAGAGAGTCCTGAAAAGGTGCAGTTGTGAAAGGAGAGAAAATGCTCGATCCCGATGGAGGAAGGCCTTCCCCTCCGCGGTGTTGAAGTGTGCCCCCAGGAAATCTATGGTCTGTGATGGAGAGAGATGACTCTTGCGGAGGTTGATGATCCAACCGAGTGTGCGGAGGAGATGCAGAACCCGCAGACTTCAGGACTTTGCCCGGATGAGCCAGTCGTCCAAATAGGGATGAATTAGGATTCCTTCCTTCCACAGAGCTGCAGCTACCACCACCACCATTACCTTAGTGAAGGTCCGCGGAACCGTCGCTAGCCCGAATGGAAGCGCCTAGAACTGAAAATGTTGTCCCAGTATTTTGAAGCGGAGGAAACGCTGATGAGCCTGATGAATAGGAACATGAAGGTAAGCCTCCTTTAAATCTAGGGAAGCTAAAAACTCTCCTGCGTGAACCCCCGCAATGACTGAGCGCAAGGTTTCCATCCTGAAACGAGGGATTTTGAGGGCCTTGTTGATCATTTTGAGGTCCAAAATGGGTCGGAAGTCTCCTTCCTTCTTGGGGACCACGAAATAAATGGAATAATGGCCTGACCCTAGTTCTGATAGTGGTACCGGGATGATGGCTGCCAAGTCCAGTAGCCGGGTCAAGGTGAGGCGAATGATATGCTGTTTTTCCAGTGGTCCGCATGGAGAAAAGACTAAACGGTCCCGTAGACATCAAGCAAATTCTAACACGTAGCCGTGCTTTACAATATCCAGGACCCATTGGTCCGAGGTGATCTTGACCCACTCCTCGTAGAAAAGGGACAGGTGTCCGCCGATCCTGGGTGTGGAGGAGTGGGCTAGCAAGATCTCATTGCGTGGACTTAGCAGACCCTGTGGAAGGGTTGTCCCTAGACTGTCTGTGACCCCGAAAGGAATGAGACCAAGACTGGGTCCGGGAAAAAGTATTTCTCTGCGGGGCAGGTCTGGGTTTTCGAAAACGATGTTGACCCCTGAAGCGGTAACGTGAAGAGCCGAAGCCCCTAGAGCCCCGAGGCCGGTCCTCTGGCAACTTGTAAACTTTATTCTCCCCAAGGGATTGGATAAGCTGATCCAATTCTTCCCCAAAAAGCAACTTCCCCTTAAAAGGTAAGGAACCGAGTCTGGCCTTGGAGGACAAATCCGCCGACTAATTGCGGAGCCAAAGGAGTCGACGAGCAGAGATGGCCGAGGCCATCGTCCTGGCGAGGACCCTTAGAAGATCATAGAGGGCATCCGCCCCATATGCCATAGCCACCTCCAGACGATCCGCTTGTTGTGCTTCATCTGGGGGGAGTTCCTGAGCCCCCAGCAATTGCTGCATCCAGCGAAGACCCGCATGTTGCATAAGGGAGCTGGAGACCGCTGCACAGACTCCTAAAGCCGAGACTTCAAAAATCCTTTTCAAACAGACCTCCAATTTGCAATCTTGGGTGTCCTTGAGCACAGTACCTCCAGTGACCGATATAGTTGTCTGTATTATGACAGCAGACACCGCAGAGTCCACGCTGGGCACCTTGAGAAGATCCAAGGAGTCCTCCGGGAATGGGTATAGCTTATCCATTGCTCTGCCTACACGCAGAGTGCCACCGGAACATCCCACTCCCTGGACAATAACTGGAGGAGTCTGTGATGAAAAGGAAACGTCTTAGAGGGGGCCCGGAGCCCCACCAAAAGAGGATCTCCCTTTCGCCCCGTCTCGCTCGGGACAGCAGGTTCCTGAGGTGCATCAATGTCCAATTCATCCAAAACCTGCGGGATGAGCGGGTCCAGCTCATCCCGTTGAAATAGACGTAAAACCCTGGAGTCGTCCCCTTCCAGCAACGGAATGGAGACATCCAAGTCGGGATCTGGGTTCTGGGGGAGGAAAGGGTCTGGGTTGGGTGCCTGCGACACCCCCCTGACCCAAGAAGGACCCGGCTGGACTGGAGGACGAGAGTTCCCTGTGGTCCCTGCCCCTGGGGGGGGCGGAGGGCTGTGAACCCACTGTGGGACCTGCCCCGGATGGAGGAAGGGGGCAGGGGGGGGTGGATAACAGGTACCTCTCCCATATCTTGGAGCCTAGGGATCTTCGGGAGGAGAGGTGCTGTAGGATCCGAAGAGAGACTTGCTAAGTATGCACTATGCATAAGCAAAATGAATTGTGCTGAAAATGGACCCGGGGGGGGGGGGGGGGGCAGCAGGCGGAACCCCTGAAGGCTGCCGCTCACTAACCAAAAGAGAGGTAGGGCTCGTCGGCGCCAGAATCGGCAGAGGGGGGGGGTGAAGAAACGAGGTCCTTAGGCAGCACAGGCGACGCTGGAGCCAACAGCTCCGAATCCAAGATGGCCACCACTCCTTCTTTGGAGCGGATAGAAGCCAGCCTCTTTGAGGGCGGGCGCGCCAAAGCGCGCGAAAAAAACCGGCCATCGGCAGTGGACAAATCCTCCCCTCCGGGGAGGCAGCCCTCACAGAAACCTTCGAGGGAGAATTGGCTCGACTCCCCGCAGGCGAAACATCGTGCTGAGTGCGGCATGGGAGGGGTCAGACCTCTCTCCCGAAACCTGACAGCAGCTGCTCTTACCACAGCAAGGCAGAGGAATGGCGCTTCTCTGCTGTAGAGGGCCCGAGTTAACGGCTTCTCAGGGCTGGCTGCTGTGGGGGAAGAGGTTGAAGCCACAAACACTCACCCAAATAAAAGCTGTAAAGAGAAAAAACTACAAGAAAAATTTCAACACTTACCCCCAAAAACAGAGTAGAAAAGGAAAGAGCCCTTCAGGTTCTGCCTGCAAGTCTGAGAAAAACCTAGGAGGAGTGCCCAAAAGGTTGAAAAATACCTCTTTTAATTTATTCCTTTTTTTTTTTTTTTAAAGTTGCTCCATACCAAAGTAAATAAAGTAAATAAAAGCTGGGGAGCCGAAGGTGTCCCCTAACATCTGCTGGAATCAGAGAGAAATACTGAAGGGACACAGGGGATGCTCCAGCCTATAGGGGTCCGTCCTTTCAGTTTTTGCTCTGACTCCATCTGCTGGAAGGGGGACATAACCCACTGTCTGGACTGATCCTGGTACGTACAGGGAATTAGCAGAAATGATTTTTCATTCTAGAAGAGACTAGAGATCTGGTTTATGATCTTTGAGATACACTGAGTACTGTTCACAGTGTCTGTACTTTTACTGGGGGAAGGAGGGGGACAATATTCAAATCATAATTTTATGCTGGCAAAATCTTTTGATTATTGCCCCCAAAATGCATTATATTATTATTTTCCAGTAATGTTATTAAAGTTACATTTTATTTATAAAAACAAGTTTTGAAAAATCCTTTTGTCCCATAACCAGAAATCTTTTTTTCATGCCTAGTACCATGTTCATATGGTGAAAAGGTCCCAGCGTCGATATTAATGTATGGATCAATTTTGATGGCAGTGACTCGGAGGCCGCATGACTTGAGGATGGTGCCGATGCTGCTGGCAATGATCCCTTTGCCGATGCCAGAAATGACCCCACCAGTGACCAGGATGTACTTCATCGGGACACCTGCGACTGCAGACAGCGCTTGGAATGGCAATCTGTCAGGAGAAAAAAATGCAACCGTTTTCATAATCGCTTCTCAGCTCAATAGCTCCGTTTTACCAATGAGCGGTAGTGACCAACTGCCAAAGCAGAAACAAGTCAGCCACTAGCGAGCTGGTTACTCTGTAGGCAGCAGCTTGGCTGGCACATAATCCTAATTCCAAGAAATGCTTTCCAAAATTCTAAATAATTAGGCAAGTGTTCTTTTAAAAACAGTAACAATGATTCTAGTATGGAAAGCTGCCGAATTTCTGAGCCGATGTATTTAAAACTGGAAGCAAAATACACCAAAGGAAGAACTTTGCAAAAAACTTTAGCATCTAAACATACAAGAGCATGTCAAGGAATATATACAATGCTGTGAATACACTTGTGAACACCAAGTATACAATGAGAATGACAAGTTCTTACCATGATGCCTTAGCTTAACTGACATCAGTTTTTTAATATGCAATAAAAAAGGTATAAATGAAACAATTCCCTGTTTCTTGAGACACAATGAGGTCCATGTTTAAAAGCATTTAGCTGGCTATCTCAGTAGTTAAACCAATGTATAAATCAACACCACAAAATAAGTGATCTAATAATTAAATGAACATCTAAAGAACAGTGTTAACTGTAAACACTGTTCTTTAGATGTTCATATCTCAGTAGTTAGCCAGCTAAATGAATATTTGGTCAGATATCCGGCTAAATTCTAGCCGGCTAATAACTTAGGTGGCTAGAATTTAGACAGATAAGTTAGTGTTACATTTTAATGCCACATGCGGCGTGCAGCACTTTAAAGGCCCAGCAGCAGGAGTTCTGCTTGCTGGTGTCCTTGGATGCCAGTACGTGGATGGGTACAAAAACTGCAGCCACGTGCCCTAGACCTGCTTCAGAAATAGGTCTCCTGTCTTGTGGTTGTGCTGTTCCAGCCTTCCATCCTTGCCTTGCCCAGCTTTTCAGCCTTGCCTCATCCAGCCATCCAGACTTTCATCGTCCAATCTTCCCGCCTTGCCCTGTCAAGCCTTCTAGACTTGCCTCGTCCAGCCTTGCTTCATCTAGCCTTCCAGCCTTACTTCATCCAGCTTTCTAACTTAGTCTCATCCAGCCTTGCCTCGCCCCGCCTTGTCTTGTTTCTGCATCTATCTTGTGTTTGTTGCCTTGCCTTGTCTCTCTGCCTTTCTTTGTCCTTGTTGCCTTGCTTGCTTTACCTTGTCCGTCTCGTCCAGTCTTGTTCCTTTATGTCTTGTCTGACTTTGCCTGTCTCTCTGGTTCTGACCTCAGCTTTGGACTTTGACCAATCCCTTGCTTGCCTCCTGGTCCTGACTTTAGCCTTAAACCTTGACTACATCCTGTCTGCTGCCAACCCTTTCTCTTGGCCTGTCCCTGGACTGTCTTAAAATTGCTTGAACCACCACCAGCCGACAGAACCCAAGGGATCAACCCACAGGGAAAGTGGCTGGTACAGGTGTTCCAGCCTGGCCCGCTGCAGGGTGCATTCTCCAGCTGCTGGCGTAGGCCTCGTGGGCTTGCCCATGAGGCAGCAACAACTATGATGCAGCACCAAGAGCTCATGCTTATGCCACTCCTTACAGTTAGGGGTGTTCCAAGAGTATAAGTGGGAGGAATTGAGTTAGCCAGCTAAGTTAATTCTAATATTCAGTTAGCCAGATGACCTAGCCAGTTATGTCAGATAGGGCCAAAGAGCTGTCCTAAAGTTAACTAGCTATAGTTAGGTGGCTAATTTTAAGATACCCAGCTATATTCAATTGTGCAGCTGCACTATTGAATATATCTCCAAAGTTAGCCAGATAACTTTGCTATCCAGACTGTGTCTGAATATGAACCTCTATAACGTACAAAGTAGGAATAATAAGACTACTTCAGAATCAACATGTGTGAAATAATAAGTGAATCCCTAGTTTCCTTAGCACAATTAATTGGCTAATTGGAGTCAAGGGCTTAAATTATTGAGTAACAAATAAACTACCCTGTGGAGTAGTCCTGTAGGAATGAGTTTTGGCATATTGTCTTATATAAACATTTTGAGTTTGGATTCACCATAAAAGTTAGTGGTAACCCATAATGCCACAATCAAAAGATATTTCAGAGGAGCTACAAAAAGGAGTAGTTAATGTTCATCTGTCTGGACAGAGTTATAAGACCATTTCCAAACATTTGGGGCTCCATCCATCCACTGCCACATAGACAGTCTATAAATGGAAAAAGATGAAGACTAAAGTGACTGTGCCAATATCATCCCAAAACAAACCAGAAAATCATCCACAAAGTCACAAAGAACATCAACCTAACAGATGTCCTTTGTTGCAGTTGATATCAGGGTTCATGTGTCAACCATCAGGAAAAAACTGAATAGGAATAATGTTCATGGGAAGAAGACACTACTCTCCAAAAAGAACACTGCTGTCCGCCTAGGGTTCATCAAAGAGCATTAGGATGACCCCAAGACTTCTAGAATAATGTTCTCTGATCAGATGAGTCAAAAATTGAACTGTTTAATCATAATAAACTTTTTTTTTTTTTTTGTGAAAACAAAGCATTGCCTTCCAAAGTAAGAACCTCGTCCCGACCTTCAGTCGTGGTGGCAGCGATATCATGGTGTGGAGCTGCTTAAATTTAAACATTAAATTAAATTTACTACAGAATGCCGAAGAAGAAGCGTTTTCATATTTTGGATTGGCCAACTCAAAATCCCAATCTAAACCCTAATGAAATATTGTGGGAGCATAAAAACATAAGAAATTGCCATACTGGGTCAGACCAAGGGTCCATCATGCCCGGCATCCAGTTTCCAACAGTGGCCAATCCAGGCTACAAGTATGTGGCAAGTACCCAAACACTAAGCAGATCCCATGCTACTAATGCCAGTAATAGCAAGTCAACTTGATTAATAGCAGTTAATGGAATTCTCCTCCAAGAACTTATCCAAACCTTTCTTAAAGCCAGCTACACTAACTGCACTAATCACATCCTCTGGCAACAAATTCCAGAGCTTAATTGTGCACTAAGTGAAAAGAATTTTCTCCGATTAGTTTTAAATGTGCTACTTGCTAATTTCATGAAGTGCCCACTAATATTTCTATTATCCGAAAGTGTAAATAACCGATTCACATTTACCTGTTCTAGACCTCTCATGATTTTAAAGACTTCTATCATATCCCCCCTCAATCGTCTCTTCTCCAAGCTGAACAGCCCTAACCTCTTTAGCCTTTCCTCATAGGGGAGCTGTTCCACGCCCTTTATCATTTTGGTCGCCCTTCGCTATACCTTCTCCATCTCAACTATATCTTTTTTTAGATGCGGCGACCAGAACTGTTCACAGTACTCAAGGTGCAGTCTCACCATGGAGCAATACAGAGCCATTATGACATTTTCCATTTTACTCACCATTCCCTTCCTAATAATTCCCAACATTCTGTTTGCTTTTTTGACTGCCGCAGCACACTGAGCAGATGATTTCAATGTATTATCCACTATGACGCCTAGATCTTTTTCCTGGGTGGTAGCTCCTAATATGAACCTAACATCATATAACTACAGCATGGATTATTTTTCCCTATATGCATCACCTTGTAACATCGTGTAACTACAGCATGGATTATTTTTCTCTATATGCATCACCTTGCACTTGTTCACATTAAATTTCATCTGCCATTTGCATGCCCAATCTTCCAGTCTCGCAAGATCCTCCTACAATTTATCACAATCCACTTGTGATTTAACTACTCTAAATAATTCAGTATCGTCTGCAAATTTGTACCTCATTCATCTGATTCCTTTCCAGATAATTTATAAATATACTGAAAAGCACCAATCCAAGTACAAGTTCCTGAGGCACTCCACTGTTTGCCCTTTTCCACTGAGAAAATTAATCATTTAATTCTACTCTCTGTTTTCTGTTTTTTAACCAGTTTGTAATCCACGAAAGGATACCGCCTCCTATCCCATGATTTTTTAGTTTTCTTAGAAGCCTCTCATGAGGGATTTTGTCAAATGCCTTCTGAAAATCCAAATACACTACATCTACCAGTTCACCTTTAGACACATTTATTAACCCCTTCAAAAAAATGAAGATTTGTGAGGCAGACTTCCCTTGGATAAGTCCATGCTGTGTTCCATTAAACCATGTCTTTCTATATGATCTGTGAGTTTGATCTTTAGAATAGTTTCCACTATTTTTCCTGGCACTGAAGTCAGCTTCACTGGTCTATAGTTTCCTGGATCGCCCCTGGAGCCCTTTTTAAATATTGGGGGTACATTGGCCTCCAGTCTTCAAGTACAATGGATGATTTTAATGATAGGTTACAAATTTTAACTAATAAATCTGAAATTTCATTTTTTAGTTCCTTCAGAACCCTGGGGCGCATACCCTCCAGTCCAGGCGATTTGCTACTCTTTAGTTTGTCAATCTGGCCTACTACATCTTCCAGGTTCACAGTTCATCTGACTCATCACCCTTGAAAACTATCTCCGGAACCAGTATCTCCCCAACATCCTCATTAGTAAACATAGAAGCAAAGAATTAATTTAGTCTTTCTGCAGTGGCCCTATCTTCCCTAAGAGCCCCTTTAACCCCTTGGTCATCTAATGTTCCAACTGCTTCCCTGTCAGGTTTCTTGCTTTTGATATATTTTTTAAAGTTTTTATGAGTTTTTGCCTCTACGGCAACTTTATTTCAAATTCTCTCTTCGCCTGTCTTATCAATGTTTTACACTTAACCTGATAATACTTGTGCTGTTTCCTATTTTCTTCAGATGGATTCTTTTTCCAATTTGTGAAGGATGTGTTTTTGTCTAAAACAGCCTCTTTCATCTTACCTTTTAACCATGCTGGTAATCTTTTTGCCTTCCTCCCACTTTTCTTAATGCATGGAATACATCTGGACTGCACTTCTAAGCTTGTATTTTTAAACAATGTCCATGCCTGTTGTATACTTTTAACCTTTGCAGCTGCACCTTTCAGTTTTTTTCTATTTTCCTGAAGCGAGCTTTTCATGCAAGAAGGCCCTCAAATGTCACAGAGTTATTCTGCATGGAAGAATGGGCAAAAATTCCTCAAGGGCGATGTGAGAGATTGATCAACAATAACAGGAAGCATTTAGCTGAAGTTATTACTGCTGAAGGAGGTGCCAGCAGTTACTGAATGAAGGGCTCCCAAACATTTTTACATTAGGATAGTTATTGTTGAATCTTCTTGTTGAATAAATAATCAAAATATATTCTTTTTGTCCAAGTCATTTTTTAATGGTTATCTGTTTCTCTTATCACAATTTAGATTAGGATCTGCACATATTTTGAATAAAAGTTGTACTAAAAACACAGACCATACTAGGGGGTTCACAAACCTTTTCTCAGCATTGTATTAATGACACACAGTGTTATGTCACAATATTGTTCACGGTTACTTATTTACTATTACAGTCAACTGGACCACCTGCATGGCCTTTATGATTTTTGTACATTGGCAAAAATCTATTTGGTAAATTTGGCTGCTGTAGATTTGCCTGGGATAACACACTTTAATGGACAAAGGTGTCATGAGCTCAGATTGTGGGTAGCTTCATTTGGAAAGGTCACAAACCAATTTGTCAACAGTTGGTAGACAGATCCTTCATAGCAATCCCATCCTTGCCCATACAGTTCAAATTTGGAGGAGGGTCTGTAAATATTTAGGGATCTTACACATAGAATCTCCCCTCCATTATGCCTTTGGCTAAAAACCCACAGCTTTTTGCTCTCCCCCCGATACGGAACATTGGCAGACTAGTAGGTTGCGGTACCTCTGGCAATTGTGGTGGGAAGACAATTTTGTTTCTTTCACTGACCTGTTTGACAAATACCATATCGCACATAGTATCCAACAAGATGAGAAATGCTCTGGAAAGATTGAAAGGTGTGTCCCTCGTAGTTCACTGGAGAGATTTATAGTGACTCCTCTATTCAGAGAAAAGTTCTCTCTCATATTTATAATTGCATAGTAGACACGGATCACCTTCCAGATAGAACTTCCTCTCTTATAAAGGGAAAGATGATTTTCAACTTACATTAGTTGCCACTGAATGGGATGAGATATTTGGGGGGGGGGGGGGCTGCACATTCCACCTCTATAAGCTATAAGAGAGTGGAACTCATGGTTAAATTGCTACATTGGGTGTACAGACACCCCACGTTTTTTATCGCTGTTTCACAATCAGCTTCTCCATTATATTGTCTTATATGTGATCTTTGTGGCATGTATTTTCATGTCTAGTGGTCCTGTCCATTGTTTTTTTCCTTTTGAGGAGATGTAGAACGGGAGATAAGGCAGATTTGTAAAAATTATTTTTCTCTAACACCATACCTGGGCTTGTGGGGTTATTGGATAAGTTCTTGGAGGAAAAGTCCATTAACTGCTATTAATCAAGCTGACTTAGGGATTAGCCACTGCCGTTACTGGCATCAGTAGCATGGGATCTACTTGGTATTTGGGTAATTGCCAGGTACTTGTATCCTGGATTGGCCAATGTTGGAAACAGGATGCTGGGCTTGATCTACCCTTGGTCTGACCCAGTATGGCATGTTCTTATGTTCTTATTGGAGAGATATCACTTGATGATTCTTCTCCAGATAAAATACTTATTAATCATTGTATTCATGCCACTACACATTCTATGCATCTTATATTTCTCAACAGCAATCACAACTGATATTGCACTTATAGAGAAAATCACTTATTCTTTATATGAAAAGATGGATAAATATGATCAGATTTGTAGGAAGTTCTGGAAATACGTACTTAACGTAACTTTATTAAAAGCTGTTCATATTGTTATGAGATGGCATTTGATAACTCATGCATTCACTTAACAGGGGTCTATCAATGGTTGTATTATCATTATTTTTACTTCTTCAAACTTTGTCTGGAAGCTTAATATTGCTCTTAATGTTTTAAAATGTGCACTCTCTTTAAAATAAAATGTTTTTTAAAAATGGTGTCATGAGAATAAAATAAAAGCAACAACAATCAAGAAGTTCTAACAGAGAGACAGAGCATCTCTAGAGTCTGAGAAAGAGAAGGTGGTATTATCACAAAATCTTTCTGCCGTTATCCCTACTATTGCTCTCTAATATCTCGTCCTCACTTCCCCCTTTGTCTTTCAATAAACCCATGGTCAATATCACCAGGAAGAGGAAAGGCAGACTAGCTCCAAGTTAGCCTTCTAATAGTCTGATCAATGTGCAGCACAGATGTGCTCTGGCAGAGTTCATCCCGATAAATATTGTTGCTTCCTTGTTATCAGTCCCGCTTATAATGTAGTCAGGTGTCAAGGGCAGTCACGTGTCATGGACATATTACAGCAAATCAAGGTAGCGATAATCTGGAGTCTGAAAATGTTAATGATTGTATGTCCCTTCCTCCCCCATATAATTTTTGCTGCCAATTTATCCATCCTGCCCATCTCCCCCTCTCAGTAATTGCTCCCCCCCCCCCCCCCCTTTTTATACCACTCATATACTCCTTGCCTCCCAATTTTTGATTCTCGGTAATTTCTAGTCCCGTATATCAGCGATTCTTAATAATCCCTTGATTTACTAGACCTTTATAACTCATCCCCCTTCTCACCGAGCGTCACTTGCTTCCTTATATTTCTGATTCTTGATAGCTCTCACCTCTGTCTCTGGCCCTTGCTCAATAATACACTGCAAGATGTGTCTGCTCTCTCAGAAACTGCTTCCCTCCCTGTTTTAAATCTCTTCCCGCTTGAAGGTCTCCCTTTAAATCTGTCATTCTATGCAGCTGAAATATATCTGTTTCCAAAGCATCAGTGTTTTTTCCAGCCAAAATCTTTCAAACTTTTCTGAACATATTCCAACCCCCACACCCTCCCATCTGCAATCTTCTTAGCTAATCAGTGACAGGTGATACTGCAGGGATACAACAGGTCTCACACCACTCACAAGACCTTCCTGTGACTTTTAGAGAATAATTTGGACTTCCTTTTTGACCTCCAGGAACCCTGTAAATGTCTCTGCATAATGCCACAGTTTAGGACGACCCCCAGTGGCTTAGTGGCACCGCGCAGCATGCAAGATACTGGATTCCAGTCTCTTGTTTGCCGAGTCTGGCAGAATGCAGGCCTCTGAAATGGTGAGGAGGAGGTGATGGCCAGAAGAGGTCGGCATTGGAGAAATCATCACTCTTAGCAGGAGAGCCTAAATTACTTTATCATCCTAGGTAAGGGACAGCGCAAGTGTGGATAATATGAACAAAGCAAAAAAATAAAGTAACTATCAATATAGATAAATGGGCTCTGACTGACGTGACGCGAATGCGCAGTAGAGGGCGGCTCTGACCGACGTGCCGCGAATGCGCAGTAGAGAGCGGCTCTGTCATGCCACTCATGCGTGGACCAGAGAGTTCTGACTGATGTGCCGCAAATAAGATCTGACCGACGTGCTGCGCATGCGCGGACAGGAGAGCTCTGACCAACGTGCCACAAATAAGCTCTGACCGATGTGCCATGCCATGCTGGGCAGCCACGGGAGAGCTCTGACCGATGAGCCGTGAATAAGCTCTGACTGACGTACCGTGCCGTGCCGAGCAGCCACCGAGAATCACATTGTCTATTAGAGTACACAAATCCTTTGAAAGTGAGATAACAAGATCAAAGTGCCAGTGCAGAGTACATGGCACCATGCCCCGATGCCCTTCTATCTTCTCCTCCTTCCATCTGGGCAACTAGAGCTCCGGTGGGGAAACTCTCCAATCAGACCACGCGTGAGCACAGCAAGGCAACCACCAAACCACCATGTCTATCCTCTGGTGCTGATACTTCACTGTATGAAATTCAAACAAACAAGGACATGGGAGCTCTGACCGACATGCTGCGAATGCGCAAACATCTCACCCGTTTTAATGCGCACAAGGCTTGTATATAAAAAAAGAAACCTAGTATTTCATATTAAGATTGAATACATTTAAATGGGATGGAATGGAAATATTTTGGGGATGGGGTGGAAACAAAGAGAACATCTTGCTCCTTACTAAAATTAACTAATCTTTTAGAAGGGAGGAAAAAAGGCAGGAAATTGGTTATTCTCAAACTCAGTCCATGGGACCTTGAATCAACTCTGGCTTGCAGCAAATGCACAAGGAATATTCATGTGCTATATTTGCACACATATGATTTAAGGTCCAAGTTACCTACAAACATAGAAACATAGAAGTGACGGCAGAAGAAGACCATACAGCCCATCCAGTCTGCCGAACAAGCTTTCACAGTTATTTTTCTCATACTTATCTGTTACTCTGACCGCTGAGGTCAGGACCGTTATTGGTAACTTTTTGGTTCTAATTTTCCTTCCACCCCTGCCATTGATACAGAAAGCAGTACTGGAGCTGCATAAAAGTGAAGTATCAAGCCTAATTGGTTAGGGGTAGTAACCGCCGCAATAAGCAAGCTACTCCCACACTTATTTGTTTACCCAGCCTGTGCAATTTAGTCCTTGTTGGTTGTCTTAACATAAATCCTCTTTCCTTCATTCCCTCCTGCCATTGAAGCAGTGAGCTGCGCTATAAGGGGTAGATTTTCACAAAGCGCGCCTTAGCGTACTTTTGTTGGCGCATCAGGCGCAAACAAAAGTACGCTGGATTTTAGTAGATACGCACGTAGCCGCGTGTATCCGCTAAAATCCTGGATTGGCGCGCGCAAGGCTGCCGATTTCCCTCCGAGGCCGCTCCGAAATCGGCAGCCACGGGCCTCGGAGGGAACTTGCTTTCGCCCTCCCCTCACCTTCCCCTCCCTTCCTTTATCTAACCCACCCCCCGCCCCTATCTAGACCCCCCCCTTACCTTTGTCGGGGGATTTACGCCTCCCGGAGTGAGAAGTAAATCCCCACGCGCCAGCAGGCCTCTAGCGCGCCGAGACGGGACCTGGGGGCGGTTCCGGAGTGCGCGGCCACGCCCCCAGACCGAAACCACGCCCCCGGGCCCGCCCCCCGAAACGCCACGTCCCGCCCCGAAAACGCCACGCCGATCGGCCCCGCCCCCGACACGCCCCCCTCGAAAAACCCCGGGACTTACGCAAGTCCCGGGGCTCTGCACGCGCCGGTAGGCCTATGTAAAATAGGCGCACCGGCGCACAAGGCCCTGCTCGCGTAAATCCGGGCGGATTTACGCAAGCAGGGCTCTTAAAATCCGCCCCTATATGTATTCAAAGTAAAGTATCAGGCTTAATTGGTTCGGGGTAATAACCACCGCAACAAGCAAGCTACTCCCATGCTTGTTTACCCAGACTATGGAATTCAATCCTAGTTGGTAGTTGTCTGACTGTAAATCCTCTTATCTTCATTCCCCCCTGCCATTGAAGCAGTGAGCTGCGCTGTATATGTATTCAAAGTGAGGTATCAGATTTAATTGGTTAGGGAGTAGTAACTGCTGCAACAAGCAAGCTACTCTCAAGCTTATTTGCAAATGCAAATCCTTTGTCCCACATTTCCTCTTGCTGTTGAAGCATAGAGCAATGTTGGAGTCGCATTAACCGTGTGTATGTTTATTGAATAAGGGTATTAATCACCAGGAAGTAGCCGTCATTCTCGCAAGCCACCCCTGTGCCTCTTCTCTTCATTCACATACTCGAGACTTTATGAATCCACAGTGTTTATCCCATGCCCCTTTGAAATCCTTCACAGTTTTAGTCTTCACCACTTCCTCCAGAAGGGCATTCCAGGCATCCACCACCCTCTCCATGAAGAAATACTTCCCGACATTGATTCTGAGTCTTCCTCCCTGGAGTTTTAAATCGTGACCTCTGGTTCTGCTGCTCCTCCTTTCCTCCAGGGTATACATATTTAGATTCTTCAATCTCTCCTCATAAGGCATTTGATGAAGACCATACACCTTTTTGGTCGCCTTTCTCTGGACCGCCTCCATCCTGTCTCTGTCCCTGAAAACCAGACCCAATCAAAGGTTTACCACATACTTGTTTGGGAAATCATGCTAGTGCATTCAGTTCATAGAAATAAAATGTAGGATACTTTTTACAAAAAAATAGTATACTACATCAGACCAAAGGTCCATCAAGCCCAGCATACTGTCTCCAATAGTAGCCAATCCAGATCACTAGTACCTGGCAGGATCCCAAAGATTAGGTCCAATCCTTCTTGCATATAATAAGGGATAAGCAATGGCTTGCCCAAGTCTACATCAATAATCATGATTTATGAACTCTTCCACTAGAAGCTTGTCTCCTCCCTTTTTAAATTCAGCTATGCTCCACTTTCCAAATATGCCGCTATGTTTTAGGCTCTATAACTGAAAGAAAACATGATTTTGGCGTACAGATTGATGCTCTGTAATAAATAAAGAGAAGAATTCTGCATTTTGTCTATTTATTTCAGAGTTTTCATGATGCTGTCTGTAACAGTGGTATCTTTACTGTTATCATATGACTTACAATAAAGGAACTCAGTGTAGGGCTTTGGTTTTTTGATAGTAAATATTTCTAAAGTGAACATAACATTAGATGCAATAGCTAACAAAATCTTTAAAAAAAATGATCAACTGTGCGTTTACAGTAAAATCTAAAAATTTAACTACTGGCCATGGCTTACACCCTTAAATCACCACTGGCATGAAAATATTCCAGTATGTTTTAGGCTCTACAATTGAAAAAAAAAAACCCAATTACTTACAAATTAAAATATCTTTCTTTTACATTCTAATAGCTGTTTTTACAGGTATTTTGATGACATTTTGTCACATCAAAATACAGTTTTATATGAAAGATGAAGAGGTAAGTAACAAAAAATGAAAGATTGATGAAGGTTCCTCTCGGAATCGGAAGGATTGCCTGGAAATCTCTCGACACCGGCTGCCACCGGGAGAGTAGGGATCTCTGCAGAGGCCTCAGATGCGCAAATGACCAAGGAACCAGATCGATGGTCGAGGCCATGGTCCCCAGTACCTGCAGGTAGTCCCAGACAGTGGGCGTCTCGAGTGCCATAAATCCTTGAATCTGCTGACACAGAGAATAAGCTCTGTCCGGATGCAGAAAAACCCTGGCATTCTTGGTGTCGAAGTGAGCTCCCAGAAAATCCAATGATTGGGACGGGACCAGGCTGCTCTTGGTGAAGTTGACAATGCATCCCAGAGATTGGAGAAGTTGTACCACTCTGTCGACTGCGAGGATACACTGCGCTCGTGACTTTGCACAGATGAGCCAATCATCGAGGTAAGGATGCACAAGGATGCCTTCCTTGCGCAAGGTTGCCGCCACTACCACCATGATCTTCGTGAAAATCCGTGGAGCTGTGGCCAGGCCAAAGGGAAGAGCGCGAAATTAGAAGTGTTGACCCAAAATTTTGAAGCGTAGGTAACGTTGATGAGCTTGACAAATTGGTATGTGGAGATACGCCTCCGTGAGATCCAACGAATCCAAGAATTCTCCCGGATGAACTGCCGCTAACACTGAACGGAGTGTCTCCATGCGGAAACGAGGGACTCTGAGGGACCGGTTGACCTGCTTGAGATCCAGGATAGGACGAAAAGTACCTTCCTTCTTGGGAACCACAAAGTAGATAGAATAATGCCCCCGGCCCAGTTCGGCGGCTGGCACCGGCACTATGGCCCCCAATTGAAGGAGACGATCGAGGGTCTGCCGCACGGCTCCCTGTTTGATTAAGGACCCGCAAGGGGAAAACAGGAACCGGTCCCGAGGAGCAGAAACAAAATCCAAAGCGTAACCGTGTCTTAGAATATCCAGAACCCATTGATCCGACGTGATTTTGACCCACTCTTCGTAGAAGAGAGCAAGGCGACCACCTCGCAGGTCCGTCTGGCATCATTGGGTAGATTCAGCGGATGTACCAGCACCCTGCGCTTCCTTACCCTGGCGGCGCCCACGAAAGGGCTGGTTCCAGGAGTGCGAACGAGAAGAGGGAGCCCGAGGTGGCTGTTGCCTCTGAGGACGCGCTCTCCGCTGGTTACGATAACGGTTTCTGGAGTAATTATATGATCTTGACAAACGGGGTTGATCTTCGGGCAACTTGTGCACCACGTTCTCATTAAGGGACTTGATGATCTGATCCAAGTCTTCACCAAAAAGATACCTACCCTTAAAAGGAAGGGACCCCAAACGTGTCTTGGAAGAGGCATCAGCCAACCAATTGCAAAGCCAAAGGAGCCGACGCGCTGAGACCGCCGCCACCATGGTTCAGGCTAGGACCCTTAAAAGATCATATAAAGCATCCGCTCCATAGGCAACCACGGCTTCCAGTCTGTCCGTCTGGTGAGCCTCAGCGTCTGGTAAGGACTGGGAGGTGAGAAGCTGCTGCACCCACCGAAGACCCGCTCGCTGTGCGAGGGAACTGCAGATAGCCGCCCGCATCCCTAAGGCCGAGACCTCAAAGATACGCTTGAGGTAAACCTCCAGCTTTCGATCCTGCATATCCTTCAACGCCGTCCCACCAGTGACAGGAATAGTGGTATGCTTTGTGACCGCTGATACCACAGAATCTACGGCGGGAACTTTGAGAATTTCCAAAAAATTGGCCGGCAGAGGATACAATTTTTCCATGGCTCTATCAACCCTAAGGTTGGCCTCCGGGGAATCCCATTCCCGAGTGATCAACTGCAAGATCTTGTGATGAGTGGGAAAAGACTTGGCTAGAGGCCGCAGTCCTGCTAGGAGGGGGTCCCCCTTCTTGAGAGCCGGGTCAGGCCCCACCGGTTCCGGAGGGGGATCAATATCCATTTCCTGGAGGATGTAGGGAATGAGGTCATCTAACTCCGCCGCTTGGAAGATGCAGAGGACCCTAAGGTCGTTGCCCCCCACCTGGGCCGCCAAGGTGGGGTCGTCCACGTCAGGGTCCTGGGATTGTCCTTCCCCCGACGAAATCTGTATTATCGATGGTGTCCCGGTAGGGCCACGAGATGTCCCCGCTCCCCCGCCTACTAAAGGGGGGCGCGCCTGAGGGAGGCTCCCACCCAGGAGGGGGGCAGGACATGGTATCTTGGGGGGAGAGGGTCCCCAGGTCCCGAAGGTCGTGTCTCTGCTCTGAAGAAAAGCCCTGTGCATCAGGACTATGAATTCAGGGGAAAAGGCCTGGCATCCTGAGGGGTCAACCCTCGGGGGATCCCCCCTCTGCCTATCAGGATTAGACTCGGAGTAAGGGTCCAAAACGGGCCTAGAAGTGGGGAACGGATTATCCGTGTCCTCCTCAGAAAGCGCGGCATCAGAATCTTGCAACAAAATGTCCGCTGTTCCCGCGTTGAGAGGGAACGGGGCCTGGCGCTTCCTCCCCACGCGGTCTGCAGCTCGAACATCCTTGCTAGTAGCTGGCGCACATTCCCCCTCGGGGAAACAGCCTGAGCACAGACCCTCTTCAGAAAATAATCCGGCCCTGTCGGAGCCCTCACAAGGCGCTGCGGACTGCATCGCCGCAGGGAGATTGAGAGGGGGGGAGGCTCTACAGGTGGCTCGCGCCTAAAATGAGCGCCGACCCGGCAATGGACGCTTGCCGCAGTCCCCCACCAACCTAAAGAAGAACTGACGGGGGAATTAACCTCCCGACAGCAGGCGGCCCCGGGGAATGGTGCTTCGCGGGGCCGCAGGTCGGGACATCGGTCGCTCCCCAAAAGGGAGGGGGGAAAACCTGGGTCAGGAGGGAGAGGCTGGCGCTACTGACTTTCACCTCAGAGAGCCGAACGGAGTCCAAAAATTGCAGTCTTCTGCTGAAAAAGAAGATGAAACAAAAATACACTTACCCTAACTGAGCCCTCAGTGAGGAAAATGAGAAAAGAAAGAAAGAAAACAGGCAACAGCCTGTCAGCAAGTCACCAGGCTAGAGAGCGATGAGCCAGCACCAGCGGAGAGCTCTCCCCCTGCTGTAAGAGGAGCCTTAGCAAAGTGACCTAAACTGTAAATTTAAAACTTCCTATTTTTTTTTTTTAAACTTGATCCCCCTGAGGAGGTAGCCCTAAACTAACAAGCTGGGGACCACAAGTCCCCTGCTCACATCTGCTGGAGTCAGAACGTTACTGAGAGCTGTTACAGGGGAGGCGTGGTTATATGGGTCCTCCCCTGGGAATTTTGTGTTCTGACTCCATCTGCTGGACAGAGAACATAACCCACCGTCTGGAATGATCCTGGTATGTACAGGGAATGCATGTTGATGGCCCTATTAGGTATTCCCGCTCGATTCAGAAAACAAAATGTCAGCCAAGCCGCACATTTTGCTTTCAGAAATTAGCGCCTACCTTTGGCTAATTTCTTCAGGCACCGGGAAAGTGCACAGAAAAGCAGTAATTAAGTCGATATTAAGTCGGAGGTCCCAAAGGGTAAAAAAAGTAAAAAAAAAAAATTTAAAAAAAATTTGAAGTCGGCCCACGGCTGTCGGGTCCAAAACTGGACGCTCAATTTTGCCGGCGTCCGGTTTCCGAGTCCATGGCTGTCAGCGGGCTCAAGAACCGACGCCGGCAAAATTGAGCATCAGTTGACAAACCCGCTGGCAGCCGCCGCTCCAGGCCAAAAGGAGGCGCTAGGGACGCGCTAGTGTCCCTAGCTCCTCCTTTTGCCTGTTTCTGCCACCGGGCCTCATTTAAATACTGAATCGCGCGCACAGGCGAGTGGCCTGTGCGCTCGCCGGGAGAGCGGGCATTCGCCCGCTCTCCCGCGGACTTTACTGAATCGGCCCGATAGTGCTTATGTGTAGGGAACAAACAGATGTGCATAATGGTGGAAGACATGACTATCAGTGAGACCTAACCCACTATAATGTTCCTGAAACCTGCCATCTGCAGATGACACTGAACCTATGTGTGACAGGGAAATAAAATGTATTTTATCCCTTGGCCTGCATTATCTTAAAGGTTAGGAGGAAAGATATAGCTGCAGTAACAGTGTTTATGAAGGGTACAACCACAGGGCCATAGTACTGAAGAAGTGAAGGCAGAACAGTAGGATATGCACTTTCCTGCCTTCAATCACCTGCGAGTGCATACTCTTGGATCTTTCTCAAAAAGGTGACGGCAGCAACATAACGAAAGGGAAGACACTCAAATTTTCGACATCTGTTGTGATAGTTTTCCAAGCTTTATGTGCCCCAGTGCATGCATGTAGACCAGCATGCATTAAGGAATGTTAATGCTACATTTGAAGGAGCTGTGCACAGAGGGAAAAGTTCCCCACATAGCACTCTCCCTTTCACCCAGGTAGTAACACAAGGTGTGATTTCAAAGTTGTGTGATGTGTGCAGTAATGTGGCCGGCTGTCCAGAATGAGAAGTATTGTACATGCTGCTTTTTAATGGCAATGGCAGCAACATTAACATTCTGTATACCTGCAGCCATGGGAGTTAGATGATGGCTGCATGTACATATGCAGCACATTGGTATACAGGTCTACATTGTACTGTTAGCTCTCTGTTTTCATGACCTACCATTGCTGAGTGATTGCTGTGGTAATGTCCTTCTGACATAAACCACAGCCATTATAGAGGGTAATCTTCTGGTGCACACCTGTAAACAATTGAAAAATAGTGTGTATGTATGGGGTATCTGCAGTACAACTTTTAACAGTGTCTTTTGTGCGTTCACATGCACATTGGACCTTCAGTGATAAATCTAAATTCATACATAAGAACCGCTGTCTCTCTTCACGGTGCAGGAGCATGTGGGCCACGAGCATACTTATGACACGGTTCCTTCCGCATGTGAGGGTGATAATGAGGGCCACTGTTGACGTCTGTAAGGCCGCAATGTGGGAGATATGGCACCGAGTGTAATAGCAGACATCACTACATTTCTGTTAATAGCAGGCAGAAGACATGGTGGCAGGCACATGTTTAGCATGTCTTTCTAACTGTGTCAACTTTATTAGAAGTACACTGCTCAGCTCCATTTGAAAACAAAATCATCAGCATCCATATGTGTTCCTATGGAACATGCTGACGTACTGAGCCAAGAATTGACACAAAAACAATTGAGAACCTCTAGATCAGCAGCTAACTGCCATAAGGCGCACATCCCCTTGAAGGGGAATAGGAACGTGACCCCTAACAGGTAAAGTGTGTCTGTATAAGGTTTTGGTGAATCTGCCTGCCACTCAGCGTGTTCTCCTGGCCTCCAGCAGGGAGACAAGAGAGGTCTTGTGGCAGATCAGGTCATATGTCCATTGGTAGTCCGTGGCGTAGAGCCACATTATGGACCACACAGCACAGCAAGACAATCTTTTGGTGGGGCATACATTAAAGTTCCACCCGTCTTGTCCAAACAGCAAAAATGACTTTTCAGAAGGCCGAAGGTGGGCTCTATGACATTGCGGGTAGCACTTAAGGCCTCGTTATATCTCATCTTTGCTGGCATGTTAGGCATGTGTATGGGGGTGAGTAGCCAGGGCCTGCAAATGTACCCTGAGTATACTGCAGCAATGACAGAAGGAAAGCATGATGTTTGCTTTGTTACTGGCAGATTTGACTGGCAAACCACAACATTTAGTAGGAGTATATAAGTTAGCCAGTACCTTTGCTGAGCCATCAAACCTGATGAGCATTGGCGGAGACCATGTAAGTATTATTCTTCGCTACATGTGTTGCCAAAATGTACACAAAGGGGAGTGATCTGTGCATTACAACAGCATCTGATGTTACCAATGCAGGTAGTGTATGACAGGGCCTTGCAACCCAACAAAGGGTTCAGCTGTGTAGGTGCCTGCCAACCTTTCACACATGCATAAGAGGACAGAAACCTGTTCTACCAGGAAATGGGGTTCTTCAGTCAGTGGCTGTTATTTACCATCACGGAACTGCAGTGTGTGCTGCATTGAAAACCATTTGATACCCCAGACAAAGGAAATAGAGCAGCACTGCAACATGCCCTGCAAACTGCTAGTGATAAATGTGTGTGACGCAGTACAGAAAGTGTAGATCACAATGTTCCTTATGCATCAATAACTGCCCACATGTGAATGTGCTCTGCTGGCAGTGCACTTAGTCCATGTTTTGCATGCATATGCTGAAAATGTATCTGTCTAAATGGCTAGCCAGCTATATTTAAAGCCATATGCATCTAAATTCTAGCCACATAATGACTTATGCGACTAGAATGTAGTCGCAAAAGTCGGGGGCAATCCAGGGGGGGGCAGGCCACAGTTAGCCGCTTAACTTATGCAGCTAATTTTGGTCATGCCATAGGGCTATCCTAAAGTTAGCCAGTATATCCCCTTAAGCTATAACCGCTCCATGGCTGAATATAGACCTCACAGTGTCCCATTTGTTATCCTTCTTCTACCAGGTCTCTTGAGATTCTATTATGTCTCTTCATTTAGTGCCTGTAACATAGTGCGAGCAGCCTTTGACTAGCATAGGGCAGACTAGTCTGAACTCCAGCTATTCTTCTACAGACTTTTATTATTTAAAGAGGGCAGGTTCTGGCTACACATTAATTTCTTGCCACCCCAGGATGATGTTCTTCTTCCAGGAGACCTAGCACAGGGCTGTAAGACTGGAATTGGGACCATTTACTATGTCCCTGAAAGTCTCCTCTATATACCTGTCTGTCTCACCTCTTCCAGCTTTGTCACTCTGACCTCCAAAGATTAAACTTGTCCACTGAGAGCCAGGAGCTCATTGCATTTGCAGGAGTCCAGAATCTTAACCCACAATAGCTTTTATTATAAGTACTGCAGTGAATAGCAACTGAGAAACTCTTATATTTCCAACATGTGAAATGAGGGCTCTTGGATCCTTCTCTCTTTTCAGACTCCTGTGAATTCATTATTTTATCACTTCACACATTCTCCACAGACTGGTAGCTCCTGGCTTTTGGAACTGCTATGAAAGTCCGAACTGTCTATTAAATTGTCATGCTCTGGGCTGTAGGAGCTGCCACATTTTTCTCTGACTAAAACAGAATTGCAAAACACTGGACTTTGATGACCAGTGCACGACAGCTCACTGACGAGATAAAAGTGACTGATGATGTCTGTCCTTCTCTGATAAGGGCTTTTCGGCAGAAGCTTGGAACATCCATCTGTCATGTCATCCTTGCGGACTCAAACTTCAATCAAGGCAGGAATGTAAAAGGGTAAAATATCATGGGTATGTAGTCATTTCATGTTCAGAAATAAATATTAGAGTGCATGCTATGAAGATGTAATTAAGCTAATTTTTTTCAGCCTTAGTTTCACGTTAAGTACAAATCAGACCGACATGCCCCGGGAAGAAAAACCCCTTCACAATAAAGTAGTAAATGAAAGCATTCTAATCTGCAGCTATCCAAAAACCAAACTCAGGCCCAAACTTACAGCGTTTATCACACAACATGTGGGTCAGCATCACCTCCATCATTTGGCATAATCTGTCCATAAAATCTATTGTTCTTATACAACCCAAAACAAAATACTATCCAGTGACATAATAAAAAAAAACATTAAACAAAGAAACAGAACATGTCAGCAGAAAAGGACCATTTGGTTCATCCAGTCTGCCCATCTGTATCTGCCTTCCGTGCTATCACAGGTTTTACTCACCCTGTGATCTCCCCCTCTCTACGCCATTAACGACCCTTTGTACACCCCAGGCACACTTGAATTCTGACACTGTTTTGGCTCCCATAACCCCTGCTGAAAGTCTGCTGCAAGTGTCCATCACCTTCTCAGCGGGAAAGTATTTTCTTGCATTACTTTTGAGCTTCCCCTTCCTTCATCATCACCACTGTTTATTTGTGACACGCTTTTCCAAACAAAAAAGAGTTCAAAGTGAGTTCCATCCAATCTTCTAGAATCCTTGAGCATTTCAGTCTATGGAAAATGCTTCCTACTAGTACTCTACGCAGACTGCTAGATATTTGAATGTTTATATGTTGTTTGCCAGTGTAATCTGCCTAGCACGCACTGGTCGATATAGGCAGAATATAAACATTTTAAAGAAAGAAAGAAAGAATCTCTTCATTCCCTTCTCTCTTCTAGAGTGCATCTTTAGCTATCTATTGGGCAGATACAGTAAAGTCCGCGGGAGAGCGGACAAATGCCTGCTATCCCGGCGTGCGCACCGGCCCCTCGCCGGTGCGTGCGATTCACTATGCAAATTAGGCGGCGCGGTAGAAATGGGGAAAAGGAGGCGCTAGGGACACTATGGCATCCCTAGCGCCTCCTTTTTGACAGGAGCGGCGGCTGTCAGCGGGTTTGACAGCCGACGCCCAATTTTGCCGGCGTCGGTTCTCGAGCCCGCTGACAGCTACGGGCTCGGAAACCGGCAAAATTGAGCGTCCGGTTTTCGGCCCGACAGCCGCGGGCCAAATTCAAATTTTTTTTTTATTTTTTTTTTTTTTTTTTTTACTTTTTTTACTCTTTGGGACCTCTGACTTAATATCGCCATGATATTAAGTTGGAGGGTACACAGAAAAGCAGTTTTTTTACTGCTTTTCTGTGCACTTTCCTGGTGCTGGAAGAAATTAGCGCCAACTTGGCTTGGCTGCACATTTTACTTTCTGTATTCCGCGCGCATACCTAATAGGGCCATCAACATGCATTTGCATGTTGAGGGCGCTATTAGGTGCCGTGGGTTGGACGCGCGTTTTCCTCCCCTTACTGAATAAGGGGTAAGGGAAAACGCGCGTCCAATAGCAGGGTAACAGTGCGCTCCGTCGGAGGGCACTGTACTGTATTGGCCTGTATATCTGGTATGGTTTATAGTGCTGGCCATGTGCCATACTAGTGGCACTCCTTTGAATTGCCTCACTCCTTATGCCTTACAATTTCACTAGCAGCACTAGACATACACAGTGCTTTTTCGTCAGTGTCCTTTTGTAGATGTGGCCTCCAGAAATGAGCACAGTTCTTGAGTCGATTCTCAAAAGAGATAATATTACTTCCTTTTTCCTACTGCTTACCACCTCCTTTTATGTAACCAAACATACTCCTTTTTTTTTTTTTTCTCATGCTGACTGGGCCGCTTTGAGGTCATCACAGATCACAACCCCACCAGGGTCTCCTTCCTGTTTGGTGATGGCTAGTTCTCCACACCCTGTGGCAACGAGTTCTACACTAAGCGGTACGTTTTAAAAAAGAGCGCGTGCGCGCGTACTTTTGTTCGCGCACCAGGCGCGAACAAAAGTACACCGGATTTTATAAGATACGCGCGTAGCCGCGCGTATCTTATAAAATCCGGGGTAGGCACGCGCAAGGGGGAGCACATTTGTGCAACTTGCATGCGCCGAGCCCTGTGCGCGCTGCCCGTTCCCTCCGAGGCCGCTCCGAAATCGGAGCGGCCTCGGAGGGAACTTTCTTTCCACCACCCCCCGCACCTTCCCCTCCCTTCCCCTACCCTAACCCACCCTCCCGGCCCTATCTAAACCCCCCCTGCCTTTATTCCAAAAGTTACTACTGCCTCCGGGCAGTAGTAACTGACGCGCGCCGGCTGTCTTCTGGCGCGGCAGGCCCCGACAAAGGCCGCTGTGTCGGGGCACTCGGCCACGCCCCCGGACCGCCCACACCCCCCCGAACACGCCCCCGAAACAACGCCACGCCCTCCTAGGCACACCCCTGACCGCCCCTTTTTGCAAGCCTCGGGACTTACGCGCGTCCCAGGGCTTGCGCACGCCACCGAGCCTATGCAAAATAGGCTCGGCGCGTGCAGGGGGGTTTTAAAAGGGTTACGCGCGCACCTTATGCGCGTAACCCTTTTAAAATCGGGCCCTAAGGTTGTAATGCCTTTCATTGGACCAACACAAAAGATGCTTTGGCACCTGATCGTCCAAGACCTTACAGGTCCCTTCTTCAGGCTGGATGCCTAATGAAGAATTAATGGAAACGAGCAGAGGTGCAGCTACATGTGTTAATTCCCCAAAGAAGGCTTCTTCTGATGACAACCTCAGGGGAGTCCCTTCAGTGACACTGCTTTGGGTAAAAAGTAAGTTCAAATTCAAGGTTCAAAAGTAAATAAATAAAAAACTGTGAAGCTGTATAAATGTGGCTTTTCCCACAAAGGGAATAAGAAACCTGAGAATTAAACATAACCAAAACTGAGCACGAAAAGAAATAGCACAGCCTATGGTCAGTAAGATGTTCTTCTCCTGCCCCCTTAATAAAGAAGATCACAGCGCTGCAGAATTACAGAAAAAATTCAGAGCAAGCACAAAAACAAGAAAGCAAATTTGCTAAGGGAGCTCTACCTTTGTCCCCAGTTGGCTGTCAGCAGGGCGGCCCTTCCAAGCATTAGACTGCCAGAGTCCCCAAGAAACCTGCAAAATAGGCAATTTTCATTAGAACAAGCAACGAGGGATCCATCCTGAAAGCAACATATGATCCACTAGGCAAAAGTGCTTGCCCTGGCTACAGAGCATGTGGCAAGTGAGCTGTTATACTTTGAAGCCTGACTCCCAACTGCTGAGGGCTTGCACTGGCAGTAATGGAGTAATGATGTCGGCCAGCTCCATGGTAGAGAAACAAGAGGGGCTTGTTGACATTGCATACAGCTATACTGTGGCACTGCAAAATGGATGCTCCCAACGGCAGCGGAGTGCCGAGGGAAGACCAAATGACTGCCAGCCTGGTTTAATGGTGAGGTAAAGAAGGCAGTTAAAGCTAAAAGGGCATCAATCAAAGAATGGAAAGCAGATCTAAATGATGAAAAAAGGCCCGAGCACTGTTGCGCTTCTCCCATGGCTAGAGCCACGGGAGGCGCTTACCTGCGCGGCTGGAGGCCGTAGAAGCAGGGGCCTTGCTTGTTCCCGCGGCTGGGGCCGCCACCGTGCCGGCGTGGCAGGAGCCGCATCAGGGTTCCTCTGGCAGCATGGAGCCACACTCGACCTTCCTTCACGGCCTGGGAGCCACCCTGCCGCCATCTACCCCTGCGGCGTGGAAGCCACATCTGTGATGTTTCCTGCGGCAGAGGTGCCACTCCTGGTGGTCTTCAGCGGCTCGGACGCCGCCTTCCTCTTCGGGGCCTACCCTGAGGCCCAACTTCCTCTCTCCGGCTCAGCGTCGCAGCGGCAAGCATGGCTGATGTCCAGGGTCCTGCCCCTTCCTTCCTAAGGGGCGGGCCCACAGCTTCTTTCTTCATTTAAAGGGCCAGCCAGGTGTGGCCCATCTGAACTCCTCCCAGAGAGTTGCCTGCTTCCTGCCCTATAAAAGGGCATCTCCATCAGTCAGTCCTTGCTTCGGCAAGGAGCTAGTCCTCCTGGGCTAGTCTTCCCAAGGACTTCTTGTTTCCAGCTCCTTCCTGGCATCTTGACCTTCTTCCATGGATCTTCATTTATCTTCCTGGTCTCTGTCCTGATGTTCCTTGATGTCCTGAAGTTCCTCGATGTCCTGATGACCCAAGTTCTGTCTTGTTCCTGGTCCTAATGCTCCAGGTCCGGTGGGACCCGTGCCTCTGGAGATTCCCTGCTTTTACTCTGAGTTTCCAAGCTCCAAGGTTTTATCTCGTTTCCCAAGTCCCGACTCCGGAGGATCAGAGGGGTGTCTACTAACCTGCTGTTGCGACCGTGGTCGATGTCTCCACTCCGTCCTCCTTACCTCCTTGGCGACTCCCTCTTGCTCGAATGGAAGGTTGGCTGCCGTGGTGTCATTCTGCTGACCCCCTCCGGCGTCCCCGGAGAGGCTCGACGCTGCAATCCGCCATGATTCACAAGAGCCTAAGGGCGCGTGCTCGGCGCAGCCCCGACTGATGTACCAGAAGTGGAGCGAACCTCAGGGGTGTCCCACTGAGATGACGTCATCCGTTCCGGATATATAAGGTCTTAGAAATCGCTAACTGATCGAGTTAGCAAGGAGATGAATAGGAGTTGGATACGGACCAGTTTCGCTCTCTCCAAGCTACTCTGCTTCCTCAGACTTACCAGGGGTACCCGCTCCTCGGGGGCCTCGCTCTCTCTTTGTTTTTCAGGTCACAGTCAGGAACCGGTACTCACTCCTCGAGGGCCCATGTTCCCGGACTGGTTGCTGAATACTTATTCTGCCTGGAAGTCATCGCTTCCTACCACACCAGTGAGTTACCTTCTCTCTCTCAGAGCTTTCCCTGGAACCAGGTACTCGCTCCTCAAGGGCCTAACTCATTCCAACACCCGGACTACTTCTAGAGACTATTGTATGAGTGTCACCATCAAGGTTCTGTTCCTGAACTCTGCATACCCTGCCTACTCACTATATTCAGTTTCTCTACAGCTCAGTTATCCAGGATAGCTGTTCCAGTACCTGAGGGACTACAGCCCTGCCAGGCACTTCCAGCTCACTACTGCCACCTCTGGTAGTTCAATATACTGTTTAATAAAAGAACTAGTGTGTGTCTGTCTCCATACTCTGAGCCTGACCGGTGGTCCCTCTTGGGATCTTTCCCCGGGGGCGTGGTTATCTGCCACCAGCCCAAGGATCCACCCACAACTACCTCAAACACCAACACCTGTGCTATGAGACTTCCTGAGCCTGTCCCATTCTCCTCGTGGTCCGCTGTGTAGGGCGCAAAGGGGACAGTGTGGTCCACAACCAGCCCCACGTGTTGTTTAGGGCACCTGACGGTGTTGCTCATCCCTCTTGTTTCCTGTCTTCGTCCTAAGCTCGAGTCTTCACTCCAAGCTCCAGTCTTCATTCCAAGCTGGCTTGGAATGGTTGGAGGACCATTCAGAGACCACCATTGCATTGGTGGCCTCATGGGCATGCAGGTCGGCGGAGGATTCGAGGTTCCTCATTCCCAGACTTGGACTGTCTTCACCGCAAGGGCACACATTCTCCTTGTTCCATGCTGGAGAGCCCTAGGTTGCGCTCTGTCCCATCGTCAGTGCAACAGGAGTGCCAAGCCTTGAGCATCCTGAGCTCGAGGCCGACACAACCTCCAACAGAATTGCCGAAGCCATGTGCCCGTTGGGATTACCCTTGTCCCGGGTTCTGTCCTGGACTCCAGAATTTTTTTTTCTGGGACTTCCAAGTATGACCTGCTGGAGTCGCCAGCTCTCTTGATTTCACGATCTGCTGGAGGCGCCAGCTGTCTGGTTCCCACGACCTGTAGGAGGCGCCTGCATCCAGACTTCCAGTTCCTCGACAATTCCAGGATGGGGTTCCACGACCCGCAGGAGGTGCCTGTGCCCCACCTGATGTTTGCTGTCATAGCCTATCCCACCCTGGATTCCCACCCGTGTCTTCCTGGTCTTGTTCCTTGTCTTGTTCCTGGTCTTATTCCTTGTTCCTGGTCTTAATCCTTGTTCCTTGTTCTTGTTGTTCCTTGCTCTTGTTGTTCCGCTTGTCTTGTGTTCTTGTTCTCCACTCCGTTGTTGTATTCTTGTTGTTCTCTGCTCCACTGTTCCTTGTTTCCTCTTGCTCCACTGTTCCTGTGCTCCGCTGTTTCTTGTCCTGTTCCTGTGCTCCGCCATTTCTTGTCCTTTTCCTTTGCTCCGCCGTTTCTTGTCTTGTTCTTTGCTCCACCATTTTGCTTGTTCTTGTTCCATTTTTCTTGTTCTTGTTCCATTTGCCTATTCTTTTTCCATGTTCTATTCTGCGTTTCCATGTTCTATTCTACGTTTCCATGTTCTATTCCGCGTTTTCTTGGTCCATGTTTTCTTGTTCCCATTGTGCGTTCCCTGGTTCTATGGTCTCTTCCATGTTTTCTTTCCATACGACCTGCAGGTGGCGCCTGCACCATATCAGTTCCAGTTGTCCTTCCTGGATCTCCCGAGGAGGGGAGAGGACTCCCTTTGAGGGGGGAGGTACTGTTGCGCTCCTCCTGTGGCTGGAACCACGGGAGGCACTTACCTGCGTGGCTGGAGGTCATAGAAGCCGGGGCCTTGCCTGGTTCCCATGGCCGGGGCCCCCACCATGCGGCACGGCAGGAGCCACGTCAGGGTTCCTCTGGCGGCATGGAGCCGTGCCCGTCCTTCCTTCGCGGCCTGGGAGCCACAGCCGCCGCCATCTACCCCCGCGGCATGGAGGCCACATCCGTGATGTTTCCTGTGGCAGAGGTGCCGCTCCCGGAGGTCTTCAGCGGCTCAGACGCCGCCTTCCTCTTCGGGGCCTGCCCTGAGGCCCAACTTCCTCTCTCTGGCTCAGCGTCGCAGCGACAAGCATGGCCGCTGACCAGGGTCCTTCCCCTTCTTTCCTAAGGGGTGGGCCCGCGGCTTCTTCCTTCATTTAAAGTGCCAGCCAGATGTGGCCCATCTGAACTCCTCCCTGGGAGTTGCCTGCTTCTTGCCCTATAAAAGGGCTTCTCTGTCAGTCAGTCCTTGCTTTGGCTAGGAGCTAGTCCTCCTGGGCTAGTCTTCCCAAGGACTTCTTGTTTCCAGCTCCTTCCTGGCATCTTGACCTTCTTCCATGGATCTTCATTTATCTTCCTGGTCTCTGTCCTAATGTTCCTTGATGTCCTGATGTTCCTTGATATCCTGATGTTCTTCGATGTCCTGATGTACCAAGTTCCGTCTTGTTCCCAGTCCGAATACTCCAGGTCCGGTGGGACCCATGCCTCCGGAGATTCCCTGCTTTTACTCTGAGTTTCCTAGCTCCAAGGTTTTATCTCGTTTCCCAAGTCCCGACTCCGGAGGATCCAAGGGGTTTCTACTAACCTGCACTATGAGACTTCCTGAGCCTGTCCCATTCTCCTCGTGGTCCGCGACCAGCCATCCGGCTGTGTAGGGCACGAAGGGGATAGTGTGGTCCACGGCCAGCCCCACGTGCTGTATAGGGCGCCTGAGGGTCTTGCTCATCCCAAACTCCAGTCTTCACTCCAAGCTCCAGTCTTCACTCCAAGCTCAAGTCTTCATTCCAAGTTCCAGTGCCTACGGCCTCCTTCCACCATGACCTCTGTCCAGCCTGCAGCTTCTGCTACACCCTGTGGCAGGTCCGAAAGGGCTTGGAACGGTCGGAGGACCATTCAGAGACCACCATTGTGTTGGTGGCCTCATGGGCGTGCAGGTCGGCGAAGGATTTGAGGTTCCTGATTCCCAGACTTGGACTGTCTTCACCGCAAGGGCACACATTCTCCTTGTTCCATGATGGAGAGCCCTAGGTTGCGCTCCGTCCCATCGTCAGAGCAACAGGAGTGCCAAGCCTTGAGCGTCCCGAGCTCAAGGCCGACCCAAGCTCCAACAAGCACAAGCACTGGCAAGTTAGATATAAAACAGTAGTAAGTGAGGCCATGAAAGAATATGAGCAGGAGCTTGCCAGTGATGCAAAAAATAATAATACAAACTTTTTCAAGTACATTTGAAGCAAAAATCCTGTGAGGAAGTCAGCTGGGCTGCTAGATGGTCGAGGGGCAGAAAGGGTGCTCAGGCAGGACAAGGAAATAGCAGAAAAACTGAATGAATTCTTTGCTCAGTCTTTACTGACGAGGAAGATGTTGGAAAAAGACCCTCATCTGAAACATCCTTTAATGGTGGGGATTCTGAGCAACTAAAACAAATATCTGTGAGAATAGAGGATAAAATAGATCAGATTGACAAACTAAAGTGTAACAAATCACCGGGACTGGAAGGCATCCACCTTAAAATTCTAAAAGAACTAAAACATGAAATTGCTAACCTGTTACTAATAATCTGTAACCTATTGTTTAAAACAGCCACAATTACAGAGATGATCCTGGAAACTACAGACCGATGGCTGATGTCTGTGTCGGGCAAAATGGTATAAGAACATAAGAAATTGCCATACTGGGCCAGACCAAGGGTCCATCAAGCCCAGCATCCTGTTTCCAATCCAGGCTACAAGTACCTGGCAAGTACCCAAACACTAAGTAGATCCCATGCTACTGATGCCAGTAATAGCAGTGGCTATTCCCTAAGTGAACTTGATTACTAGCAGTTAATGGATTTCTCCTCCAAGAACTTATCCAAACCTTTTTTAAACCCAACTACACTAACTGCACTAACCACATCCTCTGGCAACAAATTCCAGAGCTTTATTTTGAATTAAGTGAAAAATAATTTCACTATTTTCGCTATTTGTTAACTTCATGGAGTGCCCCTAGTCCTTCTATTATCCGAAAAAGTAAATAACCGATTCAGATTTACCTGTTCTAGACCTCTCATGATTTTAAAGACCTCTATCATATCCCCCCTCAGCTGTCTCTTCTCCAAGCTAAACAACCCTAACCTCTTTAGCCTCTCCTCATAAGGGAGCTGTTCCATACCCTTTATCATTTTGGTCACCCTTCTCTGTACCTTCTCCATCGTAACTATATATTTTTTCAGATGCGGTGACCAGAACTGTATACAGTACTCAAGGTATGGTCTCACCATAGAGAGAAACAGAGGCATTATGACATTTTCCATTTTATTCACCATTCCCTTCCTAATAATTCTTAACATTCTGTTTGCTTTATTGACTGCCGCAGCACACTGAGCAGACAATTTCAATGTATTATCCACTATGACACCTAGATCTCTTTTCTGGGTGGCAGTTCCTAATATAGAACCTAACATCATATAACTATAGCTTGGGTTATTTTTCCCTATATACATCACCTTGCACTTGTCCACTCTTGCACTTGTCCACTCTTAGAAACAAAATGTTAGAAGCCACTCTTAAAAACAAAATCATTGGCCATATCAATAGGCTTGGATTAATGTGGAAAAGTCAACATGGTTTTATTAAAGGGAAATGTTGCCTTACAAATCTTTCAGAATTTTTTGAGGGTTTAAATAAACATGCAGACAAAGGTAAGCCAGTTTATATAGTATATTTGGTTTTCAGAAGAGATTTGACAAAATCGCCCTTGAAAGACTCCTCAGGAAATTGAAAAGTCATAGGACAGCAGGCAGCATTCTATACTGGACTGGTAATTGGTTAAAAGTCAGGAAAGAGAGGTTAGGACTAAATGGTCAGTTTTCCAAAAGGAGAAGAGTCATTAGTGGAGAGCCCCAGGATCTGTACTGGGACCTGTGCTGTTTAACATGTTCATAAATGATCTGGAAAAGTGAACGAGTGAAGTGATCAGATTTGCAGATGCCACAAAATTATTCAAAGCTGTTAAAATGCAGTGGATTGCAAGAAAATGCAGAAAGACCTTGTGAGACTAGGAGACTGGAAAACTGAATGGCAGATGAAATTTAATATGGAAAATTGCAAAGTGATGCACATAAGGAAAAATAATCCCAACTACAGGTACACAAAGATAGGTTCTATATTAGGAGTCGCTATTCAGGAAAAGAACCTTGGAGTCCTTGTGGACAATATGCTGAAATCTTCTGCTCAGTGCACGGCAGCGATCAAAAAAAGCAAATAGAATGTTAGGAATTATCCAAAAAAGAATGGAGAATAAAATGAAAAATATCATATTGCCTCTATGTCGAGCCATGGTGTGACCACACCTAGAGCTTAATACATCCAACTAGGTAGCTTTCTATTTTCTGCATTTCATGATGTTAGTACATATGTTATCATAAAGGTACAAAAAATACAAAGGTAGATAAAAATAATTCCAAAATCTCAACTATATTAAACATGAAGGAATCATGTGATACAATCATAATTGAAACATCTTTAATTGATTAGCAAAAACAATTTAAAAACATGCCTCCTAATCACAATTAATCGGAATACAGTGGAAATGCATATAGGGGTAGATTTTATAACATATGTGCACGCATCCATGTGCGCACGGTTCCCGGTGCGTGCTCATGGATGCACCAATTTTAAAACATGCGCACGCCGGCGTGCGCATGTTATAAAATCAGGTGGCCACACGCACATGCACACAGGATTTTATAATCCGCGCACACGTGCGGGCAGCACATGCAAAGGGAGTAAATTTATGCAAAGTCCGCACAGCGACGCAATCGGTCCTTCCCCAGTTCCTTAACTCCCTGCCTAACCTTCCTTCCCTTTCCCCCTCTCCTCTCCACCACCTAAAGCTAACCTACCTCGGCTCAATTTTTTTTTTGCTTTATTACTTGCTGCTCCTTGGGAGTAGAAGTAATTTATGCACGCTGGCCAGCTGCCAGCTCGCACTTCCCGGGGACAGCAGCTAATGGCCGCTGTCCCGGCTGGCCTCCATTCCACCCCACCCCGAACACACCCAGCACACGCCCACCCCTTTGAAGAGGTCAGGCACTTGTGCGCGTACCAAGGTTTACGCGCCTGGTCGGGACCCTTTGAAAATTTGTGCGGCGTGCGCAAGGCCCGACCATGCGCATAAACCCCAGGATTTATGCGCAGGTCTTCTAAAATCCAGGCGATAATGTACATATTCTTGATGTTAATAATGTATCATTTTTTTTAAATATTAATCTTTTTTTTGAAACCACTACTTATATGCATCCATACATTCACACATAAAGACCCTATCTAACTAATTACTCTGCAATCAACCCATATAATCCAGATGACACAGCTGTCCAATCAATGCATATACAATGTATCAATCACAGTCTGCTGAACATTGTATAACTTCTAAAACAGTGAGACAATGTATGTAACTAATAAAGTACAAGTATCCCAAATTAGTTGACAAACTTTAAAGCTGATGTCAAAAACTCTTTAATACTTAAATACTTAAATTCATTCCTACTAGAAAGTGTCCATATAAACTAGTGAAAAACTTGCTGATACTAAAGTACCTGAGTACATTCCTACTAAGATGCGCCCCGTCCCAACAAAGAAATATTCTCTTTGTTTCACCTCTTCTAGGCTTCCTCCGGGGATATGTACCAATTATTGATGAGGAGAATTATGTTGTCGAACAATCCCATTGTTAAATATTTCTTATTGGGAAAGCTTCCATATCAGGCTAGAATTGCATTGTGTCTAAAACAGTGATGGCCAACCTTTGGGGCTCAGTGTGTCAAAATTCATTAAAAAAAAAACGAGCATAACTCGGGTGGTGTGTCACTTCTAGAAAAATCCATAATTTTGTGATATTTGTAGCTCTAATTAATAACAAAAAGTTATAATTTTAATATATGTACTGTATTTATTAATAAAGCAAAAACAAATAATTCTTTACCTTACCTGCTTAGTGACTTTTATGTTGCTGAATTTCATTGGCTAAATCTTCAATTAAAACTAATAAGGATTTTAAAAAGCCCCTGCTGTCCCCTTCTGTGGGAGCTCTTTATTTCCAGACACCCTGATATTGAGGAGGATTAGGGGGTTATCCTCTCTCTCTCACACATACTCACATGTCCATTCTCTCTCACACATACACTGTCACATACATACACATTCATGCTCTTATACCCACCATAACCTCTCGCTCTCGCAGACACTGACACACTCTCAGGCTCTAAGACACTCTCTCCCCCTCCACACACACCCCGCACACAAACTCTTACTCCCCTGGATTTTATCATACACACTCATGCTCTCACTCTCTCTGGCTCCCTCACATACACACAAACACATACACCCAGGCAAGCTCCCAGTCATTCTCACACACACACACTGACCCCCAGGCAGGCACCCATGCATTCACACACATACACCCCCAGGCAGAGTCCCATTCATACACATGCACACACTAAAGGCAGACCCCCTCTCTTTTGCCAGCAACCTCGGAACCTCTCTCATTCCTCTGCTGCCACTGTCACTGCTGCCACATGGCTATTGGGGAGGTGCCGGTTGCTGCTACTGACACTGAAGCCCATTCTGCTGCCTCCTCTGTGCAGGCCCCGTGGGCTTTCACTTTCTCCATGCTGATCTCGTACATTGTAAGATCCGCATAGAGAAAGTGCTATTCTTGCACATTCCCAAAGATTACA
Organism: Rhinatrema bivittatum; assembly: GCF_901001135.1. Lineage (NCBI taxonomy): Eukaryota > Metazoa > Chordata > Amphibia > Gymnophiona > Rhinatrematidae > Rhinatrema > Rhinatrema bivittatum. The sequence continues at coordinate 220,781,876 of NC_042619.1, forward strand.
TGTGCCAATCACTAAAAAGTAATTTATTTTGTTTTTACCTTTACTGATCTGTCTGATCTTGGTTTTCTAATTGGTTGGTCACAGGCTTTTTTTTTTCCACCTTCCCTTTCTTATTTTTTTCCACCTTCCCTTTCTTATTTTTTTTGCCAATTCCTTTTATATTGTCTTTTTTCTGTTTCTTTTCTCTCCATCTTCTTCCCTCAAACACACAGTCAGGTTCTCATTCTCACATGCATTTCTCTCTCTCACACACAGGCTCTCACTGTCACATATTCTCTCTCATACAATCATTCATACACACAGTCTCTCACTGGCACATGCTGTCTGACTCTCACACACACAGGCTCTCTCTCACTCCCACATGCTGTCTTGCTCAAGCACAGGCTCTCACTGTCACATGCTGTCTCTCACACACACAGAGGCTCTCACATGCTGTCTCTGCAAACATTCAGGTCCTCACTCTCACACACAATCTCTCAACTCATCTCATACATGCACACACACACACACACACACACACCCTCTACAGACCCTCAGCCTCTCTCTCACCTCTGGGCCTCCTCTTCGCGGGTCGCCGCAGGATGGGCTCTGCAGCAGTCCTGATCTTCTCAGGCCGCGGCGGCCCTGTTACCGGGCCTCTTCCTCTTCTCGGGGCGCTGCGACTTGGGATTCACAGCGGCCCGTAAGCGCTGCTCCTCTTCTGCACGTGCTGATGCTCCTCCTCCTTCCTGCCCACGCGGCTCCGGCAACGTTTACGTCCAGGGCCGCACAGGCAGGAAGGAGGAGGAGCATCAGCGCGTTTAAACTCAATCTTTTTCTTCGGGCCATGGTGACGTGAGCCTCACCACGGCCCTGCCCATCTGCCTGTCACTGCGCCGCATGAGCCTCCCTGCGCCCAGGGGCATTGGGGGGGTGGAGGGGTCGGAGGGTGGGGGGATACTAAAAAACTAATTTTAAAGGTTCGGGCTGTGTTTTGGGGTTATCGGCTCAGTGCAGCTGATAAAAAAAAAAAAAATTTCCCGATAGTCCACGAAACGCTGCGCGAGTCAGCAAAAACGTCTCGGCGTGTCACCTCTGATATGCATGTCATAGGTTAGCCATCACTGGTCTAAAAAGATAACATAAACAAAAAGGTTATTCAAATGAAAATACAAACATTGTGTACTGGTTACGCTTTGCGGCCACAGATGGCTGCGACCGCTGCTGCTCACCTCTTTTTTTACTGCTTTGGCTCCGTTGGGTGAACTAGCGGCCTCTGCCAGCTACCACTGGCCTTCCGGCCTCCGTTCCCGAGCCTACCTGAGCAGCATGGACGCTGCCGACTGCCATCTTACCCTTGGGGTTCCTTAGGCACGTGCGCGTGCGTTCCCCAACCTGCTTTAGCCACTTCATGGCGGGAACCTCAGGGGCGTCCCCATCAGATGACGTCACTCATCCTCGATATTTAAGTTTGCCAGCCCAGACAGCCGGCAACTTGGCAACAAGTTCACTTTGCTGCATCTACCTACTCTCACTTCAGCATTGTTCTGGTTCCTGCTTCCGTGGTGTGAGACTATCAGGTATCCGCTCCTCGGGGGCCCTTCCTCGTCTTTGGGCTATCCGCTCCTCGGAGGGCCTTTCACCCAGACTCCTGCCTGCCTCGCTTCCCAAGGCTTTCTAGGAACTACTTCTTGTCTTCAGTTGCTGTGAGTATCCACGCTGTGGACCCCGGTTGTGATATCTTCGTGGGAATCCTCTCTGGTGTATCCCACTCTGCGGACCATTGCCTTGATATCATTAGAGGAGCCATGTCCAGATCTACCCTGCTCTGCGGAACCGTGCCGGGATATCGCCAGAGGAACCCTCGCCGGTGTACCCCGCTCTGCAGACCACTACCGTGATCTCCCACCGAGGAACCCTCTTGTGTACCATCTCTACGGACCCAATATAACTTCAGTGACTGTAACTATTTCCTGGCACCCCCGCTCCTTGGGTAGTGCCGCATCTATTGCCTGACTCCAGTCATCCGAGCTGAGTCTGGCACACTTCCAGGGGTCACCCTCTCTCTCTCCTTCTCTACCTCTACAGTATATCATCCCGCATCTCTTGTGGGCTTATAAGTTAGAAAAGTACTTAACTTAATTTTCAATATGAGTGCCGCTGAATGCCGCGTTCTCGGTATGAAATGCCGCTGGATGCCGCTTAACACTGCTGAATGGATTCCTTGCAGGTCCACGGTTGTATCTCCCGAGTAGGGCTGTTAAATGAAAGTCCTGTCGATAGTTTCCTTTCAGGTAATCTTTTCAGTAGCTCGCTGTCAGATACGCCCGACGCTGCAGAGTTTCGGAATATCTTCCTTCCTCAGGCAGGCTTGTAGATGTGACAGATTTGTACAACCATAATAATGTGAAAGGTGTGCGGCTTCTTCAGAAAAGTTGTAAACAATCAGCACTTATTTTAAAGATCCTTCCTTGCATAGCCCCTGCTTTGACAGGAAGGATCTTTACAATAAGCGCTGATCGTTTACAACTCTTCTGAAGAAGAAGCCCTTGCGTCTGAGCTGCACTGGGATTTGGGCTGCCTGCGTGCGATCTTCCTCGAAGGGCTGAGTCCATGCATCAAAGATGAGCTAGCAGCTTGAGAACCTCCGGACACCCTGGATGCTCTTGTGAACCTCGCAGGCCGCATTGACCGCCATCTTCGTGAACACTCTCATGAGACCAGAGGACCCAAGAGGGTGGCTACTGGCACTCCCCGCATCCACCCAGTACCTTCCACGAAGACCGCTCCTCCGCAAGATACCGATGAAGAGGAACCAATGCAGATGGGTCGCAGCCACCTATCCTCGAAGGAGAAACGTCGCCGCCTACGTTCAGGGGTATGTATGTACTGTGGTCAACCCAGACACGCAGTACCTGCCTGCCCACTCTATTCAGGAAACTCCCAGGCCTAGGTTCTGCCAGAGGACTTCTCCTAGGCCTGACTTCACCCTCTCCCCCATTAACGTTACCTGCCTCCATCAACTCAGGTACCCTGGAATTTCACACCTTAGCCTTAGTGGATTCCGGGGCTGGTGGTAATTTTATCCTCCGACAGCTGGTGGAGCATCTCTGGATCCCCACAGTCCGCACTCCCACGTCATTAATGCTCTCCTTTATCCATGGTGAGCCGCTACCTGGCGAAGTTACTTGCTCCACAGTTCCCATCCGACTTCGTACCAGAATGATGCACATGGAGACCATCTCTATTCTGGTACTAGACAAGGCCATCCATACGGTGGTTCTTGGGCTACAGTGGTTGAAACTCCACACTCCGCAATTCGACTGGGGCACCTTGCAACTTTCCCAATGGGGCGACTCCTTTCATAAGGATTGCTTGGAGGTCGAGTCACCCCTGCCTTGCTTAACTACCACGATGTCTCTCCCAGGTCTCCCGCTGCAGTACTCCACTTACGCCGATGTATTTTCGAAGAAGGCTGTGGACACTTTACCACCTCATCGCTCATTTGACTGTGCGATAAATTTACTTCAGAAGTCAGAGCCTCTTCGCAGAAGGGTGTACCCACTTTCGCTAACAGAAACTAAGGCTATGTCGGTACATACAAGAGAATTTAGCAAAAGGCTTCATTCGTCCTTCTAAGTCTCCCGTGGGAGCAGGATTCTTTTTTTAAGGGAAAAAGGACAGTTACCTCCGGCCGTGTATAGATTACTGTGGCTTAAACAAAATTATCCAGAAGGACTGACACCCCTTGCCACAAATCTCTGAACTGTTTAACAGGCTGTAAGGGGCAAAGATATTCTCCAAGTTGGACCTGAGAGGGGCCTACAATTTGGTCCAGATACGTCAGGACAATGAATGGAAAACCGCTTTTAACACCCGCGACGGCCATTTCGAATACCTGGTAATGCCCTTCGGCCTTTGTAACGCCCCAGCGGTGTTCCAGACTATGATGAATGAGGTATTCAGAGACATGCTCTACCAGTGCGTCGTAGTCTATCTGGATGACATCCTGGTATTCTCTCGAGATCTCCAGATGTCTGTAAAGTTCTTCAGCGCCTAAGGGACAATCGCTTGTACGCCAAGCTGGAGAAATGTTCCTTCAAACATGAGACTGCTCCTTTCCTCGGTTACGTGGTCTCAAGTCAAGGCTTCCAGATGGATCCCCAAAAGCCCAAGAGCATCCAGGATTGGCCCCAACCAACGGGTCTCAAAGCGCTTCGTAGATTCCTGGGATTTAGTAATTACTACCGGTCATTCATTCCACATTATTCCACTCTGACCGCCCCTCTCACAGCCATGACCTGCAAGGGAGCCAACCCCTCACAGTGGCCATCCGAGGCCATATTGGCCTTTCAGAAACTTAAGGACACATTCCTTAGAGAACCATGCTTACGCCATCCGGATCCCCGACGACCTTTCATCGTCGAAGTTGATGCATCCGATGTCGGAGTTGGTGCAGTCCTGAGTCAGCATTCGGCCAATCATACCTTACATCCCTGCTCATTTTCTTCTCACCGCTTCTCACCTGCAGAGCGCAATTATGAAATCGGGGACAAAGAATTATTGGCAATTAAGCTCGCCTTTGAAGAGTGGCGCTCCTGGTTCGAGGGGGCTCAGCACCAGGTCACGGTATATACAGACCACAAGAACCTTGAGTACCTGCACCATGCACAACACCTTAACCACCAGCAGGCCCGCTGGTCTCTCTTTTTTACTCGGTTCAATTTCCTGCTACTGTCCCAGCCAGCCGACAAGAATACTCGAGCTGACGTCCTTTCCCAGTCCTTCACCACCGAGAACGTTCCGGATGTTCCACATCACATCATCAATCCAGACAAGATTCTTCTCTCTACCACATTTACCATACCACCTGGGAAGACGGTGGTTCCCCATCCACTTCGTAGAAAAATCCTTCGATGGGCACACTATTCCCTGTTGGCGGGCCATCCAGGTCAAGCCAGAAACCTTTCGTCACTCCAGAGGTTCTACTGGTGGCCAACCATGAGGAAGGACGCTCAAGCGTATGTGGTCGTGCCCCTCCTGTGCCCGTCAGAAGCCGCAGATGGGTCGACCCTGGGGTCTCTTGCAACCACTGCCCGCACCATAACAGCAATAATACCATTTAGGTCACGGTGGACCGGTTTTCAAAAATGGCTCACTTTGTGGCTCTACCTAGCCTCCCTTCAGCCCCGGAACTGGCGAGACTGTTCATCTGCCACATATTCCAACTTCATGGACTCCCGAGGCATATACTCTCCGACTGAGGGGTGCAATTTACATCCAGATTCTGGAGGGCCTTATGTAAGAAATTTGACATTGCCTTGGACCTCACGTCGGCCTATCACCCGCAGGACAATGGTCAGACGGAAAGGACAAATCGGACATTGAAGCAGTTTCTCCGGGCTTATGTAAACTCACGACAAAACATTTGGTCCAAGTTACTACCTTGGGCTGAATTTGCCCTCAATTCTCATTTCTCTGCATCCACTGGGTCTTCACCCTTCCAAGTGGTATACAGACGTCAGCCCCTGCCTCCACTTCCACTACCCCTGTCAGTGGCCTCTCCTGTGGCGCAAGCCACCTCTCAAGAGTTGCATCAACTCTGGGACAACACTAAACAACGTTTCAACATGCTGCCCAGAAGTCCAAGAAATGCTATGATACCCATCATTGGGCAGCCCCTTAATTCAGCCCTGGTGATAAAGTATGGCTTAGTACTCGATTCATTTGTCTGAAACTACCTTCAGTCCACTTCGCTCCCAGATACATCGGGTTATTTCCCATACTTCGTCATCTGGGCCCAGTTACGTACAGCCTGCGCCTGCCCACATCACTCAAGATTCATAACGCCTTCCACGTCTCATTACTTAAACCTCTCATTCTATCCGAATTCTCCAAAAAGCCACCTGAACCTCAACCTCTGGCATCGTCGGAGGACATCACATATCAAGTACAGGACGTCCTGGATATACGGAAACGAGGAAGACGATGGGAATATCTGATCTCATGGGAGGGCTTTGGGCCTGAAGAAAACAGGTGGGAGCCTACAGCCAACATTCTCGATAAAGAACTGATCAAGCAGTTTCATACTTCTTACCCTAGAAAACCCAAACCCCCGGGGGGGCCCTAAGAAGGGGGTACTGTTACGCTCCGTGGCCGCAGACAGCTGCGACCGCTGCTGCTCACCTCTTTTGTTTACTGCTTTGGCTCTGTTGGGTGAACTCGCGACCTCTGCCAGCTACCAACGGCCTTCCGGCCTCCGTTCCCGGGCCTACCTGAGCAGCATGGACGCTGCCGACCGCCATCTTACCCTCGGGGTTCCCTAGCACGCGTGCTCCCCGACCTGATTTAACCACGTTATGACGGGAACCTCGGGGGCGTCCCCATCAGATGACTTCACTCATCCTCGATATTTAAGCTCGCCAGCCCAGACAGCCGGCGACTTGGCAACAAGTTCACTTTGCTGCATCTACCTACTCTCACTTCAGCGTTGTTCTGATTCTTGCTTCCGTGGTGTGAGACTATTGGATATCCGCTCCTCGGGGGCCCTTCCTCATCTCTGGGCTATCCTCTTCTCGGAGTGCCTTTCACCCAGACTCCTGCCTACCTCGCTTCCCGAGGCTTTCTACGGAACTACTACTTGTCTTCAGTCGCTGTGAGTATCCACACTGTGGACCCCGGTTGTGATATCTACGTGGGAATCCTCTCCGGTGTACCCCACTCTGCGGACCAGTGCCGTGATATCATTAGAGGAGCCAACTCCGGGTCTACTCTGCTTTGCGGACCCGTGCCGTGATATCGCCAGAGGAACCCTCGCCGGTGTACCCCGCTCTGCGGACCACTATCGTGATCTCCCACTGAGGAACCCTCTTGTGTACCATCTCTATGGACCCAGTCTAACTTCAGTGACTGTAATATTTTCCTGGCACCCCCGCTCTTCGGGTAGTGCCGCATCTATTGCCTGACTCCAGTCATCCGAGCTGAGTCTGACGTCAGCTTCAGCGCTGTCGCTCCGTGGCCCGCCTCAAGGGGTCACCCTCTCTCTCTCCTTCTCTACCTCTGCTGTATATCATCCCGCAGCCGAGACTCCACCTCCCGACAGTGAGGCTCAGCGGGACTCCTCCCCTCAGCGGTACCATCTCTCACCTCGGCCAAAGGGCCCACATACTTACAAATCTTAACAGTACTGCTACTATAGCTAATTATTTAATGTGTGAAATGTTAACTAACATTTGGCAAAAATGTATAAGCTTAGAATATATAAATTGCTCCTCGTTATGAGCATAATACTCTACAATAAATGAATAAAGATTATTATAATTTGATCTTCAAAAATATTATTATTATATGCAAAAATAAAATTATCCTTATTTACCTCTCATACAGTCTTCAAAAATATAATTAGAAATTCTTAAACATCAGGCGGAGTCACACAGATACGTTTAATTCTCACTGCTGTCCTATATTCAAGCTCCAATGGAAACTCCTTACTAAATTGTGCAATTCCTCTTCACATCTACATACTACAAAGAAAATTTGACATAATTATCCTATATGTTACTCAAAAAAATATAAATAAGTAAACTGAAATCTTTCCAAAAGTTAATGTTGAACTTGCCGCTTACCATATTTGTTACCAAGAAGCTCCTTTCGGGACCCTGAGGGCCGGTTCATGATTACTGAGGGTGACCTAATGGTCCTAATGGTAGCTCTGAAGAACCTTTTGCTTCTCTTTTTGCGAAACTTAAAACTTTCTCTTCATTGAATGTTATCTTAAGTAGGGATTGGAACTTATGTCTTAATTCCTGCATTGATAGATCAGGTGCTGCAAAATCCGTTTCTTTAATACCAGGGAGTCTTCAAGGTATTATTCAGTATTATGATCTCAGAGATATTTGGCGAGATAAATATCCCAGTACTAAGGACTATACCTTTTACTCAGCCAGGCATTCCATGTACAGCCGAATTGATTTTTTTCTTTGTAGTTCAAAGAAGATCCTGACAGATCGGGCACCCCTTTCGCCTCTAAAGTCATGAAACAACTACACCTTGCTCAAAGTAAAGACTCTCCGGACCTCGGTGTATCACCCACAGATGGATGGCCTAGTTGAGTGCTTCAATCAGACGCTCAAACAAATGTTAATAAAGTTAATAAAGTTTGTGAATGAAGATGGGAAGAACTGGGATCTACTACTCTGCGAAGTACCACAAAGCTCAATGGGGTTCTGCCTGTCTGAGTTACTATATGGAAGGAGACCAAGAGGAATTCTGGATATAGTTCGTGAGACCCTAGAGGAGGAAGCAAATCCCGGGTAGAATATAAGATTGTTCAGAGTACAAGATCACTTAAAGAAAGCTAGCAAGGCAGCTTGCCTGTGGTCTGGAAAAGGTTCAGAGTTCTCAAGCGCAAGCTTATAATCGCCCCATAGTCCAGCGAGTATTCCAACCAGGGGACTGGATCCTTGTCCTCCTTCCATCATCAGAAAGCAAGCTATTAGCCCAATGGCAAGGACACTATGAAGTCCTGGAGAAAACAGGCCCCATGGACTACAAGATAGCTCAGCCAGATAAGCGAAAGAAGGCACAAATCTACCACATAAACCTTCTGAAGAAATGGGTACCGCAAGAGTGTGGCATGGTTCAAGGAGGAGAGTTTGGCCCAGAGGTCAGGCTGAAACTGGACCAAGCCTAAGTACCCTTCGGAGAAGAGCTGTCCACATTACAGACAGCTAACTTGAAGCAGTTGGTAAAGAAAAACAAAGAGATCTTCTCGAACCTGCATGGTCATTCTCAGCTGGTACAACATGATATTATTACATCTCCTGGAGTAGTGGGATGCCAGTGACCTTATTGGATCCCTGAGACCATGCACCGCGTCATTGAGGCTGAATTTAAGGAGATGCTCCGGCTAGACGTAATTGAGGAGTCCAACAGTGACTGGTCCTCACCCATCATATTGGTGCCAAAGCCAGATGGCAGCATCAGGTTCTGTATCGACTTCAAAAAGGTCAACGAGGTCTCAAAACTGGATGCCTATTCAATGCCTTGAGTGGATGAACTCATTGAGCCTCTGGGGTTGTCCCAGTTCATCTCTACCCTCAATCTTACCAAGGGGTACTAGCAGGTGCCTCTTTTACTTTTAGTGAAAGAGAAGACAGTGTTCTCGACACCTGCTGGGCTGTTCCAGTTCACAGTGCTCCCATTTGGCCTTCATGGAGGCCCACCACATTTCAACAGCTGGTTGACCACCTGCTCCGCCCACATCAAGGGTATGTCGCTGCCTATTTAGATGACATTGTGATCTATAGCCACAACTGGAAGACATATCTTAGCCAACTGCAGGCCTGACAGTTAATCCCTAAAAGAGCTTGCTAGGTGGGCAAGAGGTCCAGTATCTTGGTTATACCCTGGGGAAGGGAAAGATCCATCCACAGACCAGAAAGATCAAGGAAATCACATGAGTACCAGTCCAGCAAACAAAAGCGAAAGTGAGACCATTAACTGTTCTTATGGATTAATAGGAACAAAGAATCCAATGCAAGAGTGATGAGGTGGTTCCTGGCCCTGCAGCCTTTCAACTACAAGATCTGACACAGGGCAGGAAAGGAGAATGTGAATCCCTTGTACAGGCAAACACTCATCTCAGCACCGCTGAGCTGGGGGAGGGGGAATGTGAAGGAGAATATAGGAAACTCCCTTAGTCTACCTTAAAGGACTAGGCATGGCTATCCTGCCCAGTCCTCCTTAAGATAGAGACCCGCAGGGATTCCTGGGTAAAGGGAGGAGCCCTTCCCCAGAGCATAAGACCAGAGGACCCAGAAGGGTTTGACGGGTCTCAGGGAGCTGACGGAGACCCAACACACGCAGAGACCAGATATGTCTCAAGGTTGGTTAAAGATTTTCCCTTGAGTAAAGTCTTCACTGCTTGAGAAACAGTTTTTTGCTGAGACAAAGGTGAACTGCTATAGGATTTTGCTTTCTGACTGCACTACCTTTTTGAAATACCTGAAGTAAAAGTGCTGCCATTTTTGTTACTCTCACTGTAAATAAAGAGCACTTAAGCACAGCCAGAGTCTACATGTGATTTCCTCTGGTTGTACCCATGCCTCATGCCGTTTGAGTTACCACACATCCATAACAACATTAAACAGGGAAAAACTTAGTTTGTATAAAAGAATGATCAAAAAATAAGCCAGCCTAAGCGTTCCCTGCTCCCAAGTCTGAAATTTTTATGATCCTGCTTGCTGAGCCCATCCCACGAGCAGGCCTCTCCACGACTCACTCACCGCTACCACCGAGGCCTTTGTTGCTGCCGCGGACATCCTTCCTGAGCGGCAGGGAGCTGCTCCTGACGCCGCTCTCTGTGGTAGGAGGGCCACCGCTGTCTCCTTCCATCTTCCGCGGCTAAGTGCCGCTGCTCAGATAGCTGTCACTGCCTGCTTCTTGGATCTTTGCGGCCTAGTGCCGCTGCTGAGACGTCCTCTTCTGTGGCCGCTGCTGCTGCCGTTGCCCGACGCAGCCATTCTTCGCGGCAAGGAGAGCCGCTCGCCAACTTCATCTTCGCGGCGTGGAAGCCGCTTCTGGCCTTGTGCTCTTCGTGGCCTGGAGGCCGCCGCTGTCCTTGATCCTGTTTCACTCCCAGGGCCCTACTCTAGGCGCCGGCGCACACCTCTTCACTATATTTAAAGGGCCAGGAGTGGGAAAAGCCCGCGGCCCCACCGGAAGTCCTCATCAGCTCATTTCCTGGTTCAGCTCTATAAAAGGGCTCAGTTCCTGTTCCTCTGGGCCTTCGAATCCGGTCTTCACAGTGTCTGTGCTCCTCTTCAGATCAAGGTCCTCCGTGGTCTTCATTTGTTAAGATGGCTTTTCGCTCCATGCTCCTGATCTTCTCGTCCTGGTGTTCCTGGTCTTGTCCTTCGTTGGAGCTCCTTCGTCACCTGTTCCATGTCCTGATGTTCCAGATGTTCCTTGGTCCTGATGTCTAGAAGTCCTGATGTTCCGTGGTTCCATTCCTGAGTCCTGATGTTCCAAATGATCCTTGGTCCTGATGTCTAGAAGTCCTGATGTCCCGTGGTTCCATTCCTGAGTCCTGATGTTCCAGATGTCCAGTTCTTCCATGTTCCTGATGTCTTCGTCTCTGCAACCAGTTCCCAGAATCCTTGCATCCACCTTTCCTGACGTGCCACTGTTGTGGTCCGTGACTAACACATGGGGTGTAGGGCGCCTCGTGGCACATTCCCTACTTCTCATCTGCGGCGCAAGCCTCCGTAAGACTTCTGTTTTTAATGCCTGCTTCTGAGAATCCTGAGTCTTGAATCCTGTCCCGGTCTTCGGAGTCCCTTGTGCCTGCTTCCGTCTATGCCCAAGACTTTGCCAGAACCTGCTCAGCTTCAGCGTGGTCCGCAACCAGCTACAGGTGGCTATGTAAGGCGCGCCCCGGTGCAGGCTTCTACTGAATCTTCGATATGTTCCAGTCTCAAGTTCCATGTCTTCGCCTGGAGTCTGCTTCGCGTTCAATGTGGTCCGCAACCAGCCATGGGCGGCTGTGTAGGGCGCACTGCGATGCAGTTCTCACCCAGTACTTTCGCATGAGTCCTGAACCCTTGCCTGAGTCTTCTGAGTAACCTAAATCCTAGTCCGAGTCTTCTGAGTATCCTGAGTCTTCGTCCGAGTCTTCCAAGTTCCTGAGTTCCTGTCTTGTCTTGTTCCTGCCCTCAGCCTCCGTCTGGCCTCACGCACTCGTCGTTCCCATGCGGCGGGTCCGAAAGGGCTATCGAGTGGCCGGAGGGCTACTCTTGTGACCAGCATTGCATTGCTGAGTCACACTGGTGCGTGTAGGTCCAGCGGAGGCCTGATCCTGCCTTGTTCCTGCTCTGAAGTTCCTTGCCTTTAGTTCCAGTCCTGCTTGTTCCTGTTAAGCCAATGCTTGCATGCTCTCACTTTCCATGGTGTGCCTTGGGGCTCCACTCTGAGTCATGCTAAGGTCCAGGGACTCACGCTCTCCCATAAGCTAGCGACTGCGCTTCCGTGCTCTCAACACCAGCCTTAAGCCACGCATCGGGACCCGCAGGCCTCGCGGTTGCAACAGAAACATAGAAAGAAACACCAATACATATATTGTTGCGGGAGCGCTAAGGAGCGGTCCCGATTCGGAAGAGAACGTTTACCCTTGGAACATGGCACGACTCCAGAGGAGGACTCCGGAGAAGTGCCGAGGCAGGCGCGACACGTCCGAGCACGGGCAGACAGGCTAGAGACTTGGGATCCTGACCTCTGCCGAACCCGAACGCACCAGAACAGACCCAGCAACGCAATGCTGATGTTACGGCTATGCCTGCTTTGTAGCCGCCTCACCATTAGAGGTCCTCCTCGAGCATGTCCTTCTGGCTGGCCCACTCCTTCCTTCCTGTCTACTCTATACACCACTCTTGTCTTTATAACCCTGTCTAGCAGTACCATCGGCGCTTCAGCATCGAGCTCACTTGGGCTCCCTGCTCTAGCCTCCCGTGCTTGGCCTTTGGGCCTTCTGTCTGCTTCTGTGTTGCCTTGCTTGCGGTGTTTGGCCTTCGGGCCTTCTGTCCTGTTCTGTATTGCCTTGCTTGCGGTGTTTGGCCTTCGGGCCTTCTGTCCTGTTCTGTATTGCCTTGCTTGCTGTGTTCGGCCTACGGGCCTTCTGACCTGACTCGCCTTGCTCTGTGTGTGTGTGTGGCCTACGGGCCCTCTGCCTTCTGTATGTGTGTGTGGCCTACGGGCCCTCTGCCTTCTGTGTGTGTGTGTGGCCTACGGGCCCTCTGCCTTCTGTGTGTGTGTGTGGCCTATGGGCCCTCTGCCTTCTGTGTGTGTGTGTGGCCTACGGGCCCTCTGCCTTCTGTGTGTGGCCTACGGGCCCTCTGCCTACAGGGTGTGTGTGTGGCCTACGGGCCCTCTGCCTACAGACGAGTGTGTGGCCTACGGGCCCTCTGCCTTCTGTGTGTGTGTGTGGCCTACGGGCCCTCTGCCTACAGGGTGTGTGTGTGGCCTACGGGCCCTCTGCCTACAGACGAGTAGGCCACACACACACCCTGAAGGCAGAGGGCCTACGGGCCCTCTGCCTTCAGGGTGTGTGTGTGGCCTACGGGCCCTTTGCCCTGCTCTGCTGCCTTCGGGCCTATGTGTTTCATGTTCATTGTCAGTGCTGTCCTGGTTTGTCTGTACCGTTCTCTGTCAGTCTTGTTTTCTCTTCTCGGTCACTTATACATCCAGCCATTATCACTCTTACCTGCACGCTTCCTGAATTCATCCTTACCAGCACCCAGTTCCAGTTTCCTGTACACCTGTACCTGCATTCACATTCATACATACCTCCATGCAGTACCAGTACTTAAGTTCACCCTTACCTTCATGCATCTGATATTAGGTATCCCCACTCAGTGTGAAACTCCATTTGCCTATTCCACCTTCCCACTTGCCCATAGGGTTCATTCATTCCTGCCTGTACCAGCCAGCATCTGGACTCGTCTGCAACCCTGCCTCTCTCCACCCAGAGACACCCCTATTAGTGGTGTTCTCAACTCCTGACCGGAGCCCTACCGTGACAGTATGCTGAAGCGATCAATTTCTGGTGAGAGAGAAAGGACTCTGTATGCAGACGGTGAGTCTCCACGGTTTTTTACCTGCACCCTCTGTCAAACCTTAAATTATCCATATTACCAGAACTGCTTAGCTTGTCAGCTTTCTGACCAGGAACATTGGGTTTGCAGTAATTGTTTGAAAAGAAATGTTTCCGTCTACCAGCAATGCTTAAATTGCTCTGCTCCTACACCAGGATGGTGGACTTGCCCTTGCCTTCCGTGTTTGTTGCCTCCAGGCAAACCCTGCCCCCGCTGCACAGCTAATGGGCCATCTGTTTCTCTCCATACCTCAGCCAGCTCGTTTACACTACATTCTACTTCTGGCACAACTAACAAGGTTTCCACTATTGGCACCTTGGAAACTCAGGTTTCCAACACATTACTTCATAAAACTTATGACCAAGAGGCGAGTCATTTTTCAGAAAAACCAAAAACTCACCTGATAAAAAAGACGTCTTTGTCTTCCACGCTAGAGCCTCAGAAGCAGGAGGAACTAATTAAGCGTAATAGAACTCTGCTTCCCACAGCTGCTCATCAGTCACGGCTAACAAGCACCTTCCCAAGACGGCCCAAACCTGCCTGTGTCTTCACAAAACTGCAAGTTTCCACCACAGATTCAGGGAACCATGATATGGGGTTTGGACTCACTCCTGTGCATGAAAAAGGGGATAAGTCTGCTCTGTTGCCCCCGGAGGTGCTGGAACCCGCTCCACCACCCCAGGAGGGGTTTGGACTCACCACTGTGCCCCAGGAGGGGCTTAGAATTACCAGTGAGCATCAAAAAGGGTTTAAGCCTGATCTGCTGCTCTCGGAGGGGCTGGAACCCGCTCCACCACCCCAGGAGGGGTTTGGACTCACCACTGTACCCCTGGAGGGATTTGGACTCACCACTGTGCCCCAGGAGGGGTTTAGAATTACCAATGTGCCTCAAGAGGGGTTTGAGCCTGCTGCTGCCGCCCCCGGAGGGGCCCGAACCGGTCCTGCTGCTGCCGCCCCCGGAGGGGCCCGTACCGGACCTGCTACTGCCGCCCCAGGAGGGGTTTGGATTTACCACACTACCACACCTGGGGTTCGAGACTGTTTCGCTACCTTGGGAGAGGTTTGACCCTGCCCTCCCGCCCCAAGCACGGTTTGTACCTGCCGGGTTGCCTCGGGAGGGGTTTGGGCCTGCTCAACTGCCACAGGAAGGGACTGAACTGATTGCGCCATCTCCGGAGGGGCCGGTGCCTGCCGCCCAGCTGCCGTTCCTGGAGGGGCCTGTGCCTGCCGCCCAGCTGCCGTTCCTGGAGGGGCCTGTGCCCGTCGTTCTGCCGCCGCCCCTGGAAGGGTTTGGATTTCCCACTGTGCCCCTGGAAGGGCTTGACCTTGCCGTGTTCCCCCAGGAGGGGTATGGACTTACCACTGAGCCCCTGGGGGGGTTCGAGACTGTTTCTTTACCCCAGGAGACATTTAACCCTGCCCTCCTGCACCTAGGGAGCTTTGTACCTACCGTGTTGCCTCTGAAGGGGTTTGGACCTGCACACCTGCCTCTGGAAGGGTCTGGACTGGTTGCACCATCTCCGGAGGGGCCTGTGACTACCGCCTTGCTGCCTCGACTGGGGTTATGGACTACCTTGCCACCCCTGGGGGGTTTTGAGACTTTTTCCCGATTCAAGGAGGAGTTTGGGCTTATTGCATTGCCTCAGGAGGAATTTGGATCTGCCATCCTGCGGTGTTCTCTGCAAAGTTGGGACCCCGGAGGGGGAGGAGACCTTGAAGGGAGGGTACTGTTACGGCTATGCCTGCTTTGTAGCCGCCTCACCACTAGAGGTCCTCCTCGAGCATGTCCTTCTGGCTGGCCCACTCCTTCCTTCCTGTCTACTCTATACACCACTCTTGTCTTTATAACCCTGTCTAGCAGTACCATCGGCGCTTCAGCATCGAGCTCACTTGGGCTCCCTGCTCTAGCCTCCCGTGCTTGGCCTTTGGGCCTTCTGTCTGCTTCTGTGTTGCCTTGCTTGCGGTGTTTGGCCTTCGGGCCTTCTGTCCTGTTCTGTATTGCCTTGCTTGCTGTGTTCGGCCTACGGGCCTTCTGACCTGACTCGCCTTGCTCTGTGTGTGTGTGTGGCCTACGGGCCCTCTGCCTTCTGTGTGTGTGTGTGTGGCCTACGGGCCCTCTGCCTTCTGTGTGTGTGTGTGTGGCCTACGGGCCCTCTGCCTTCTGTGTGTGGCCTACGGGCCCTCTGCCTTCTGTGTGTGTGTGTGTGGCCTACGGGCCCTCTGCCTTCTGTGTGTGTGTGTGTGTGTGTGGCCTACGGGCCCTCTGCCTTCTGTGTGTGTGTGTGTGTGTGGCCTACGGGCCCTCTGCCTACAGGGTGTGTGTGTGTGTGGCCTACGGGCTCTCTGCCTACAGGGTGTGTGTGTGTGGCCTACGGGCCCTCTGCCTTCTGTGTGTGTGTGTGTGGGCCTACGGGTCCTCTGCCTTCTGTGTGTGTGTGTGTGGGCCTACGGGTCCTCTGCCTTCTGTGTGTGTGTGTGTGGGCCTACGGGTCCTCTGCCTTCTGTGTGTGTGTGTGTGGGCCTACGGGTCCTCTGCCTTCTGTGTGTGTGTGTGTGGGCCTACGGGTCCTCTGCCTTCTGTGTGTGTGTGTGTGGGCCTACGGGTCCTCTGCCTTCTGTGTGTGTGTGTGGCCTACGGGCCTTCTGCCTACAGGGTGTGTGTGTGGCCTACGGGCCCTCTGCCTACAGGGTGTGTGTGTGGCCTATGGGCCCTTTGCCCTGCTCTGCTGCCTTCGGGCCTATGTGTTTCATGTTCATTGTCAGTGCTGTCCTGGTTTGTCTGTACCGTTCTCTGTCAGTCTTGTTTTCTCTTCTCGGTCACTTATACATCCAGCCATTATCACTCTTACCTGCACGCTTCCTGAATTCATCCTTACCAGCACCCAGTTCCAGTTTCCTGTACACCTGTACCTGCATTCACATTCATACATACCTCCATGCAGTACCAGTACTTAAGTTCACCCTTACCTTCATGCATCTGATATTAGGTATCCCCACTCAGTGTGAAACTCCATTTGCCTATTCCACCTTCCCACTTGCCCATAGGGTTCATTCATTCCTGCCTGCACCAGCCAGCATCTGGACTCGTCTGCAACCCTGCCTCTCTCCACCCAGAGACACCCCTGTTAGTGGTGTTCTCAACTCCTGACCGGAGCCCTACCGTGACAGCTGATCTATGGGGTAGCACTCCGACTACTCGATGTTATGTCTGTACTTGGTTTGTGGGCCCTTGGATCATAGAGAGAGCTGACTCCACCCATAGGGAAGAGCCCTGTAGGGACTCTCCACGACAGGCGGTGTCTCAGCAGTGATGGACACAGGAGTCAGAGAATATTTATTATTCAGCAAAGAGAAACCCGAGGAGCGGGTTTGTAAACTCAGTCCTGGAGTAGGGAGACCTGGGATGGATTCTCCAGTAGTGGTCCGCAGAGCAGGGTAACCCAGGGAATACTTGCTTCTTGGCAGGCCTTGTGCGAGGTAGCTCTGGTAGTGGGCTGCAGCGCTGGGTAGGCCTGAGATAGATGTTGGTAACTGGCACAAGACAGCGTGGATCCGGTAGTGGTCCGCAGAGCGGGGTAACCCGAGGATCCACACAGCAAGATGGAAGCAGTATTGTAGAGCAGGTCTTGTACTCACTCCGTGATGTTGCAGTACAGAATACGTTGTAGCAGCAGCAGAGACCTGAACCATGAACAGTGAAGGGTCATCCGAGGAAGCTGCGAGAGGAACTCACTTAGTTGGAGAAGGTGAGACAGGCAGATAATGCTCTCCGAGGAGCGGATAGCCCTGAGTGCAGCAAAGGTCCCCGAGAAGCGGGTACCTGAGTCACTCAGTCTGGAACGCAGGAACAGCGAGGCGAAGCGTCTCAGAGGAAGGAATAGCGCAAGATGGAATCCTTGCTAACTCGTAGGTAGGAAAGTCCGGTAGGCTTAAATACATGTAGGCAGTGAGGTCATGCGGAGGGGACGCTCCCCGAAGTTCCTGCCTTGACATGCATAAGGAGGCAAGCATGCGCGCGCGTGCCCTAGGTCACACCAGATTCAAGATGGCGACTGGGATCGCCCACGCCATCCCGGGAACACCAGGGAGGTCAGCGTGCAGAAGCGGCTATCTTAGCCAGAATTGGAGCTACTGGGCAAATTGAGCTGAGCAGCAAAGTTTGCAGCCATCTGCGACTGACAGATGCAACAGTACCCCCCTTCTTAGGGCCCCTCCCTGGGGGTTTTGGTTTCCTTGGGTGAATTAGATGGAAATGATGGAACATGTCTTTGTCGAGGATGTTGACAGCAGGTTCCCAGCTGTTTTCTTCAGGGCTGTATCTTTCCCACGAATTAGGTATTCCCAATGCTTTCCTCTCTTACATACATCCAAGATGTCATCCACTTTGTATGCGACATAGTCTTCAGCATCCAGAGGCTGTGGATCTGGAGTCTTGCAGGAGAATTCTGAGAGGATGAGAGGCTTCAGCAGTGAAACGTGGAAAGCATTGTGTATTTTCATGAACTATGGTAACTTCAGGCTGTAGGTCAAGGGACCTAGGCGGCGAAGGACAGAGAAGTGTCCAATGTAGCATGGAGCAAATCTGACTGAAGGCAGCTTGAGGCGGAGGTACTTGTTACTGAGCCATACCTTGTCTCCTGGCTCAAACTTAGGTACTGCTCTGTGATGAGCGTTGTATTGCTTTTTGGCCCGTTGTCCTGCTTTGTGCAGATGGTCCTTAGTTTGAGTCCAGAGTTGGTGAATCTCTTCAGCTGTAGCCTGAGCCGCTGGTGATGTACCTGACAAAGGTATTGGAAATGGTGGCAATGGTTGGCGACCATATACAATCTGGAATGGAGTGGATCCAGTGGCAGAAGCAGGATGAGAGTTCAAGGCAAACTCAGCCCAGGGTAAAAGTTCTGTCCAATCACTCTGCCTAGTGTTGACATAGGCACGAATGAACTGTTTGAGAGTCCAATTCATTCTCTCTGTTTGCCCATTTGATTGGGGGTGATACGCTGATGTCAGGTCTAATGCAATGTCAAATTCATGACACAGTGCCCTCCAGAACTTGGCGGTGAATTGAACACCTCTGTCAGAAACGATGTGCTTCGGCATCCCGTGCAGGCGGAATATATGTCGATTGAACAGTTTGGCAAGTTCTGGGGTAGATGGTAGTCCGGGTAAAGCCACAAAGTGCGCCATTTTTGAGAAGCGGTCCACTGTGACCCATATAGTACTGTTCCTGCTTGAAAGTGGTAAATCAACGATGAAATCGGTCGCGATGTGCGTCCATGGTTCGTCTGGAACTGGTAATGGCTGTAGGAGACCCAAAGGGCAACCAGCAGCAGGCTTTTGTCTGGCGCAGGTAGAGCATGATTCAACGTACGCTTGGCCATTCTTTTTCATAGATGGCCAACAATAAAAGCATTGAAGGGTGGCAAGCGTAAGGGCCTGACCAGGATGACCAACTAACCAGGAGTTATGAGCCCAGTTCAGAAGTTTCTTCCGAAGATTTTGAGGAACCACTGTTTTACCCACTGGAACAGAATGGGTAGCAGCCAGAACTATCTTCTCTGGGTTGAAGATATGACGGGGTGTGTCAGGGACATCTTCAAGTGTAAAGGAGCGAGAGAGGGTGTCTGCCCGGACGTTTTTATCGGCAGGACGGTACTTGAGCAAGAAATCAAATCGGTTGAAGAATAATGACCATCGAGCTTGGCAATGGTTGAGTCTCTGTGCATGGTGTAAATATTCCAGGTTCTTGTGATCAGTGAACACTGTTATCTGGTGTTGAGAACCTTCTAACCAGGGTCACCATTCCTCGAATGCAAGCTTGATAGTGAGCAACTCTTTGTCGCCGATGCCATAATTTCTCTTGGCTGGTGAAAAGCGTCTTGAGAAAAATGAGCAGGGATGAAGAGTATGCGTATCACTGTGCTGACTGAGCACGGCCCCTACGCCGACATCAGAGGCGTCGACCTCGACGATGAATGGCCGTTGAGGGTCAGGATGACGTAAACAAGTTTTCTTGAGGAATGCCTCCTTGAGAGCTTGAAAGGCAGAGACGGCATCTGGAGACCACTGTGATGGGTTGGCTCCTATTTTAGTCATGGCAATACATGGCGCTATTAAGGTAGAGTAATTCTTGATGAATGAGCAATAATAATTAGTGAAACCCAGGAAGCGACGGAGAGCTTTAATACCGGTAGGCTGAGGCAAGTCTTGTATGCTTTTTGTCTTCTGGGGATCCATTTGGAAGCCTTTGTTGGACACAATGTATCCTAGGAAGGGAGCAGACTCCTTGTGGAATGCACACTTCTCGAACTTGGCGTAGAGACGATTATCCCACAGCCTCTGCAAGACTTTGATGACATCTGCTTGATGGCTCTGGACATCACTGGAAAAGATGAGGATGTTGTCCAAGTATACAACCACACACTGGTATAGCAAGTCTTGCAGGATGTCGTTCATATTTTGAAAAATGGCCGGTGTGTTGCACAGGCCAAATGGCATCACTAAATACTAGAAGTGGCCATCGCGAGTATTAAAGGCCGTTTTCCACTCATCCCCTTGACGAATGCAGACAAGTTTGTAAGTGCCCTTTAAATCTAACTTTGTGAAGATCTTAGCGCCTTGAAGCTGATCAAACAACTCTGAAATTAATGGAAAAGGATATCGATCCTTGATGGTAATTTCGTTCAGACCTCTATAATCAATGCAAGGGCAAAGGAATCCATCCTTCTTGCCGACAAAAAAGAATACGACCCCTGCTGGTGACTTAGATGGTCTAATGAATCCTTTCTGTAGATTTTTTTGAATGTAGGCTGACATGGCCTTGGTCTCTGATAATGAGAGTGGATAAACTCTTCCTCTGGGTGGCTCTGTGTCCGGTTTCAGGTTAACTGCACAGTCAAATGGTCTATGTGGTGGAAGCACATCAGCTGCTTGTTTAGAAAATACATCTTGGAATGAGGCATACTGCGGCAGTAGACAAGAGAGAGTAGTAGTAGTGGCCAAGCATGGCAATGGGGTTACCTTTTTCAAGCATCTGTCATGGCAGGTCGGACCCCATTGTGATAATTCCATTGAAGACCAGTTGAACTGGCGAAAATGGTCTTGCAACCATGGGATGCCCAGCACTATGGGATGGATCGCTTTCTCAAGGATCAGAAACATGTCAGTCTCTGTATGCAGGGACCCAGTGCGTAGGCAAATGGGTTGTGTGGTGAGCAAGACATCTCCTGGCAACGGCTCACCGTGTATGGATGAGAGAAGTTGTGGTGTGGGTACTGGTTCGGTAGGAATTCGTAGATGTTCTACCAATCTTTTCAGAATAAAATTCCCACCTGCACCAGAATAGACTAGTGCTTATGTGGCGAATTCGGGAGGTCCAGATATGATAGAGACCGGGAGAGTCAGTGGGATGGTGCAGTCAGACCTAGGAAGAGTCCTCTGGTGGATCCTAGGTCTGCATGTTTCCTGGACAGATGGGACAGGTTTGGACTACATGGCCAGTCTTCCCGCAATATATACAGAAGCCCATCTTCTTGCGAAAGCGCCTCTCTTTGGCGGTTAAGTGGCTACGGTCTAATTGCATGGGTTCGTCTTCTTCTTCAGGATTGGGTAATGCCTGGACTGGAGCTGAAGGCAAGGAGCAAGGGCGATTACTTCCAGAGGAGTGTCTCTTGGGAGGTTTTACCTCAACAGATCGCACTCGAATACGGCGGTCAATCCTTCCAGCGAGGTCAATAAGAGAACTCAAAGTGTCAGGCAACTCACGTGCGGCAAGTTCATCTTTTATATGGGAGTTGAGGCCTTCTAAGAAGATAGCTCGTAAACAACCCGAATCCCAAAGCAGTTCTGAAGACAGGGTTTTAAATTCGATTACGTAGTCCGGGAGTGGTTTAGTCACTTGTTGGAGGTGTAGGAGTGCTGAACCAGCTACAGACTGGCATGTGGGGTCATCAAATACAGATTTGAAGAGAGTCAGAAAGTCAGGGAAGTCATTCAGGACTGGATCATTGCATTCCCATAATGGTGAAGCCCAAGCCAGGGCTTTTCCATCCAACAAGGACAAGATATACATCATCTTGGTAATTACAGTAGGAAAGTACAGCGTTTGTAAGGAGAAGTGCACATAGCACTGATTTAGAAAGCCCCTAACAATAGGGAGTCTCCAGAGAAACGAGTAGGAGCAGGCAAAGGAACTGTAGTACGCCCGGTAACCACCAGGGGTGATGCATTCTGGTCAGGAATAGGAGAAGCATTCAGTCTAGTGTTCAGCTGATTAAAGGCGGTAGTCAATGATTCCAAAGTTCTCTATTGCTCCGAAATCCGTTGGGCCAGGCCAGGGATGGACTGTAAGGCTGAGAGCTGAGGGGGCAACACAATGGATAAGATGCCAAATGTCCGTTTAGAATCTTTATTTTGGAGACTCGCTCATCAAATAAAAAAGCCCGACTCAGGCCGAGTTTTGCCCTCGCAGTGGGGCTGCCTCAGGGGCTACAATACACAAATAATAAATATAACTTAACAAAACAGGACATACATAAATCAAATATAAAATCATAAATACATATAAATGGTAACATACAAAGTGGACCATATAAAATGAAACATAGAAATTGAAACATACACCATGAAAATTGTAGCTTGACAACCAAAGGATGTGAATGTAAAAGATTGAATGATTTTACCTGTATGCAATATCTCTTGTGTATGTATGATTGTTATTTCATACCATCGGGTTATTCAGAAAGTCTGTGAAATGTGCAAAAACACATGATTGTTCGTGCATCCAATCACAAAAAATATCAAATGATAAAAAAATAATAATATAATAATACAGTGGGCCCTTGGGTTACGAATGGCTCGGGTTACGATCAAATCGGGTTACAACCAACATTCAAGGTTTCGGGTTACGAATAAATTTTGAGTTACGAACACAAGTTTTGGTTTCGAGTTACGACCAGATTTCGGGTTACAACCCGTGTGCCACGTGCGTGCAGTTTGGGTTTTTTTTTTCCGGATTGGTTGTAATTGGCCCGTTGTTGCTGCCAATTGCAATTTTTTGGTCTTGGAAGGCGGGATTTAAATAGAGATTGGATGGCTAGTGTTGCATGTGGGCAGACCCAGCACGGAAATGCAAACATCAACGGGGAGAGCATCAGGGGCAGCATTGGTGAACAGCATTGGTGAACAGCATTGGGGGCAGCATCGGTGAACAGCAGCGGGGGACAGCACTCAGCTGGCAAGGTACAGAACAGTTTCTGGAGGCCATAGATGTTCTTATAAACATTGGTAGGAAGGGGGAAAAGAGTGTCTGGGGTTGGTGTTGTTTTTGGTTATACTGTACACCTTTCTAGATTTCTTTTTTCTTTTTTTTCTTCTCCCTGCAGAACACCAAAGAAGTGTTAAAATAGCCCCAAAGATAAAGAAATCAATAACTATTGAAAAGAAGAAGGAAATTGTGCAGAAATTTGAGAGTGGCGTTCGAGTGACCGATCTCGCTCTCATATACAGCATGTCAAAATCCACCATTTCCACAATCTTACAAAGAAAAGATTTGTACAAGGAAGTTAGTGTGGCTAGAGGTGTCACTCAAATTACCAAGCAACGATTAACAGTGATAGATGAGGTAGAAAGCCTATTGCTAGTATGGATAAATGAAAGACAGATGGCAGGTGATTGCCTATCTGAATGTCTAATCTGTGAAAAAGCTAGGGCTATAAATGTAGATATCATAAAGGTTAAGCCATTACCAAGTGAACACGGTGAAATATTTCGTGCCAGTAAGGGGTGGTTTCACAATTTTAAAGCAAGAACGGGGGTTCATAGCATAACTAGGCACGGAGAAGCTGCCAGTTCAGATAAAAAGGCTGCTGAAAACTACATACCCCACTTCGAAGCAATGACACAGAGAAATGGCTTTTCCTGTCAGCAAGTTTTCAACTGTAATAAAACTGGACTATTCTAGAAGAAAATGCCCAAGAGAACATACATTACCCAGGAAGAGAAAGAAAATCCCAGGCCACAAGCCAATGAAGGATAGGCTAACCTTATTGCTATGTGCCAATGCAAGTGGTGACCTCAAGATAAAGCCTCTCTTGGTTTATCATTCTGAGACGCCTAGAGTGTTCAGAAAACAGACTGTCATGAAGAATAGGTTAGGGGTCATGTGGAGATCGAACAGAAAAGCCTGGGTGACAAGAGTCCTTTTTCTTGAGTGGGTAAGGGAGGTTTTCTGTCCTACTGTGCAAAAATATCTGGAGGACAAAGGCTTACCACTCAAGGCTCTCCTCATCATGGACAATGCTCCAGCTCACCCACGAGACTTGGAAGACGATCTGGCTGAAGAATTCCCATGGCTTACAGTAGAGTTCCTCCCACCCAATACAACTCCTCTACTGCAGCCTATGGACCAGCAGGTCATAGCTAACTTTAAGAAGCTATACACCAAGGAACTGTTCCAGAAATGCTTCCAGATGGTTTCAGATACAGATTTAACCCTTAAAGAATTCTGGAAGGAACACTACAGCATCCTTTCATGTGTGGGGTTAATAGAGAAATCCTGGGCCAATGTCTCTCAAAGGACATTGAGATCTGCGTGGAAGAAAATGTGGCCTAAAATTGTAGAACAGCAAGACCTCGAAGGACAGGAGCCTGAACCTGCAACTGACCCTGTGATCAATGACATTGTCACTATAGCAGAGTCCATAGGCTTGCAGGTAGACAGTGCTGATGTTGAGGAACTGGTGGAGGAACACTCAGAGGAATTGTCTACAGAGGAACTTCAGCAACTTATGGCTGAGCAACAGAGAATGGCAGTTGAGGAGCTTTCTGAAGAGGAGGAGGAGGAGGAGCAACAATCAATGCAGCAAATTTGCTCTTCTAGAATCAAGGAAATCTTAAAAAATTGGACAGAGCTACAAACATTTGTAGAGAAGACCTACCCAGACAGAGGAAAAGCCAATCATTGCATTCACTTGCTTAATGATAATGTCATGTCATACTACAGGACAGTGTTGAAAAAAAGACAGAAACAGACAACCTTAGACCAGTTTTTAATTGAGAAAAGATTGAGGCCAAGTGAGCCAGAAGCAGGTCTTAGTGAGCTACAGACTCCCCCAAGGAAAGAAAGGACACCAGAGAGCCAGATTCCAGACGTTCTTATGGAATGGGACTCTCCTTCTGAACAATAACCACCTTCAATTTCGTCCCCCGATGCTGTTTGCTTCCCCTTCCTCCCTTCCTGCAAACCAAAGATGCCAACTTTTAAATAAATAAATAAATAAATAAACAAACAAACAAACAAACTTGAATTGTTGTTTCTGGTATGCTAAGCACATTGTATAACCTTTTGGTGAGTGCACTAGGGAAGTATTGGTGTTTCTGGTAATTAACGACCTTATACAACCATTTTTTATGATAGAAATGTTTAGGCAAAGGGTGCTTTTCGAAGGTTCAGAACACATTATTGGTTTTTCCCATTGTTTCCTATGGAAAAAATAGTCTTGACTTACAACCAACTTGGGTTACAACCAGCCCTCTGGAACCAATTAAGTTCGTAACCCAAGGGCCCACTGTATATTAAAACTAAATATAAAATCATTAGATACAATGATAAAACGTTATGAACAACCACTTAAAAATATAAAACTCCATAAAAAACAATACTATAGAGAAACAAAAAATAAACAAAAAAACAGAAACTGTAATGCAGTGGTGTGTACACAGCTGAATCAAAACAACAATGTGCTTATATGTGTATGTAGTTCACACTGTCATATCGAGGAGATAAATATGGTTATAAAAAATATAAAATTAAATCAAATGATGTAAGGGCTAGAAAAAGCTTACTTAGAGTTAGGCTAACGAAGTTCTGCCGGTTTCTCTCTCAAGCTGAGAATAGAAGCCTTTAAAAATGCTGCATTCCTCTCCAAATTGCTGTGATTCAAGAGTATGCGCATAGAAGTTGTTGACCTAAGTATTATTTAACAGAATTATTATTCAAGGCTTTTTACGAGACTTACTCAGGGCTGCATTCGAGCAGCGTACCGGTCTCCTTCTAAACAATCATACATACACAAGAGATATTGCATACAGGTAAAATCATTCAGTCTTTTACATTCACATCCTTTGGTTGTCAAGCTACAATTTTCATGGTGTATGTTTCAATTTCTATGTTTCATTTTTTATGGTCCACTTTGTATGTTACCATTTATATGTATTTATGATTTTATATTTGATTTATGTATGTCCTGTTTTGTTAAGTTATATTTATTATTTGTGTATTGTAGCCCCTGAGGCAGCCCCATTGCGTGGGCAAAACTCGGCCTGAGTCGGGCTTTTTTATTTGATGAGCGAGTCTCCAAAATAAAGATTCTAAACGGACATTTGGCATCTTATCCATTGTGCTGCCCCCACGGCTTTTTTAGATCGCCTACCCTCTTGCTTTATCAACCCATCAAGGCTGAGAGCTGAGTCGGGTTCATGGAGTTAGCAATCTGTTATGTTTGAACTGGGTTTGTGGGCCCTTGGATCGTGGAGAGAGCTGATTCCACCCACAGGGATGAACCCTGTGGGGACTCTCCACGACAGGCAGGGATCTCAGCAGCGATGAACACAGGAGTCAGAGAATATTTATTATTCAGCAAAGAGAAACCCGAGGAGCGGGTTTGTAAACTCAATCCTGGAGTAGGAAGACATGGGATGGATTCTCCGATAGTGGTCCGCTGAGCGGGGTAACCCGGGGAATACTTGCTTCTTGGCAGGCCTTGTGTGAGGTAGCTCCAGTAGTGATCCGCAGCGTGGGGTAGGCCGAGATAAATGTTGGCAACTGACACAAGACAGCGTGAATCCGGTAGTGGTCCACACAGCGGGGTAACCCGAGGAGCCACACAGCAAGATGGAAGCAGTAGTGTACAGCAGGTCTTGTACTCACTCCGTGATGTTGCAGTAGAGAATACGTTGTAGCAGCAGCAGAGACCTGAAGCATGAACAGTGAAGGGTTGTCCGAGGAAGCTGCGAGAGGAACTCACTTAGCTGGAGAAGGTGAGACAGGTAGATAGGGCTATCCACTTCTCGGAGAGCCTTGAGTGCAGCAAGGCCCCCGAGGAGCGGGTACCTGAGTCACTCAGTCTAGAATGCAGGAACAGCAAGGCGAAGTGTCTCAGAGGAAGGATAGAGCAAGATGGAATCCTTGCCAACTCGTAGGTAGGAAAATCCGGTAGGCTTAAATACACGTAGGCAGGAACGTCATGCGGAGGGGATGCCCCCCGAGGTTCCCGCCATGACGTGCATAAGGAGGCAGGCGCATGCGCGCGTGCCCTAGGTCACACCAGATTCAAGATGGCGACAAGGATCACCCACGCTGTTCCGGGAACGCCAGGGAAGTCGGCGTGCAGAGGCAGAGGCGGCCATCTTAGCCAGAATCGGAGCTATTGGGCAAACTGAGGAGAGCGGCAACGGTCGCAGCCTTCTGCGACCTACGGGCGCAACACTCGATAGCCCTTTTGGACCCGCCGCCTGGGAACGGCAGGCACGACAGACGGACAGAAGTTGAGGACAGGCGACAACACTGGAACAAGGACGAAACATAGGCACTAGGAGACTTAGATGAGACAAAGGCACTTGGAGACTTGGCTGAGACGACGCACTTGGAACTTGAACGGCATTGCCCCTCAAGGCACCCTACACAGCCCCCCTTGGGCTGGTCACAGACCACCCTATCCCACTTCATGCCCTACTCAACCTGAAGAGGCTGGTCAAGGACCACGCAGAGAGCGGGACAAGAGCAGGATTGAAGCTCAGGATACAGGAGGGATCCGGGAAGCACTCGAAGGAACCATCCAGAAGAGGACTCCAATGACCGGGAACGGACAACGGATCAGATACGGATTTACTCACAGGATGGTCATCTGGAGGAGGGGTCCGTTGGGTGAGGCTAGGCTTAAAACCCAGAGCTAAGAACTAGAGGATCAGGGATCACAGGACACAGGAACAGAAGTACTAGAACATCCAAGTAGCAAAGAACTGGAACATCCAAGGACAAGGACATCCGAAGAGAGGAGCTGGAGAGAACTAGGACATCTGGAGATGGAACATCTGAAGACAGGACGGACGAGGATGCAGGATCCAACGAGAGACCAGGAACCATGGACAAACGCAAGGGAGCTTCCACGAAGAACAGAGGGCCTTGAAGAAGCGAAGATGGACATCGGAGCCTCCTGGAATGAAGAGCTGGAACAAACGAGGAATCCAGGAGCGAACTGGCTCCTTGCGAAGGCGACGAGGGACTGGCGAGGGGCCCTTTTATAGGGCTGAAGAGACGCCTAGATGAGGTCATCAGGTGGGGCCACTGGGCTTTTCCCGCCACGGGCCTTATAAATAATCAGGAGAGGCGCAGCCACACACCTAGAGAGAAGCAAGGACCGGGGACAGCAACGGCGGTGTCCACGCCGCGGACAACAGGGCTAGCAGCGGCACCCCAGCCGCATAGAGGCAGCAGCATTGGCAGCCTCCGGGCCGTGAGGCAGGGCCAGGACATCAGTGGCTCCTCACCGCAAAACAGCAGGATTGGCGGCGGCTCTGCCTGCCGCAAAGAGAGGACGGAGGCGGTGCTGGGCTGCGCAGGGCAATGGCATTGGCGGCCTCTGGGCTGCAAAGGTGAGAGATTGCTTGTGGCTAGGCCCACGAGCAGGATCACAACATATATATATATATATATATATATATATATATATATTCACACACACGTCAATAGAAGAATACATTGAGAAAAGTCCAAACCCACTAGTACAATAAGATTCTTCCCTCTAAAGAGAACCAATCATTCACATTCCATTCAACCAACACATAAAAAAGGATAAAGACATCATATTAGACACATAAAACAGATACGTAACCCTTCCAAACTTCTTCCTCCTCCTTCTGAAGATGCTACGTATAGGGGCTGAGTAGGGTCTCCTGCGCACAGCTCAAATTACTTGTAGTCAAATAAAACAAGAAATATAAATTGTCTCTGCCACAGAATATCAAAATGAATTAAAAACAAAAAGTAGGAAATTGCCCACTCACTCAAAATAATCCAAAAAACCAAATGTAAACAAGGTGAATATATATAAAGAGCAAGTAAAATTAAATAAGAATAAAAGAGTATCACCATTGAAATACTCGCATTAGTATTTAATATTTAGCATTATGGGGTAGATTTTCAAAGGGGTACGTGCGTATGATATGCGCGTACCCCCTGAAAACCTACCCCAAACCCCCCCTGCACGTGCCGAGCCTATTTTGCATCGGCTCGGCGGCGAGCGCAAGCCCCGGGACGCACGTAAGTCCTGGGGCTTGCATGGAGGGGCGTGTTGGGGGCATGCCGCGAGTGACACGGCGTTTCGGGGGCGGGCCCGGGGGCGTGGCGCCGGCCCGGGGGCATGGTCGAGGCCTCCGGACCAGCCCCCGTGTCGGGTGATGGCGCGCCAGCAGCCCGCTGGCGCACGCAGATTTACGCCTGCTTTCCGCAGGCGTAAATCTGCCAACAAAGGTGGGGGGGGTTAGATAGGGCCGGGGGGTTGGGTTAGGTAGGGGAACGGAGGGGAAGGTGAGAGGAGGCGGAAGAAAAGTTCCCTTCGAGGCCGCTCCGATTTTGGAGCGGCCTTGGTGGGAACAGGCAGCGCGCGCTGGGCTCGGCGCGCGCAGGTTGCACAAATGTGCACCCCCTTGTGCGCACCGACCCCGGATTTTATAAGATACGCGCGTATCTTATAAAATCCAGCGTACTTTTGTTCGCGCCTGGTGCACGAACAAAAGTACGCCCGCGCGTACATTTATAAAATCTACCCCTATATGTTAGTATTAGTAACATAGTTCAGGACTTCATACAAAATGGCGCCGATATCTTTGGCACCAAAAGTACAAGGGTGTTACCAGCCACAAAACGAGAGAGAATAAAGGAAAAAAGGATTTTATAAAAAATAATCAGCTTGAGTTCCATATTTGAAGGATACACAACAAAATGAAACAAAAATAAAACACCAACTAGGTCAAGCATTTCATTAGTCTTTAGTACATAAATACCCTCAGGGAACAGTGTTATAACAGAATAAATAATGGGGAAGCCTTTATGCCTCCTTCATAATTGGACAAATAAGGAGTCATCATCCAAAACTGCAACAACTTCCAAAATAAATTTAGCATATAAAAAAAGCCTACAGTCTAACCAATGTTTCTTTATTTTTATTTTTATTGTATTTAATTTTTATTTTACTTTACACCCCCTATTAAATGTAAACCAGCATGATGTGATTCTTATCTCGAATGCCAGTATAAAAAACCGCTAAATAAATAAATAAATAATGTAAAAATACGATAAAGAGATATAACCCAACATGATTCCCACAAAGGGTATCCTGCAGAGATAAACTTGCATTCCAATTTTCTTCATAGCAAACAGACTACATATTGTTAGAGGTACTGTACAACTCACATTTTGAGCACATAAAGGAAAGAAGATAATCAAAAAAAGCTATTCGTGTCCACTGTAACAATCCACAAAGCAGTATAAGAAACAGATTTTTTTTAAAAAGCATCTTCTATAAAGCCATCCAATCAATTATGTCACGAAGAACACTTGTCATATTAATAATCATCCAAAAACAACTGCGAAGCTATACATTTTGTGCTTGCTCCTTTGTCTTGAGCAGAACAGTTTTATGGTTAAGAAAAGCCTTAATTGTAACTGGAAACAATATGGAAAATTTCATGCCCCGCCAATGCAGTTCACAACAGATTGGGGGCATAATCCTACAGGCATCAGAAACTCTTTAAGAAAGTCTTTAAATAAGAAAGGTTTCTTGCATCTGTTTGTATGCTTTGCATTATTTTAACCTTGACTGTGTAGCTGAGTATTTCTGCAATAATGGGTCTGGGATTTGGCACACCTCCCTTTAATGGACCAGTTCAACAATCTCTGGTTCTATTACCAAGGACAATACCAGTGTTTCTGGAAGCCAAACTTGTACCATTTGCTGGAGCTCACTATCCTTCACATTTTCCAGAAGGCCAATAATCCTGTTTTCTTGTTCTTCAATTCGTTCAATAAACAATGCATTCTCTCTTTTTTATTTAAGACAACTGCACTGAAAAATGATTGGATGAAATCTCTTGTGCTCTAACACAATTTTTCAAGTCTAAACTTTTCTCAGAATGTTTCTCCATGCCATCACAAATTTAATCAAGAAAGGATTGCAACTTGGAGAGTTGATCTTCCAGCATTGCTGAAACACGTTCAGAAATGTCCTCCACAAGATCTTCCCTCAGTCAGCCATAACTCATTCTAACTCGGGCGCCATTGAACAGTCAAATTGCTTGAGTTTATCTTTCAATAATCTTGCAAATTTGGTTGACATACCACAAGCTGATTAAAAGGCAATTATTTTTTCTAATATAAATGCCAAAACTTTTATTAGAGTCCAGCTTGAGATCAGAATTCGCAGAGTGGAGCAGGCCACCACAGAACTCTTCCAAATGTGATCTTTCGGTGGATTCACATCACCAGAAATCCCAGGCTTCCATTCTATTTATGTGCCTCCTATGGAGAACCAAATCTTGATGCGAGTGGAAATAGCAGTAGACCCTGGAAAGCCTCAATATCCTGTTGGAAATGTGTCTGCTACTTCAGTGCAAGCAAGTTTTTCTTCTTTTACAATTCCTTTGGCAACATTGGTAAAGCTGAGGACAATAACTTTGGACGATTTCGTGGAAGCCATTACTGGTATGGAAAAGTGTTTAGCAGAACATGTTAACAACATTTCAACCCAGTTTCTGAATTCTATTGGCAAAATAACTAATATGTAAGTCAAGATGTAGAAAAAGACCAAGCAGTTACATGAGGTTGCAGAGAAGACAAAGAAAATTGAAGATCAAGAGGAACTCTTGATGAGATAACAGTGATGGGGCCACTTGGCAGTAGTGATCATAACATGATCCAAATTGAATTAATGACTGAAAGGGGGACAATAAGTAAATCTACAGTTCTAGCACTAAACTTTCAAAAGGGGGACATAAAATGAGGAAGATAGGAAAAAAACTGAAAGGTGCAGCTACAAAGATTAAGAGTGTACATTAGGCGTGGACACTGTTTAAAAATATCATATTAGAAGCGCAGTCCAGATGTATTTCATGCATTAAGAAAGGTGGAAGGAAGCCCAAATGCCTGTCAGCATGGTTAAAAGGCGAAGTGAAAGAGGCTGTTTTAGCAAAAAAAACTTCCTTCAAAAATTGGAAGAAGGATCCATTTGAAGAAAATAGAAAAAAGTAAAAGTACTGGCAAGTTAAATGTAAAACACTGATAAGACAGGCTAAGAGAGAATTTGAAAAGTTGACCATAGAGGCAAAAATGCTTAATAAAATCTTTTTTAAATATATCCAAAGCAGGAAACCTGCAGGGAATTGGTTGGACCATTAGGTGATTGAGGGGTTAAAGGGGCAGTTAGGGAAGATGAGGCCATTGCGGAACAACTAAATGCTTCAGTTTTTACTAATGAAAATGATAGAGAGATTACCTGTTCCACAGATAGTTTTCAAGGATGATAATTCAAATGAACTGACTCAAATCATGGTGAACCTGGAAGATGTAGTAGGCCAGACTGACAAACTAAAGAACAGCAAATCACCTGGACCAGATGATATATACCCCAGTATTCTGAAAGAACTAAAAAATGAAAGTTCATGTAACCTATCACTAAAGTTGTCTATTGTACATGAAGACTAGAAGGTGGCCAATGTAACCCAGATATTTAAAAAAAAAGGCTCTAAGAGTGAATCGTTGAGCCTGACTTCAGTGCCAGTAAAAATCATGGAAACTTATTCTAAAGAACAAAATGGCAGAGTATATAGATAGATGTGGTTAACTGGCACAGAGCCAGCATGAATTTACCCAAGAGAAGTTTTGCCTCACAAATCTGCTCCATTCTTTTGAAGGGGGTTAATAAACGTGGATAAAGATGAGCCAGTAGATATGATGTATTTGGATTTTCAGAAGGTGTCTGACAAAGTACCTCATGAAAGGCTTCTAAGAAAATTAAAAAGTCTTGGGACAAAAGGCAAGATACTTTTACAGATTGCAAACTGGTTAAAAGTCAGGAAACAGAAAGCAGGATTAAATGGTTTGCTCGGAAGAAAGAGGTAAACAGTGGAATGCTTCAGGGATCTGTACTTGGACCAGAACTTTTTTTTTAATTTAAATTTTATTATTTTCAATTGTAATACAATATCAAAACTGTTATACATAGCATAATAAAATTGTTACAACATGTTTTACAACCTAAACATCATTGGCAATTCTAGTTCTTTGGCAATTCTTATTTATTGCTACCAAATTGCTACTTTGTAGTGCTTGTTCCCTTACCCCCTTGTCCCCTCCCTCCACTCCCTTTTTCCCACTGGTACATCGTGCTGTTATCCAGTCGATGTTGTTAGCGCCAATAGTCATCTACATAATCCAGAGGAGCTGTAGGTGAGCATGAGTAATTTTGTCATAACTTGACTGTTCACTGAGGGCCGGATTTTAAATGCCCTGCGCGCGTAAATCCAGCCAGATTTACATGCGCAGGGCCCTCGTGCGCCGGCGCGCCTATTTTGCATAGGCTGCCGGCGCGCGCACAGCCCCAGGACGGGCGTAAGTCCCGGGGCTTCGTAAAAGGGGCGGGGAGGGGCGTGTCCGGGGGCGTGTCTGGGGTCAGGGGGCGGTTTGGGGCAGGCCCGAGGGCATGGTTGAGGCCTCTGGACTAGCCCCCAGGTCGGGTGATGGCGCGCCAGCAGCCTGCTGGCGCGCGCAGATTTACGTCATTATTCTTTTCTCGGTTTGACTTTGTACTACGATATCATCCAGCGGCCAAGAATAGTCACGCGGACGCACTTTCCAGATCTTATGAGACAGAGGACACACAAGAGACTCTTAACTATATTATAGACCCTGCCAAGCTGAGTCTTGCTTCTACCGAGACTGCACCCCCAGGGAAGACGGTAGTACCACTTCGACTTCGTCCCAAGGTGCTTTCCTGGGCACATGACTCTCTTTCGGCAGGCCACCCTGGGAGAGCTCGTACCTTGGAGCTGCTATCTCGCTACTATTGGTGGCCTCAGATGAAGGGGGATGTGCGGGCCTACGTTACTTCGTGCCCAGCAAAAACCATTACCTGGTCGACCCTGGGGCCTCCTCCAGCCCCTTCTGCCTCCTCAAGAACCCTGGACCCATATATCCACGGACTTCGTGGTAGATCTCCCTCTATCGGGCGGAAACCAGGTAATATGGGTTATGGTTGACCGGTTCTCTAAAATGGTACACTTCGTGCCTTTGCCCAAGTTGCCATCCGCCCCTGAACTGGCTGATCTATTCTCTCTGCATATTTTCCGCTTCAATGGACTTCCTCTTCATATAACCTCTGATAGAGGCCCCAAATTCACAGCCAAATATTGGAGCGCACTTTGCAAGAAATTTGGCATACAATTAGATTTTACCACAGCTTTTCACTCGCAAGGGAACGGACAGGCGGAACGCGTCAATAGAGGGTTGAAGACGTTCTTACGCCTTTTTGTGAACCATCGCCAAGATGATTGGGCCACGCTACTACCCTGGGCCGAATTTTCACATAACTCCCATGTATACTCGGCCACTGGGCAATCTCCGTTTCAGATCGTTTTTGGTAAACAACCACGGCCTCCACTACCTCTACCTCTTACTGTTGCTTCTCCAGCAGCCCAACTGTTGGCACAGCGGCTCCATGAACTCTGGGAGGTCACTAATGCTCATCTTCGCCAGGCGGCCGAGACCACGAAACGGGTGTCTGACAAGCATCGTTGACCCACTCCGCAATTCAATGCGGGAGACCGGGTTTGGCTCTCCACCCGTCATTTACGCCTCCGGGTCCCCTCCATGCGACTCGCTCCCAGATACATCGGACCGTTCCTCATCAGTAGATGGCTGGGTCCTGTAACTTATCGACTGCAACTTCCCACCAGTCTTCGCATTCACAATTCTTTTCACGTCTCCTTGCTAAAACCTCTGATTTCTTCCTTGTTCCATGATACTCCACGTCAATCTCCTACCGTTGAGTCTGATGAGGATCCCATCTATCAAGTACGGGAAATTCTGGATATTCGCCGTAACCATAGACGATGGGAGTATTTGATCGCTTGGGAGGGGTTTGGTCCAGAGGAGAACTCCTGGGAACCTGCGGCAAATATATTGGATAAATCGTTACTCCACCACTTTCAGCTTATGCATCCCGACAAGCCGGGCCCTTCCAGGAGGGGGCGTAAGAGGGGGGGTACTGTTGTGAGGCCCGGCCGCGCTCACCCGTGGCCAGACCTCCCTACCTCCTCCACGTGGCCAGTTCGAGATCCTCCTCGCGGCGGGCAGCAGCACACGGGCCGGCATTTGGACGTCGGGGAGCAGCGTCGGGGAAGCCGCGGCTGGTCCCACCTCTTAAGGGGGTCACGACGCTGAAATGAGGCCGGCCCCGGAAGATGACGTCATCTGCGAGGGAGATTTAAACTCCCTCAGTGGAAGGAAGGACGCCTTCGCAACAGGTTTCTGTGATTTGGCTGTGTTTCCCTGCTTCTCCTTGATTCCTGGTTTGACTTGGACTGGCTTTTGGACTTTGTTGCTTGCCGCCTGCCTCGACCCTTGCCTGGAACTTGGACCGTGCCTGCTTGCCGCCTGCCTCGACCCTTGCCTGGAACTTGGACCGTGCCTGCTTGCCACCTGCCTCGACCCTTGCCTTGGACTGTGCCTGTTTGCTGCCTGCCTCGACCCTCGTCTGGAACTCGGACTGTGTCTGCTCGCCGCCTGCCTTGATCCTAGCCTGGAACCCGGACTGTGCACCAGCCGCCTCGCTGAGGACGCCGTGACAAGGCCGTATTGCGGAACTTCCACCTTTCGGAGACGAGTTCACCTAAGTACTGCAGGTGAGTGTCATCTCTCGCTCCGGTTCAAGGGTCCACTAGCATAACAGGTGTGGCCTCCAGGCCGGCCACTCAGCGAGCAGGCAAGCAGGGACCTGCAGGGCCCAGGAGACACACAGTGGCGGCGCTTCGAGGGGAAGAATTCCGGCGCCGCATGGAGCACGGCGGCAGGAGAGGGGTAGGGCGCAGAGGGCCCAGCACAAGCAGCCCGGCACCAGGGAGGCTTACCAAACATGAGGCAAGCCCGGCGCGCCCTGGAGAGAGAAGAGGACGGAGCAGGGCAGTAGTAGGAGCGCATAGGCCAGGCAGGAGAGCGGAGGAGACGGTACCAAGCAGATCTCAGTGGTCGGGCGGTGAGTATGGCATAGATTGGGCAGGGGAGGTGGGAGGTACGGGGGGGGGGGTTGAGGACCAGGCGGCAGGGGGAGAAGGGTATCATGTGCATCATGTGGGAGGAGGGGCTCAGATTGTGGAGGGTAGGGGCAGGGTAGAGCTTGAGGGAAGAGTCCTGGGGCATACCGGGCTCAGCGGGGCCCCAGCGTATCAGAGTTTCAGGACAAGAGAGGGCGGAATGGTAAGCAAGGGCCCACGGGAAGGGACCGGAAATATAGCGGGTGATGAACCGGAGGTAGATTATCCAGATGCTGCGGCTAGTGTTTTTGCTTTGACAGATGGCGGAGAAGCGAGTCAACAAGGGGCTGATGGGGTGACCGGAGTGAGACGGATGCAAGCCCGAACTACGACCCGAGGCGAGAGTCAACAAGAGGAAGGGACTCCTGGATTGTTGGGACCAATATCAGGCAGCAGGATGTACTGACAGTCAGCAGGTAAAGCAGGGGACGGGCAGGTAGACAAGGCGAGACGGAGGAAAGAAAAGCGTCGCAGGGAATCATCCTCTAGCGACACTACCAGAGCAGTTCATCCACGGAGTCCATGAGGGTCATGAGGGGGAACGACCTAGGACCGAGCAGGATATGGGGCACCCCTCGCTAGCTTCGCTAACAGAATTATGGGAAAGCGTACCCAGCCATCTACGTAGGAAAATCAGGAAGCGTAGATATGTCAACATTTTCCTATTACTCGCAGGGAGACGGGGGAACAGACGGCGTAAAAAGAAGAGTAGTAAACGAGCCCACGAAAGTGAGATTGGGAACAGCATAGCCAAGAATATACTCAACTGGATGCAAGGTTTCTTACGATTAGCTAGCGTAGTAGGGCACTACCAGCCAGAATTGCGCGGAGAGTTGCTACCATATTGCAACAGCATATTAGGGGCCTACAAAGATTATGAAGATTGGGCGTGGCTCAACTATGATGAGAGGTTCCGGGGAAAAAATGGCTGGCAATAGGTTCATGAGTTGGGGGACGCAGGATATTAATCTATGGCTTACTCAGATGACGAACAAAGGGGCCTTACAGGGGAAAGCCACAGGAGGAACAAGATTAGGAGCATCAGCAGGGGGGGAAGGAGGAGGGACAACCACAGGGGGGGATAAAGGGGAAGGGTCTGCAGTGGCAGGGCGAGAGGAGAGGACATTAGGAGGCAGTAAGGACATATGCTGGAGGTACAACAGAGCCACGTGTCTGTTTCCGGACTGTAAATTCCGACATGCATATGCAACATGTAATGGCGCTCATCCCAGCGCGAAATGTTCGCAGGCGTTAACAAAAGCAGCAGTGGCCGGGACCAAATAAAATAAACACACAAGATGGGGGGGAAGGGCAGAAGGCAGAGAAAAGTAGGGAAGCAAAAAAAAAAAGAAAAGGTGGGAGGGGACAGGGCTAGGGTCTCGGGCAGTGGCACGTCAGTAAGCCAGCTATGTTCACATTTCCCTTTCCCGAAAGGACAGGTGGCTGCATGGTGCTCGTCGGGAGTGGCGACCAGGTCGAAGAGCTTGGACGAAGAGGAATGGGCGCTAATTTGGAGTTCAGTAGCGCCTAACACTTGGGCAGCTTACGTGAAGGGAAATCAATTGGTTACCGGATATTTACGACAGATGGGATGGGACAGTGCTGAAAGACATATTAATTAGATTCGTGTTGCAGGCAAAAAGGGATGGGTATACGGTGAGATCGGTGAAAGCATACATGGCAGGCTTTAACTTTTTTCAGAGGCATTATGACATTTTCCGTTTTATTCACCATTCCCTTTCTAATAATTCCCAACATTCTATTTGCTTTTTTGACTGCCGCAGCACACTGAACCGACGATTTCAATGTGTTATCCACTATAACGCCTAGATCTCTTTCTTGGGTAGTAGCACCTAATATGGAACCTAACATACAGGCCAATAAGCACTGTTAACCTGTCATTTATAAAATGCCTTCTGAAAATCCAAGTACACTACATCTACCGGTTCACCTTTATCCACATGTTTATTAACTCCTTCAAAAAAGTGAAGCAGATTTGTGAGGCAAGACTTGCCTTGGGTAAAGCCATGCTGACTTTGTTCCATTAAACCATGTCTTTCTATATGTTCTGTGATTTTGATGTTTAGAACACTTTCCACTATTTTTCCTGGCACTGAAGTCAGGCTAACCGGTCTGTAGTTTCCCGGATCGCCCCTGGAGCCCTTTTTAAATATGGGGGAGATCGGCATGGACTTGTTCAATAATGAGCTACAAGAAGGGTTGGAGAAAGAAATTAGGAAGTGGCAGTAGCCGCAGTTTGGGGGGAACGAACTAACCTTAAGTCGTTCGTTTGTGGCGGAAAAACCCGAGCCCAGTTATGTGTTACCTGTTTAAAGGGGGAGTTGGGGAAAGGGTGAGGGGGGGCCATGCGTAGCCGAGGGGCGGCTGCTAAGCCAGATGACTTGAACCTTGGGCGAAAGGTTCATAGTGGAGCCTGCTCTCGCTGGCACGTGGCGGAGCAGGCGAGGAAAACGGGGGGAGGGGCCTCTCCACCATTGGGGTTTTAAGGTGGTGGAGAACTGGGGTGGGGGAAGGAAAAGGGGGGAAGTTGGGAAACAGTTTAATGTATGTACGGGCTCGGGTTATGTTTGTAAATAAACTGTAGCCAATTTAAAAGCCACTCAGGTGTTGTGTATTGATTGGGGAGGGGGAGGCTCAAAGGGACTGCAAACGAGTGCAGGTGTTGCATCCCACGTTAATAGCCATTAATGGACTTCTCCTCCAAGAACTTATCCAAACCTTTTCTGAACCCAGCTACACTAACTGCACTAACCACATCCTCTGGCAACAAATTCCAGAGGTGTATTGTGCATTGAGTGAAAAAGAATTTTCTCCAATTAGTCTTAAATGTGCTACTTGTTAACTTCATGGAATGCCCCCTAGTCCTTCTATTATTCGAAAGTGTAAATAACTGAGTCACATCTACTCGTTCAAGACCTCTCATGATCTTAAAGACCTCTATCATATCCCCTTTCAGCTGTCTCTTCTCCAAGCTGAACAGTCCTAACCTCTTCAGCCTTTCCTCATAGGGGAGCTGGTTCCATCCCCTTTATCATTTTGGTTGCCCTTCTCTGTACCTTCTCTATCGCAAATATATCTTTTTTGAGATGCGGCGACCAGAATTGTACACAGTATTCAAGGTGTGGTCTCACCATGGAGCGATATAGAGGCATTATGACATTTTCCGTTCTATTAACCATTCCCTTCCTAATAATTCCTAACATTCTGTTTGCTTTTTTGACTGCTGCAGCACACTGAGACGACGATTTTAAAGTATTATCCACTATGATGCCTAGATCTTTTTCCTGGGTGGTAGCTCCTAATATGGAACCTAACATCGTGTAACTACAGCAAGGGTTATTTTTCCCTATATGCAACACCTTGCACTTGTCCACATTAAATTTCATCTGCCATTTGGATGCCCAATCTTCCAGTCTTGCAAGGTCCTCCTGTAATATATCACAGTCTGCTTGTGATTTAACTACTGTTGCAGTCCTGCCCGCGCTTCTCACCTCATGCGGCCGGTCGGGCCGCTGTCACTGTCCTCTTCGCAGCGGTCGTGCCGCTGTCTCCGGGCTCCTCCCGGGCTGCCGCGGGACCTCCCTCGCGGTCGGGACCCCCGCTGCCGCTTCTTGCTCTCCCCGGCGTGCTCTCCCCGCTTCTTGCTGCCGCGGGACCTCCCTCGCGGTCGGGACCCCCGCTGCCGCTTCTTGCTCTCCCCAGCGTGCTCGGTCACTCCAGGGGTCCTTAGCCGGCAGGGAGGGTGTCCCTGCCGGTGCCTGCTGCTTTTCGGGTCCTTGCCCGGCAGGGAAGCCGTCCCTGCCGGTGCCTGCAGCTCTCTGCTCTCCATGGCTGGGGACGCCACCAGCCTACAGCCCTCCTTCTCTCCCTGCCTGGTTCCTTCGTGGCAGGAAGCCGCTCCAGCTACCTGCCTTTCTTCCAGCGTCGGGGCAGGGCTGCCCCGCTGCCTACCTTGCTCTTGGGCCTTCCACGTGACTGATAAGACGCCACCAGCCTGTCTTGCTCTTCGCTCTCCAGCTTCCTAGTGTGCGGGCACGCGCCTCTCTCCTCCTCTTCAAGGGCCAGCCAGGTGTGGCCCCCAGATGACCCCTCCCTGGGCGTTGTCCTCTTCAGCCCTACAAAAGGGCTCAGCGTCCATTCCAGCTTTGCCTTCGCAAGGAGTTGGTCACTCCTGGGATCCTACTGTCCTTCGCTCCAGGAGTCGTCCTTGTTCCAGCACTTCTGCAAGGTCCTGTGTTTCCTGTTCTTCGTTGGAGTTCCTCGTCTTGCCTTCTTGTCTGCATTCCAGTCCTGATGTTCACCTGCTATTCCAGATGTCCGTGTGCTAGCCCTAAGGTTTGTCTCCTGTTCCAGTACCTGTGTTCCAGTCCTGATGCTGTTCCTGATATCTGAATTCCAGCCTGATGTTGCTTCTCCTGATCCTGAAATCCGTGAGTCTGTCCTGCTCTGCTGAAAGTCAAGTACCTTGTTCCTGATTCTTCTGTATGCTCGGTACCGTGTGGCAAGCCATGTCATGGTCCGCGACCAGCCCCACGGGCAGGCTGGGTAGGGCGCTTCATGATGCAAGCCTTGTACCTTGTTCCTGAGTCTTCTGAAAGCCAAGTACCTCGTTCCTGAATCTCTGAAAGCCAAGTACCTTGTTCCTGATTCTTCTGAACGCTCGGTACCTCCCGGCAAGCCATGTCGTGGTCCGCGACCAGCCCCACAGGCAGGCTGAGTAGGGCGCTTCATGATGCAAGCCTTGTACCTTGTTCCTGAGTCTTCTGGAAGCCTAGCACCTCGTTCCTGAGTCTTCGCCTGTGCCTAAGTCTACGTCTGTGTATCCAAGTACCTCGTCCCTGAGTCTCGTCTGTATCTCCATGTTCTGGACTCCGCTGCCCTGGCCTCCATCCGACCTGCCGCTTCTTGCCGTACCCTGCGGCAAGTCCGAAAGGGCTTGGAACGGTCGGAGGATTGTTCATAAGACCATCATTGCGTTGTTGGTCTTCCGAAGCGTGCAGGTCTGGAGTAGTGTCAGTGTCTCCAGTCTTCAGTCCAGCCTCGCTCCTGTCCAGCCCATGCTCGGGCATGCCTCGCCTACCACGGCACCTCTCTAGCGTTCCTCTGGGGTCGAGCCATGGCCCAAGGACACACATCTCTTGGGAAGTGGGACCGCTCTCCTAGCGCTCCACAACAACTACTCTGAATAATTTTGTATAATCCGCAAATTTGATAACTTCACTCGTCGTATTCCTTTCCAGATCATTTATAAATATATTGAAAAGTAAGGGTCCCAATACAGATCCCTGAGGCACTCCACTGTTTACCCTTTTCCACTGAGAAAATTGACCATTTAATCCTACTCTCTGTTTCCTGTCTTTTAACCAGTTTGTAATCCACGAAAGGACATTGCCTCCTATCCCATGACTTTTTAGTTTTCATAGAAGCCTCTCATGAGGAACTTTGTCAAACGCCTTCTGAAAATTTTATTTATTTATTTATTTATTTTATTTTTATTTATTTATGAAAATCCAAATACACTACATCTACCGGTTCACCTTTATCCACATGTTTATTAACCCCTTCAAAAAAATGAAGCAGATTTGTTAGGCAAGACTTCCCTTGGGTAAATCAGTGTTGACTGTGTTCCATTAAATCATGTCTTTCTATACGCTCTACGATTTTGATCTTGAGAATAGTTTCCACTATGTTTCCCAGCACTGAAGTCAGGCTCACTGGTCTATAGTTACCCGGATCGCCCGGAGCCTTTTTTAAATATTGGGGTTACATTGGCCACCCTCCAGTCTTCAGATACAATGGATGATTTTAATGATAGGTTACAAATTTTAACTAATAGATCAGAAATTTCATTTCTGAGTCCCTTCAGTACCCTAGGATGCATACCATCCAGTCCAGGTGATTTGCTACTCTTTAGTTTGTCAGTCTGGCCTACTACATCTTCCAGGTTCACAGTGATTTCGTTCAGTTCGTCTGACTCATCGCCCCTGAAAAC
Organism: Rhinatrema bivittatum; assembly: GCF_901001135.1. Lineage (NCBI taxonomy): Eukaryota > Metazoa > Chordata > Amphibia > Gymnophiona > Rhinatrematidae > Rhinatrema > Rhinatrema bivittatum. The sequence continues at coordinate 220,823,876 of NC_042619.1, forward strand.
CATCTGAAAACTGGTATCTCCCCAACATCCTCATTAGTAAACAAGGAGGCAAAGAATTAATTTAGTCTTTCTGCAATGGCCTTATCTTCCCTAAGAGCCCCTTTAACCCCTCGGTCATCTAATGGTCCAACCGACTCCCTCACAGGTTTCTTGCTTTGGATATATTTTAAAAAGTTTTTATTATGAGTTTTTGCCAACTTCATTTCAAATTCTCTCTTCGCCTGTCTTATCAATGTTTCACACTTAACTTGACAATGCTTATGTTTTATCCTATTTTCTTCAGATGGAACCTTCTTCCAATTTTTGAAGGATGTTTTTTTTTGGCTAAAATAGCCTCTTTCACCTCAACTTTTAACCATGACGCTAATCGTTTAGCCTTCCTTCCACCTTTCTTAATGCGTGGAATACATATGGACTGCGCCTCTAGGATTGTATTTTTAAACAATGTCCAAGCCTGTTGAACACTTTTAACTTTAACTTTAAGATCAGCGGTCAGTAACTCAAGGCAGTCTTTTGATATGGAGCTTTATCTAGTGTTATCCTTGAAATCCTGCCAGTGTGCATGGAACACAAGAACAGACATACAGAGACTGAGTGAGTTTTAATATGATGAGCATCACAAAATCACTTCTTTCAGAATCACTGTGGGCCACAGAGAAGTCATTGCCACCTCAGAACATGACAGGCAGCAAAAGTATGTTTTCTGGTCTGGTCTATAGGCTCCCTAGCACTTCCTACGTTTCCCAATGTTGTGCTTTATATATCTGGCACCCAGCAAAGCTAGAAATGACGTTTGTCTTTAAGCAGCTGTCAGCTGCATGCTTTTCCCAGCAAGTAATTCAATGCAACTAATTGATGTTCCCTTCCTAGAAATAGAGATGAAAAAAATAAAAGAAATAAACCTACACTCAGTCATTTTTCCAAATGCAGTAAAATGTGCACACCCCTAGTAATTTAATTTGAAAAAAAATGTTTGTTTGTTTCACATGTATTCAAATTGGTATTGTTTGAATATACAAGGTATATGTACAAGTTGGGTGTACAAGGTGTTTATTCTTCCAACTGATGCTCCATTATCTGTGCAAAATGACAAGTCCCAAATTACATTTTTCTTCGTTTTTTGACAGCAACTAGTTGGTCAGACCTACAAGGATTTTCTTCTTTATTTCTATTCATTATCTCTACTGTAGGAGATAATTCTGTAAAAGTACAAATAAAGTAAACAGGATCCAGTTCCTGTAAGTGCTCATACTAAAATAAAGACTTGGCTTAGCCTGCTTCAGACAGTGAGGTTCCCTATGACCTTGGATAAGTCACTTTGGGCCAAATTTACTAAGGCTGTCTTCTCATTCTGTTGTCCACGGAGGGGGGGGGGGGCTTAAGAAATCCGGCCCGTGAACTCCCTTTGCCTCAAATACCTAACTTGATTGTGTAAAATCCTGACGCAGGGACTTATACTGTACAGAGAATATCTTTTCAAGCGCCCGATTTTGGGGTGCCAGATAAATAACACTAAATATAGAGAACAATAATTAATTTTGAATTGTACAAAATTGTCTGTAACTTTCCAAAGTCATGTACCTGCGCTACAATTTCTCCCCTACACTGTGCAAGGAGAAATTAATACCACAGAACTCAAGACAGAAGTGTCACTGTCTGCCCGCCCATTCCCCGGGCCAGCAGCACGCGACACCATGCTCCGCTACCCTCGGCCGCCTGCACCTTGACCTCTAAGCCCAGGGCAGGGAACAGGCCTGATCCGAATTGCGCCATCTCTCCTCTGATGACTAGTTGGTTGTTTATTTATTTTTTTTTTACCTGTGCACGTGGGTCAGCACGCGGTAGGCACGCGCGAAGAGCCCCTTCGAGGTCCACAACCCCGCTTCGCAGAAACCAGCTGCAGTCCGCGCTACGGGCGCTAGAGGTCGCCTTCCCGTGACGCGCGCCACCCGCGAAGAGAGAGAAGTAACTGAAATGAAACCTCGGTCACGCGCCCAAAGCCTCACTCCTCGCGGAGGCGGGGCTTACCTGGCGAAGGTTAGAGAGCGAGAGAGAGGCTTGGAACGCACGTAAACTTAGAAGGCGCGTGTGAGCGCTGTTGTTGTTTTCTGGCGACGTTAGTGGTGCGTGATTCCCGTCGTCTTGAGGCGGAAAGAGCCGTCTCCGGTAACAACAACGTAGCAACCGCAGAAGTATGTTGCGAGGGCTTGGCAGCTGGTTGAGGCTGCAGGACGGGCCTGCTGCTGGGGACTCGGTGACAGCGGCGGTAGTGGTGGAGGAGGAGGAGCGGCAGGAATCCTCCGAGGAGACGATGGCGCCGGAAGAGAGGAGCGAAGAGGCCGAGGAGAACCGGGAGCCGCAGGAAGGAGGGCTGCTGATTGATCAGGCCAAGGGGCTGGGCAGTGAGTATCATCCGGGACCCAGCACAAAGAGCCCCCGCTATGGTGCCAGCCTCCGACAGCGAGGCGGCAGAAACCATCGGGGGGGGGGTTCTTTGTTTTTCAGTCTCTCTTGGTTCCTAAATAGAATTTATTTCGCATCAGATCGGGCCCTGAAATTTATTTTAGTTGGTGACAGCACATTGACTAGGAAGCTATCGTTATCTTTACAATTGAAATTTGTAAAAAAAAAAAAAAAAGAGACATTTTAAAGTACTAGATATAAATATTTATCCAAGCAGCTTCTTTCACAATTAACCGCAAAACGGAATAAAAATCTATCAAAGGTTGTTAATCCCTTTTAAACCTAGGACAGAGGTAGAGGTTAAGACATGTCAGCTTGCTGATGGACAGCTATCTGGAGATATTCTACCCACGGCATTTTCTTTCATATATAAATAAGACGTTCAACTGTGTACTGGAGGTTTTACACGTCTACAAGATATGATTTTTTTTCCACAGCTGAATGTTGCACCATGGAAGCCTATTTTATTAGTCTCAAGATGGGCTGTCTAAAAGAAAATGGTGATGCTTTTATTTTCTGTTCATAAAAAAAAGTCTTATAAAATAATTTGTAGGTAGCTTTTAGGAAGGAAAGAGATTCTCTTTTTTTTTTTTTTTTAAAGCAGTGAGCAAGCAGTAATTCCTGACAAGAGAAGTTCACCTTTGGCTTTTAACTCAGGATATTCAGGGGGTGATTTTCAAGCTACCCACGTTGCTGCGAAGACCATGTGTACATTTTACCTATGGTCTTCACACCAATTTTCAAAGGAAAAATACAAGTGTACTTTTTACTTTTGAAAATTGCCCTAGGGAAAAGTAAATGCAGAGATTTGAAACCTTTTTCCACAGATGCTTTTTGCATCTGAAATGACAGACACATTTCTACCCCCACCACTGACTTAACCCTGTTCTTGGGAATACCTCTATTACAGTACAGGTAATAGTATACCCTTAACATGTAATTTTACCCACATATGGGCTGAGTGGTTTTCAGATAGCCAATTTGCAGGGGTTTTTACTGTTCACCCATGGAAATCCCTTCAAAAATTTCCCTCTATCTAATGCCATTTTCAAGGGGGGGGGGGGGCATTGCTAAAATTCATGTAGTTGTGTTCCAGGGTATTTTTATAAAGAGCCAGTTGACTTACAACTTATGAACAATTAAGTGCAACGGAACATTTCCAGCCAATCCACTGACCTGGAATCAGAGTGTTCAGTGTAGTTAATATTGTGATTGGATTTGATGGAAAAGTTGAGGAGACAGTTAAGATATTTGTTCATCCTGAAGAGCAGGAAGAAATGGCTGGGTCAAAAAAATTGGTAGATCTGTGGCTGTGCTTTATGCAGACATAGCAAAAACACATGTTCCAAAGTTAAATTTGTGTGTGAATGTTTATCTATGTATTTATCCATATTGTGGACTGGAAAAAGTGCTGCGGAAAAGACTGACTTGAAAAAGAGAATTTGTATCCGAAATGTTTCTGACTTTGTCTTCTGGTTTGATAAAAGGTTACCTTTTCAACTTTGCTACCGCTGCTACAAAAAAAAATTTCTGAATCAGTCACCGAAACTGCGCACACCATAAAGAAGTCAGTAGAAGAAGGAAAATTAGATGGTCTAATTGACAAGGTATGCTTTCTAGTAACATTTTTTTCCCCAATAGTCTGCTATTTTAGTAGCAATTTCAGTGCTAAAACAAAATAATTCATATGGTCTCTGTGGTCCTCCCTACAGTTCTGAGTTTCAGCAGGGAGGCTGAAACTCAGTTTCACCGCTCTTTTTTCTAAACCTCTACCCAGCATTGTAAATCCAATGTAGTTAAACTCTATTAAAAAAATTATCTAGTTGTCGTGGCATCCTTGGAAATGTAAACAAGTGTAACCATTCCATGTAATCTGGAGAATGCTGTCTTAGGCCTAGATTTATCAAAATGCTATAAATAGCGCCCGCAACAAAAAAAAAAAAAGGGGGGGTGGCACGGTTATGCTAAGTACCCTGCACCCACATCGCATAGGCAATTTCAGCAAGGTGCGATAAATTTTCCCACTTGTGCTATTTTTTGTTTATTACATTGATTAATACATCGCATGGGGGGGGGGGGGGGGGGGAGAGTGCGCCTCTGTGTATAGAGTGTGTCTGACATTGTATATTTGCTCCCCTGTAGAAGGGCACTTTGAATCGAGGTAAGTTTCAGAAGGTTGAGGGGGGGGGGGATAGGGAGATGGTGTTACAGAAACATTCTGAGGTATTCATAGTAAAATTGACATCACTAAAGATTTGTAGTCATAATGGATGAAAAGTATAACTAGAGGAGTTGATTTGTACAACACAAATGCGTGCGTTAAGGCCCTAACACAAATTAATAAATGACCCAGTGAGTTTGAATCTTAGTCAAGAGAAAGCATTCAGGTGCAATAGCCAGGACTAGTGTGCACAATAAGTAATTGTTCCAATGTTATGTTGACTTGTTCTGAGGGAGAGACAAAATAAACTTGCTTATGCCCTTTGGGAGCAAGTTAGCAGGAGACTTGATGTGCATTTAAATGGTTACTTAATATGTGTAGAATTGAGCCACCTTTAAAAGTACCAGAAGTTTATTACGGCTTTTCAACTAGCTTAGGTGTCTTCTGGACTAAAATTCATATCCAGGCAACCTGCCTACCTGTCTCCTTATACAGTACCAAAAGAAATGTGAACCAGGTAATAGCGCTTTAAACTTTAGGTTACTTTAAAATAAAATCCCATGTTATTAGTTGAATCATATTTGGATTTTGCTGTGGACACAACTCAAAATTGGATATTAAAACTTTTTAAATAAAATAAATATTGTGATACAAATTCATAAAACCTTTTATCACATTCGGCCGATACAGTACAGTGCGCTCCGATGGCGCGCACTGTTAGCCTGGTCTTGGACGCGTGTTTTCCCTTACCCCTTGTTCAGTAAGGGGAGGAAAACGCGCGTCCAACCCGCGGCACCTAATAGCGCCCTCAACATGGCCCTATTAGGTATTACTTTCAGAAATTAGCGTCGACCTAAAGGTCGGCGCTAATTTTTTCCGGCACCGTGAAAGTGCACAGAAAAGCAGTAAAAACTGCTTTTCTGTGCACCATCTGACTTAATATCATGGTGATAGTAAGTCTGAGGTCCCAAAGAGTAAAAAAAAAAAAAATTTGAATTCGGCCCGCAGCTGTCGGGCCGAAAACCGGACGCTCAATTTTGCCAGCATCCGGTTTCCAAGCCCGTGGCTGTCAGCGGGCTCGAAAACTGACGCCAGCAAAATTGAGCGTCGGCTGTGAAACCCACTGACAGCCGCCGCTCCTGTCAAAAAGGAGGCGCTAGGAACGCGCTAGTGTCCCTAGCGCCTCCTTTTGCCCGGATCTACCGCCGGACCTAATTTAAATACTCTCCCGGTGCGCATGCCGGGAGAGTGGGCGTTCGCCCGCTCTCCCGTGGACTTTACTGTATCGGCCTGATTATGTGCTGATTGCAAAAATCCAAAGTGAATGGGTCATGGAGCATTTCCCCCTTAACTGGCCAGGTTTCCCATCACTCTCCTGCTATTAAGTTCACTTAGAGAATAGCCACTGCCATTAGCAATGGTTACATGGAATAGACTTAGTTTTTGGGTACTTGCCAGGTTCTTATGGCCTGGATTGGCCACTGTTGGAAACAGGATGCTGGGCTTGATGGACCCTTGGTCTGACCCAGTATGGCATTTTCTTATGTTCTTATGTGTATTTTCAGAACAATAGCACAGTATAGAACTATGAATCTGTTTACACTGTACAAGCATGCTGAAGTGACTGAGCTATTAGGCGAAAAAGTAAAACCCTGAAGCAGAAAGCTATTAAAACATGGCACTGTCTTAGGTTTGTGCAGTTTGAGAGGAGCCCTGATTTGTTTGGGAAGTTTAACTTATTTTTATTTACACATCTAGACAAAAGGAAAAAAATGAACTATATGGGATCCAATGATTATAATCAACGCACTTGGTGCAAGAACATTTAAATAATGGTCCCATATTTAATGTTTTCTTAGTGTCTAGTCAGATGAATAAAGAACCAGTGGGTTATGAACCTCTACCAGCAGATGGAGACGCAGCAAAGCTGACATCACAGTATATATACTCCTGCAGTGACACCAGCCTGCCAGTATTCTCCATCTCCAGCAGATGGTGGATGTGCATCTCCCTACTGGGGATTGCTGTTAAAACAGCTGAAAGGCAGCGGGTACGGGAAACCAAGCTCAGCGGTGATGGTATATGCCCTCTCTCCCCCCCACAGCTGGAGACAGTCTCTGTACTCAGCCGGGACAGGATGAGCTCAGGTAAAGCTTAAAAAAAAAAGACAGAGGAGGAGTTTGTAGAGATTCCTTCTTTCCTCTGTTCTGCGTCCCTGGCGCACTGTTCCAATGTTTGTTCCCACCCCCGAGGGAGGTTAAGTGATGTGGGCAGCCTGGCGGGTCAAGCAGCCCTTTTGGGCTAGGCCCTGCTCTTAGACTTTTCCCTATTCGCCATGTGGTAGGCCGCAGAGGTGTTTTTGCGCACTTTTTTCTGCACGTTAGGCTGCCCTCTTCAGGATCATTGGTTCGTGCAATTGCACCTCACTGTGTATCCAGGTTGTGCATCCAGTTTTTGGATGCTTAGTCAGACACCTGCTTGGGCGTCCAGGTTAAAAGGGTGTCTGTTAGGTGTGCACTTAAGCCAGAGGGGCGGCTTCCTATATGTACAACTCGGAATGCCTACGTTTTGGACGCATATATATATTTTTCAGTGAGAATTCAGCTGGACACATACCTTTCAGTCGCCGCCTGTTCCCTGTACGTACCGGATCAGTCCAGACTCCTGGGGTTCATACATCCGTGCCAGCAGGCAGAGACAGAGAAAGTAAAACTGCCACTGCTTTAACTATGATGATGCCCCCCAGCAGTTTCTCAGTATTTCTCTGTCTCCCAGCAGGGCAGGTCTGATGCTTGAACCCTGCAGATTGGTTTAGGATTTTTTTGCCTGTTTTTTTTCTTTTAATTTTGGAGAGCCTCCCTCCCAGAGGGTCGGGGTTGCTGGTAAGGAACCCCTACCCTATCTGGTTGAGGTGGGGGGGCTGGGGATCGGTGACCCTTTTGTACGCCCCCATCCGGTAACCGTATGATGCAAATCCGGTGGTCCGGATCCCTCCCTGACACATATTGGCTCACAAATTGATTTTCTCACTTTTTTCTCTCCCTTTAATTGCTGAATTGAGCTGGACAGCTCTCTTCAGCGCAGGAGAGGAATTCTTCAGTGAGACTGCTGTTAGAGCAGTAAAGTTTGAAGAAGAAAAAAAAAAAGAGGGGATTGAGGATCTGGTACTCAGGTCAGGAGCAGGTAGGAGCTGTGCAGACTCTCTCTCCTCTGGGGCCCTCCCCCCGGAATGGTTTTGGCGGTTTTTTGGTCGCAGAGCTTTTCTCTTCATTTCTTTTTGGTTTTTTTTTGCTCGTTTTCGCTTGGACTCGTCAGCGCCGCGATGGTAAGGGGGTGGCTTGTCGAGCATGCGGGTCTACCCCAGCGTGCCTGTGTCACCGCGGCCTGCGTTTCGGGGGGGGAGGGTCCCTCCGAACTCCCCAGGCCGGCTAAACTTCGGAGGTGTCTGCCTCGGTCTTCTCCCAGTGAGTCGGGCCCAGCAGTGACTGCGAGGCGTCCCGCAAGGGGAACAGCGGCCATTTTGAGTCCTTCTGGGCTCGAACCTCAGGCTTCTCAGATGCCGGGGGATTCTCCCCCAGTCCTTTTACTGGTGCTCCCAGGTCCTGTAGAGGGACAGGGAGGTTCAATAGGGTCCGGGGAAGGGGCCTTTTTGCCTGTGCCCGATGGTGGATGGTCCCCGGCTCCCTTTTCCCCGGAGTTTGTGCTGTTAATGCACAAGGCTTTTTTGGCACAATATGAGAGAGGTGGGTCTGGCATAGGAGGTCAGCAACCCCCCCCCCCCATTTTTACTCCCGGAACCTGGGTGATCCCAGGGAGGACCCCTACCTGGATCGGCCCCTGGTCAGGGCATACAGGGGTCCTCCCAGGCAGGGGCTATGACCGCTCGAGCGCCGCGTGTTCCCACAGAGGTGCCGCAGGACGACCCCGATGGTTTGGGGAGGGCGGTCCCGGACGTCGGGGGTGGTGACCCAGACGGCCTGGATTCCGGACTGCAGGCAGAGTGGGATAACCCCAAGATTCTCCGGCTATTCAGTAAAGATGAGTTAGCGCCACTTCTTCCTCAAGTTCTGGAGGAACTGGGGCTCCAGTCTCCATCGGCGGAAGCGCGTAAGGATGCTGCAGATCCGGTTTTACAAAGCATCAGGCGACCTTCTGCGGGTTTTCCGTATCATGATTCCGTTCAGACAGTCGAGCAGGAATGGAATTCGCCGGATGCGGGGCTGCGGGTAGGCAGAGCAATGGTTAAGTTGTATGCGATGCCAGAACAGATCTTAGAGTTGTTTGCCCTACCTAAGGTAGACTCCGCGGTCTCCGCCTTGATGAAGCAGACCACTATCCCGGTTACAGGAGCAACAGCGCTGAAAGACGTTCAGGATCGCAAGCTGGAGATTCAACTCAAGAGGATTTTTGAGGTCTCGGCCCTCAGTCTGCGCGCGGCTATTTGTTCCAGCCTCATGCAGAGGGCATATGTACGCTGGGTACAACACGCACAGGAAGAACAGACACTCACGGACGAGCAAGCGGCTCGCCCAGACTGCTTAGAATCGGTGATAGCCTTTGTAGCCGACGCCTTGTATGATGTAGTCCGGACGTCTTCCCGGGTTATGGGGTCGGCAGTGGCGACATGGCGCATGCTATGGCTTCATAACTGGTTGGCGGATATCTCCTCTAAGTCCCGGTTGTCCTCTTTGCCCTTTAAGGGGTGACTCCTGTTTGGGGAGGAATTGGATCAATTGTGCAACAACTGGCAGACGCTAAGGCGCCTCACTTGCCAGAAGACAGACCCCGGGCTAGACGCAGTTTTCCACCTCATTTGTGTTTTCGTGACAATTGCCGGTTTTGCCAAGAGCGTCCCGCTGGGGCGTCGGCGCAGAGGGGTTCCTTGTCCAGAGGACATTCCTGGGGACAGCCCTTTCGAGGGGGCCGCAGACCCTTCAGGAATCCTGGCAATACAGCTCCCTCTGGTCCCAAGTCTTCACAATGAAAGAAGGCCGGTCCACTCCACCTTTCCTTTTGTAGGAGGTCGGCTGGCGTCGTTTTACAGGGAGTGGGCCAAGATCACACAGGACCAATGGGTCCTAGGGGTGATAAAAGAAGGCTACGCCTTAGATTTTGCAAGGCCCGTCTGAGACTTGTTCCTAGACTCCCCCTGCGGCTCACTGCAGAAGCACAGAGTGGTACGGGAGACTCTGCACAGGTTGCAGCGTTTGGGGGCCGTGATCCAGGTGCCTCCGGAGGAGATTCGAACCGGGCGGTATTCCATCTATTTTGTGGTCCCGAAGAAAGAGGCAATCTTTCGTCCCATTCTCGATTTGAAAAGAGTGAATGTAGCTTTGCGAGTCCCTCATTTTCGGATGGAGCCCTTGCGCTTGGTGATAGCAGCGGTACAAACCCAGGAGTTTCTGGCATCGTTGGATCTGACTGAGGCATATCTTCACATCCTGATTTGTCAGGAACATCAGCACTACATGCAGCTCGCGGTCCTGGGACAACACTTCCAGTTTCAGGCGCTCCCCTTTGGCTTGGCCACGGCACCTCAGGTCTTCACCAAGATCATGATGGTCATGGTGGCAGCCTTATGTCGACAGGGAGTTCTAGTACATCCCTATCTGGATGATTGGCTCATTCAGGCGAAGTCAGAAGCCAGTTGTCAGACAGCGATACAGACGGTGCTTCGGCCCTTGCAATCGTTAGGCTGGGTAGTGAATTTGGCAAAGAGCCATCTGGTACCCTCGCAGACTCTGGAGTATTTGGGAGTGTTCTTAGACACCACCAAGGGCAGAGTTTTCCTGATGGATGAGAGCTCGCAAGCTTCAATGGCAGATTCGGCGTTTGGAGACATTGACGAGTACCACTGCTTGGGACATGTTTCAGGTACTCGATTCCATGGCTTCCACATTGGAGCTGGTAACATGGGCCTTTGCCATATGCGTCCCCTGCAGAGCGCGCTCTTGGCTCAGTGGAGTCCGGTGTCGGAACATATCACCAATTTGTTTTTCTTCCCCCAGAGACCTTGGACAGTCTGTCGTGGTGGCTCCACACCCCAACCTGCGGAAAGGGATGTCCTTGGAGATTCTGGATTGGATAGTCCTGACCACGGATGCGAGTCTGGTTGGGGAGCAGTTTGCCAGAGACAAGCAGCTCAAGGATCCTGGTCGAACGTAGCTGTATAAAAATATAGGGCCATATTTTCGAATCTACGCCCGATTTTATAACATGCGCGCGCAGCTTCGCACATGTTATAAAATCCGGGGTCGGCGCACGCAAGGGGATACACACTTGTGCACCTTGCACACGCCGAGCCCTAGGGGAGCCCTGATGGCTTTCCCTGTTCCCTCCGAGGCCACTCCAAAATCGGAGGGAACTTTCATTTCGCCCTACCTAAATTCCCCCCCACCTTTATTATTTAAGTTGCGCCTGCCTCTGAGCAGGCATACATAGGTTGCGCGCACCGGCCGAGTGGGCCTTCGGAGGCCTCTGGCCACGCCGCGGACCGCCCACGCCCCACCCCTTTTTTGAGCCCCGGGACGTACGTACGTACGTCCCGGGGCTTGCACGCGTCGCCAAGCCTATGCAAAATAGGCTCGGCGCGCGCAGGAGGGGTTTAAAAGGGTTACGCGCATATCCCTTTTAAAATCCGTCCCATATTGTGTATGATCTGCAATAGTGTATTCCAATTTGAGGTCCTGAAACTCTTAAACTGCCCCTCCCCCCCCCGTCCAGATCTGATCCAAAACTCTCAGATCTTTAGTCATTGGTCATGTCAGCGGACATCATAGAAATAAATAATATAGGGTTTCCTTGAAGATATGAAATATGCGAGAGACCTTAGTATTAAAAAGCAAATAATTTGTTAGTCATCTGCCATATCTTCAACGTATGAGGAAAAAATGGGGTTTGTCCTTCCCACCTTTGCATGGGGCACTGACAACAGGAGGATTTCTGAACAATGGTGTTTCCCCATATATTTCCCAGAAATGCCTCTGTCATGTGTATTGGATTTCCTACAGAATAGGCTGGTTAAAGATCTATCTCTTAACGGTGCAGGTTGCGGCAGTCGCCTATTATTGGGGCCTTGTTTAAGGAAGACCCTTGTTTTCTCATCTGAATGTTTCTTGATTTTTGAGAGGTGATAAGCGCATTCGGCTTCTGGTGAGGGATCACATTTCATCTTTGTATCTAAATCTGATGCTTGCCTTCTTAGTAGGTATACATTTTGAGCCTATAAGAGCAATCTCACTGAAGTTGCTCACCTTAAAGGTGTCTTTTCTGATGAGGATTTGTTTTGCACGGAGGATTTTAGAGTTGCAAGTGCTTTCTTGCAGGGAGCCTTTTTTTGGTGATCTCAAAGGATATGGTCCAGATTTGCACGGTTCATTCCTTTCTTCTGAAAATGGCATCATCCTTTCACTTGAATCAGACTGCCCCCTTTCCTTTTTTTTTCATAAGAATAAAGAAGAAAGGAAATATTGGATTCTTCATGCGTTGGATGTGTAAAGAGTGCTTTTAAGATATCTGAAGATCTGACCAACTCTTTGTGCTGCTCAATGGAACTCAAAAGGAAGAGGCAGCTACCAAGGCCTCATTACGTATCGGATTTAGGTCATTACGGTGTGGTATGCAGATAAGGACAAGCCTTTACCTAAACAGATTAGGGTGTATTCTACTAGAGCACAGGCAGCATCAAGGGCAGAGTTGCAGGAGATCTGTAAGACAGCCACATGGTGGTTTTTGCATTCTTTGCCGATGGGACCACCGATGCCGGTGTCCACAGTGGCGTCGAGAACACTAGAGGAGTCGACGTCGACACTAAGAATAATAACCACATCGACGTCGATATATGCGCAATTGCCATCGACTACTCCCGTATCGATGCCTATGTTGCCGCCTACATCAGGAAAAAGGCTGCTCTCGACGTCGACACCAACATCAGTTCCATCGAGGCCAACACCGATGGATGACACTGATGTTCATGACCTACCATCCTTCCAGCGTCTGCTTCAAAGGTATCAGGATGTCATAGACACCTTACCTAAAAAGCCTGGGGAGCATGTGTTTCCATCTACTCCCACTGATGACCCATTACCAGGTCCATCAGGACTACATCTTCCGCCGAGATCCACATCAAAACCACCTTATAGACAGGAAGAAGAGGATTCTTGGGATAGTCAAGATACAGACTCCTCTTCTGAGGACTTCATGTCGGATCCCTCACCTCCAGAACCCAGAAAGAAGTCCCCACCTGAAGACCTGTCTTTCTCAAATTTCATACAGGATATGGCAGACACCATTCCTTTTAAATTGGAAGCAGAACAGGACTCAAGACAACATACTTTAGAGGTCCTGCAATTTGTGGATCCACCCAAACAAGTTTTGGCAATTCCAATTCATGAGGTGCTCTTAGACCTGCAACACCGTATCTGGGAGCATCCATCCACAGTTTCATCTGTAAACAAAAGGGTAGATTCATTTTACTTGGTACAATCAGCACCAGGATACCAAAAGGCACAACTACCACATCAATCTGTGGTAGTTGAATCTGCCCAGAAAAAATCAAAAAGAATCTGCCCTCACTCCTCCACTCCACCTGGCAAGGATCATCACTTCCTTGATTCCTTGGGAAGAAAAATCTATCACTCTTCAATGCTAAATTCAAGAATCTCTGCATACCAGCTGTACATGACACAGTATCAGAGAAATTTATGGAAGCAGATGGAGGAAATTACAAACTCTCTGCCTGAACAGCTTCAAGAACCTGCACAAGCCATAATACATAAAGGCCTGGAAGCAGGTAAACATGAAATAAGAGCGGCCTACGACAGTTTCGACACTGCCTCCAGGACTGCAGCTGCAGGCATTGCTGCTCGCAGATATGCATGGCTCAAGGCATCCGACCTCAGGCCTGAGGTTCAGGAAAAACTTGTTGATCTTCCATGCCTGGGAGACAACCTATTTGGAGAAAAAGTACAAGAGGCAGTACAACAACTGAAGGATCACACAGAGACATTACGTCAACTGTCCCAAATACCTCAAGATCCTTCCACACAACCTCCTCGATGACTTCCCCGCAGAGAAACAAGGAGGCCTTACTACAGGCCACGCAGATATTACTCCCAAACATCTAGGGGTAGATCCACTAAGCCTCAACAGCAACGTGCCCAAACTAGACAACCCAGGGCACCTCGTACTCAACCTCCACCTCAGACAGGCCCTGCGTCTGGGTTTTGAGATACTGCCCAGAGAACAAGCCACTCCTTTAAACCCTCACACACAACTTCCAGTGGGTGGAAGAGTATCCCATTTTTACACTCACTGGCAAACAATAACAGACCAATGGGTGCTCTCTCTAGTTGCTCAAGGATACAAACTAAATTTCCTGTCAATTCCACCAGAATTTCCACCGAGAGCCTTCCCACAACAAGAGTCTCAACTAATTCCTCTAAAAGCAGAATTATCCACCATTCTGAAAATCAGGGCAATACAGTTAGTGCCCCAATCTCAGAAGGGAAGAGGATTCTACTCCCGTTACTTCCTCATTCCAAAGAAAACAGGAGGCCTATGCCCCATCCTAGACCTAAGAAATCTCAACAAATTTCTAAAGAAGGAAAAATTCAGGATGGTTCCCCTAGGCACCATGCTTCCTCTTCTACAAAAAGGAGATTGGCTTTGTTCTCTGGATCTTCAGGATGCTTATATTCACATCCCAATATACCCCCCTCATCGCAAATACCTGCGCTTCATAATGGGTCAACAACACTTCCAATACAGAGTACTCCCTTTCAGACTCGCCTCTGCACCCAGAGTGTTCACAAAATGTCTAGCAGTCATAGCAGCACATCTACGCAAACAAGGTGCTCATGTATTCCATACCTAGACAACTGGCTCATCAGAAGTCATTCTCTACAAGGAGCTCTCCATTCTCTCAATCAAACAATTGCAACACTACATTCAGTGGGATTCCTGATCAATTATCAAAAATCCCATCTCACTCCATTACAACTGCTTCAATTCATAGGAGCAGAATTGAACACCAACCTTGCAAGAGCTTTTCTACCAGAAGATCGTGCAGAAACAATCTCACTGCTAGCAACGTGGCTCAGCTCACAAACACAAGCAACAGCTCACCAGTTTCTAACTCTACTAGGCCACATGGCCTCTACAGTTCACGTCACACCCATGGCACGTCTAGCCATGAGAATAACACAATGGACATTAAGATCACAATGGATCCAAGCCATTCAACCACTGCATACTCAAATTCAAGTAACCCACCAACTACGTTCTTCTCTACCATGGTGGATGAACAAGGACAATTTGCGCAAGGGCCTACCTTTTCAACAACCAGTTCCACAATTAACTGTAACTACAGATGCATCCACCTTGGGTTGGGGAGCTCATACAGACAATCTCCAAACACAAGGAACTTGGACAAAGTTCGAAGCAACTTTTCAAATCAATTTCCTGGAGCTTCGAGCTATATGCTGTGCTCTACCTGCCTTCAAAGACTGCCTTACACACAAGACTGTTCTGATCCAAATGGACAACACAGTAGCCATGTGGTACATAAACAAACAAGGAGGGACAGGCTCGTACCTCCTTTGTCAAGAGGCAGCTCTGATATGGGGTTGGGCCCTGAACAACTCCATGTTTCTCAAGGCCACTTATCTGGCAGGCATTCACAATGTAGTGGCGGACAGACTCAGTCGTCAATTCCATCCACACAAATGGTCTCTGGATCCCTCAGTAGTGACCAGGATATTTCAACGTTGGGGTCAGCCAACAGTAGATCTCTTTGCATCACATCTGAATCACAAAGTGGACAATTACTGTTTCCTATACAACTTGAACAACAGGCCAGCCAAGGACGCATTTGCTCGCCCTTGGAACTCAGGCCTACTCTACACGTATCCTCCAATACCGCTCATAACCAAAACTCTAGTGAAGCTGCAACAGGACAAGGGGACCATGATACTCATAGCCCCATATTGGCCTCGACAAGTATGGTTTCCCACACTCCTAGACCTCTCAGTCAGGGATCCCATTCGTCTGGGAGTAGCTCCCACTCTCATAACTCAAGATCAGGGTCGGTTGCGCCATCCCAACCTCCATTCCCTATCCCTGACAGCATGGATGTTGAAAGCTTGATCTGACAACCACTCAATCTTTCATCCAATATATCTCAAGTGCTTATAGCTTCACGTAAACCTTCCACGCAGAAGAACTATGCTTCCAAATGGAAAAGGTTCACTTTGTGGTGCAAGCAAAACAACATCAATCCTTTCACTTGCCCTACAAATTCTTTACTAGACTACTTGTACCATCTTTCAGAATCTGGTCTCCAGACTTCATCTGTAAGAGTACATTTAAGTGCAATCTCAGCTTACCATAATCAGGTAGCAGATGCACCTATCTCTACACAACCTCTTGTCAGCAGATTTATGAGAGGTTTAACTCACCTCAAACCACCAATTAGACATCCAGTTACACAATGGGATCTAAATTTGGTTTTATCAAGACTTATGCGTTCTCCTTTTGAACCCATAGATTCCAGTGAGATAAAATGTTTTACATGGAAGACTATTTTCCTCATAGCCATTACCTCAGCTAGAAGGGTTAGTGAGTTGCAAGCACTTGTCACATATGAATCTTACACTAAATTCTTACATGACAGAGTGGTTCTCCGTACTCATCCTAAATTCCTCCCCAAGATAGTCACGGAATTCCACTTAAACCAATCTATAGTTTTACCCACATTCTTTCCAAGGCCTCACTCTCATCAAGGAGAAAGAGCCTTGCATACTTTGGACTGTAAGCGTGCTCTATCCTTTTATCTAAACCGCACTGCAGCCCACAGGAAATCCAATCAACTCTTTGTTTCCTATGACCCAAACAAACCAGGTAAACCAGTGGAAAACATACTCTATCCAACTGGCTAGCAGATTGCATCCAATTTTGTTATGAACAAGCAGGCCTTCCTCTCCAAGGGCGAGTAAAAGCACACTCAGTAAGAGCTATGTCAACCACAGTAGCACACTATCGTTCAGTGCCAATACTTGACATATGTAAAGCAGCAACATGGACTTCTCTTCATACCTTTGCAGCTCATTACTGTTTGGACAAGCAAGGAAGACAAGATTCATCCTATGGACAATCTGTCCTAAAGAACTTGTTCCCAGTCTAATCCCAACTCCTTCTACAACCAACCTGCTATGATCTTCGGCTGATTCATTTCAACAACAATACTTCACTGTTGCCTAAATACAAAATGACTCAGCCTCTAGCTTGCTAATCACCCATATGTGAGGACTAGCATCCTGCTTGTCCTGGGATAAAGCAAAATTGCTTACCTTGTAATAGGTGTTATGCCAGGACAGCAGGATGTAGTCCTCACAGAACCCACCCGCCTCCCCGTGGAGTTGGGCCTCATACCTTTTATTATTTTATTTTTGCTAACGCATTTGCTACATACGAGACTGAAGAGAGATACCTGTGGCAGAGAATATCATAGCATGCTCAGTGCCCTCACAGGGCCAGTCAAAAGTTTCTAGAAACTTTGACAGAAAGCTTTCCCGCTTCAGGGCTCCGTCAGTGACGTCACCCTTATGTGAGGACTACATCCTGCTGTCCTGGGATAACACCTATTACAAGGTAAGCAATTTTGCTTTAATCTGTCTCCATCTGCTGATCAGTGGGCATAACTCTTTCTTTCGTCTGGACTCAAGGAAAGGAAATTATCAGGTAAGAATAAATGTCGTCATCTTTGTCAAGAGACAAGGGAATGTACAAACACGTGAAGCACATCATTGAAATATTTATATAAAAAATGGATGTCTTAATATAGCTCAGTCTTATCTTGATGAGTTACAGCTAGAATAATAACTGACCAATTTTAAGTCTGCATCTAATTTTGTGGGTGTTTTTTAAATGGTAATGGTATAAAACTTTTTTTTTTAGATAAAATAGTATTTATTCAGTAAATTGTTCTGAACAAAGCTGAACTTTTGATTTCAGTGCAAATAATGTTGTTCTGGCAAAAAAAATTTTGGTGTATTTTTTTTAAATATCTGACAAAAAAAAAAACATTTATTTGCAGACTATTATAGGAGATTTTCAAAAGGAGCAGGAAAAATTTGTTCAAGAGCAGCACATCAAGAAGTCAGGTATAGTATGATTTGTGTTTGAGCCTGCAGTGTTTATAAACTGAGCGTTTTTATATTTTCAAAGTAGCTGGCTGCTATTTCATTAAATAAACTAGGAAAGATTTTTTTAAGATACTGGTCTGTGTACAGGCTGTCTTGTGTGTGTTTTATGCTTCCAGTACTCTCCTTGCATCCCCTTCCTGCATAACCATCTATGTCCTTATCGCCCACCCTGTTTAACATCTACATACTCCCTCTCTGCTACTTACTCTCAAATCTAAAACTTAAGTTCTTTATATACGCAGACTATGTTCAAATTTTAATCCCAATATCCAATTCACTGGACTCAACACTCAGGTTATGGAACTCTCACCTGCAAACGATCAACCATCACCTCTCAAGCCTCAACCTGGTGCTCAACACCTCCAAGACAGAACTATTGCTAATCACTCCAGAAGGCAGTCCCTTCCAACAACAACTGCAAACTAACATACAAATATCCCACGCTAAAGATCTTGGAGTCATTATTGATAGTCACTTGAACCTAAAGCAATTTATAAAACACACTACAAAGGAGTGCTTCTACAAGTTACAAGTACTCAAAAAAACTCAAACCGCTCCTATTCCATTATGATTTCAGATCTGTCCTCCAAGCCATTCTGTTTTCCAAGATTGACTACTGCAATTCCATTTTGCAAGGTCTCCCAGCGTCAACTATAAAACCCCTCCAGTTGCTCCAAAATGCAATGGCGAGAATTTTGACAAATACCAATCGGAGAGCGAATATCTCTCCCATTCTAAAAGATCTTCACTGGCTCCCAGTAAACTTCAGGATTCTCCATAATTCACTCACAATTATCCACAAAAATATTCACCATCAGACCCCTCTTGATCTGCTACACCCTCTCAAATTGCACTCGATGGCCAGACCCTTAAGGGATGCCTACAAGGGATCCTTACATGTTCCTCCAATCAAAGTTGTGCACCACTCAAACATCAGAGACCAGTCATTCTCTATCACAGGTCCCTCCATCTGGAACGCCATGCCTCCGGACCTCAGGCAGGAAACGTGTCTACTAACTTTTAAAAAGAAACTAAAGTTCCCTGTACGTACCTGGATCAGTCCAGACCGTGGGTTATGTCCCCATTCCAGCAGATGGAGTCAGCTCAAAGCTTCGAGGGGGCGTCACCATAAGTACTACTACCCCCTCTGCAGGAGTTCAGTATCTTCTGACTCCAGCAGATGCGAGTAGTGGAATCTGGGCTTGCTCCCGATTTCCTAGAAACTTTCTTGTTTCCCCTTGTTTAGGGCTTTCTTCTCTGTGTTGTTAGCTTTGGTCTTGGATCAAGTTGTACTTTAGTTTAAAAAAAAAAAAAAAGGGTTAATTGGTTAATTGGGGAGGCGTGGCCTCTTTGTTGTGCTGGCTCTCTGCCTTCCTTTTTCTTCGCTCTCAGCGCTGGTCTGTGTCTCTCCCGGGGTAAGTCGCTTTGCTGTTATTTCTTGGCTGTACTTTTCTTTTCAGCTTGGTTACCGCGACTGCCGGTGAGACCGGCCTCCTTCGCTTGCTCCCGCGGCCATTTTTGCCGGCTCCTCGTGGGCAGCAGGGAGAGCTATTTCGGCGGGCTGTGAGGCCAGGAAGGCCCCCCCGCGGCGCCGCTTGGGTTTCTTTTCTCGGCGGGTAGTATGGGCCGTCCGGGGCCCCCCGCAGCGGCGCGCCGTCTCGTGGGCCCGCCCCCCCCCCCCCCGAGGCTGCCGAGTGTTTTGTTTTTTTTTCGCCGTCGGGGCTGTCTTTCTGTGCGCGTGCCATGCCGCGGCCGTCACGTTGCTCGGCCTGCGGCGAGCCAGGATCGCGCATTTCTAGGGAGGGCATCTGTGCTAGGTGCCTCCCAGGGGGGGAAGGCACGTCCGGGCCCTGCACTTATTTTTCAGCGTTCGCAGCCTTGCCCGGGCAGCGTGGGCCGGCCCCTCCCCCATTCCTGGCGGGAACGGCGGCCATTTTGCACGCGCTGCGCCCCGAAGGGGATCAGACGGCGCTGGAGGATGAGGAGGCCTCGGAGGGACCTCCCCCGATCTTATTACCGGAGGCAGCTACGGAGGTGGACTCACAGGGACAGGGTCCCCCGGGGCCCCCACCCGCGGAGGTCACCCCGAGTAGGCCGGGGTTTTCTCCAGAGTTCATTCGGTTGATGCATACAGCGTACCTGCAGGAACTGGCGGCTCCCGTGGGGCCTCCACCACCCAAGCTACCGCGGCCTTCGGCCCCCTCTCCGGCCCCTCCCCCGCCGGTGGGTGTAGGGGCCCCGCAGCTCCCCGTCCACGTCCGGCTCCCCGTGGGTTCAGGGGGGACTGGGTCAGACCCGGTTTCCCCAGGATCGGACCCTGCCGCTACGGGACAAGGGGATTCTACGTCAGAGGGAGAGGATCCACGCATGCTGCGTCTTTTCCAGCGGGATGAGCTGGATGACTTAATCCCGCAGATCATTCAGGGGTTGGATCTCGATCCCCCGCCGGACCCGCCAGCTCCCGTTGCGCCGGCTGTAGTCACGTCTTCGAAGAAGGGAGATCCGGTACTGGCAGCACTTCGTCCGCGGGCGCGGGCATTTCCCATTCACGAGTCGTTTCTGCAGCTCCTCACCAGGGAATGGGATTCCCCGGAGGCTGCTCTAAAGGGCAGCCGCGCCATGGAGAGGCTGTACCCGCTGCCGGAAGATTTTCTGGATCTCATCAAGGTCCCCAGGGTGGACTCCGCGGTGACGGCGGTCACGAAGAGGACCACCATTCCGGTGACGGGTGGAGCAGCGCTAAGGGACACACAGGATCGCAAGTTGGAAGTCTTCCTCAAGCGGGTCTTCGAGGTCTCCGCAGTGGGGCTGCGGGCGGCGATGTGCAGCTCGCTTGCCCAGCGGGCTAGTCTTCTCTGGGTGCAGCTACTGCTCACTTCTCAGGTGCTGCCACCCGAGGAGGCCGCTCAAGCGGATAGGCTGGAAGCCGCGGTGGCTTACGGGGCTGACGCCTCCTATGATCTCTTCAGGGTCCTCGCCCGCTCCATGGCCTCTGTGGTGGTGGCGCGTCGGCTCCTATGGCTACGCAACTGGGCGGCGGACACATCCTCCAAGTCGAGCCTGGGTTCCCTGCCATTCAGGGGTAAGTTCCTATTTGGGGAGGATCTGGATCAGATCATCAAGTCGCTGGGGGAAAACGCGGTCCATCGCCTGCCGGAAGACAGATATCGCTCCACCAGGGCTTTCTCGTCCTCCCGGACCAGGGCCAGGGCGCAAAGACGCTACAGGAGTTACAGACCGGCGACAGCCCGACCCCCCCCCCCCCCCTCCAGGTCTCAGCCCTGGTTGCGCTCCTTTCGCAGGCGCCGCCCCGCGCATCCCGCTTCCGCGGCGGGACAACCTTCTCCCATGTCCTCGCAATGATGTTCAGCTCGCCCACTCCGCCGTCCCCAAGATTGGGGGGCGGCTAGCGTTCTTCTACGAGGAGTGGGCGCGGATCACCTCGGATCAGTGGGTCTTGGACACCGTAGGACGCGGCTACGAGTTGGAGTTTGTCCGCGCTCCCAAGGGACGGTTCATTTTCTCCCCTTGCGGCTCGGCCATCAAGCGAAGGGCGGTCCAGCTGACACTGGACAGACTGTGGGACATAGGCGCCATTGTGTCCGTGCCCTCAGGAGAGGTGGGCTTGGGTCACTATTCCATCTACTTCGTCGTACCGAAGAAAGACGGTTCCTTCCGCCCCATACTGGACTTGAAGGAAGTCAACAAATCTCTTCGAGTGACCCGGTTCCGCATGGAAACGCTGCGTTCAGTGATCGCGGCGGTGCATCGAGGGGAGTTCCTGGCCTCCCTGGACCTGACGGAGGCCTATCTGCACATCCCCATCCGGCGGGAGCATCATCAGCTTCTACGTTTCAAGATCCTGGACCAGCATTTCCAGTTTGTGGCGCTTCCGTTCGGATTGGCAACGGCCCCGCGCACCTTCACCAAGATAATGGTTGTCGTGGCGGCGGCCCTTCGGAAGGAGGGTATTCTAGTCCACCCCTATCTGGACGATTGGCTCATCAGAGCGAAGTCTTTTCGGCATGGGCAGGCTGCTGTGACCAGGGTGATAGAGTTTCTGCAGTCCCTGGGATGGGTGGTCAACTTCTCCAAGAGCTCCCTCGTGCCCTCGCAGCGCTTGGACTTCTTGGGGGCGACCTTCGACACCCGTCTGGGAGCGGTCTTCCTACGCCAGGACAAGGCGCAAGCCCTGCGGGAGCACATACAGCGGTTTTCTGCATTACCAGCTCCCACCTCCTGGGACTATCTGCAGCTCCTGGGGGTCATGGGGTCCACCATCGACATGGTCCCTTGGGCTTTTGCGCACCTCCGACCTCTGCAACGAGCACTCCTCTCCCGTTGGAAATCTCTTTCGCAGGACTACCAGGTGGTCCTTCCACTGCCCCAGGTTGCCAGGAGCAGTCTGGCCTGGTGGATGGTCCCGGAGCATCTGGCTCGCGGCGTCTCCCTCGATCTGCCAAATTGGGTAGTGGTAACCACCGACGCCAGTCTCACAGGCTGGGGAGCAGTCTGCGACCGCAGCGCCACACAAGGGACGTGGTCCGTGGAAGAGGCGAAGTGGTCCATCAATCGTCTGGAGACCAGAGCGGTCAGGCTGGCGCTCCTCCACTTCCTTCCACTCCTTCGGAATCGGGAAGTCAGAATCTTATCGGACAACGCGACGACGGTGGCCTACATCAATCGACAGGGCGGCACTCGAAGCCCGCAGGTCGCGATCGAGGCCGCAATGCTGATGCAGTGGGCAGAGAGGCACCTGGCCCGTCTGGCGGCCTCGCACATCGCGGGCGTGGACAATGTCCAGGCGGATTTCCTCAGCCGTCAGCTGCTGGACCCCGGAGAGTGGTCCCTCTCCGACGAGGCCATGCAGTTGCTCGTACGGAGGTGGGGATCTCCCCACCTGGATCTCATGGCGACTACACAAAATGCCAAGGCCCCTCGTTTCTTCAGCCGCCGGAAGGAGCGGGGGGCGGAGGGCGTCGATGCTCTCGCGCTTCCGTGGCCGGCCGATCTGCTCCTCTACGCGTTCCCCCCGTGGCCGCTGGTGGGAAGACTACTCCGCCGGATAGAGGCTCATCAGGGGAATGTAATCTTCGTCGCGCCAGAGTGGCCAAGACGTCCTTGGTTCGCGGACCTCATCCTCCTGGTAATCGACGGACCCATCCGGCTGGGACATCTTCCCCGCCTCCTCCACCAGGGACCGGTATTTTTCTACCAGGCAGAACTCTTCTGTCTTGCGGCCTGGCTTTTGAGAGGCGCCGCCTCCGGCGACGGGGCTATCCGGAGGCGGTAGTGTCAACGCTGCTGCGTTCTCGGAAGGCTTCCACATCAGTGGCCTATGTCCGGGTCTGGAAGGTGTTCGAGCAGTGGTGTACCAGCCTGAACACAAGACCCACGGAGGCGTCGGTTCCTCAGATCCTCCAGTTCCTACAAGCGGGAGTGGACAAGGGGCTCGCTTACAACTCCCTCCGGGTCCAAGTGGCCGCCCTTGGCTCCCTTCTGCGTGACGGAGGTTCTCTGTTACAACATCCAGACATCGTCCGTTTTCTCAAGGGGGTCAAACATTTGCGACCTCCATTGCGGGACCCTTGTCCCTCCTGGAGTCTCAATCTGGTACTACGTTCCATGTCGGGACCTCCATTTGAAACCGCTGCGGAATGCGACGATCAAGGATATCACTCTCAAGACTGTGTTCCTGGTGGCCATCTGCTCGGCTCGGCGGATTTCGGAGCTCCAGGCTCTGTCGTGTAGAGAGCCCTATCTCCGATTCGGGAGTGTCTCTTCGTACTGTGCCCTCCTTCCTTCCGAAGGTGGTTTCTGCGTTCCATGTGAATCAGACGGTGGAACTGCCATCTTTCCCTTCGTCTGAACCGAGGTCTCTCCGTCTACTTGATGTCAAGCGCACTCTGCGCATCTACCTGGAGGCTACGAATGATTTCCGAACTTCGGATCATCTTTTCGTCCTTTGGTCCGGGCCCCGGAAGGGTTCTCAGGCCTCGAAGACGACCATCGCCAGATGGCTGAAGGCCGGTATTGCCGCTTCCTACATTGGGCTGGGGCGGTCCCCGCCGCCTGGCATTGTAGCGCATTCCATCCGGTCGCAGGCAGCCTCCTGGGCGGAGACCCGCTCGGTCTCTTCGCAAGAAATTTGTAGAGCGGCCACCTGGAAATCGTTGCACACGTTCTCAAGACACTATCGCCTACACCTCGCCTCGTTCGTCCATGGACATTTTGGCGAACAGGTTCTACGAGGAGGCCTCGCAGGACCCCACCCGGTCTAGGGAAGCTTGGATACATCCCACGGTCTGGACTGATCCAGGTACGTACAGGGAAAAGAAAATTATTACTTACCTGCTAATTTTCGTTCCTGTAGTACCATGGATCAGTCCAGACGCCCACCGCACTTGGGTCTTTATCCTGCTCGGCTGTCTTTGATGGCTGATTCGTCTCAGCTGTTATATGGTAGTGGCTTTTCTACTGTTTTTCCTTTCACGTGTTCCCTGTGTTCACTGTCTTGTGCTTGTTTTCTTAGGGGTCAACACGCGAGGTGGCCTCCCATCCGTTGGTGGGACGGTACAGTTCCTCTAGTTACATTTTCAGCGGCTCATTGTTGCCGTCTTGTTTAAACTTGATCCAATTCAGGGGTTTTCTGTTTCCTCGGGCTTTGATATTCTCGATACTGAACTCCTGCAGAGGGGGTAGTAGTACTTATGGTGACGCCCCCTCGAAGCTTTGGGCTGACTCCATCTGCTGGAATGGGGACATAACCCACGATCTGGACTGATCCATGGTACTACAGGAACGAAAATTAGCAGGTAAGTAATAATTTTCTTACATGGCTGTTCTGCCGAGCCTTCCCCGCTACTAGCCCAACAGCCTGATTTAGAATTGTTCCAGCAATTATGTAAATAAACAAATGCTAAATCACGCTTACAAGTTATCATGAGGACGGCTCCTTGCCTCCCTCCCATACTCTCATGTATATAATACTTTATCTTCGTTCTCCCTTTCTTATTTCCTACTCCCAGTTAAGGCATCCTTGTTATAATGTAACTTTATGCTCTTTCGAATTGTCTGTTGTTGATTGGTTATAGTTACTGCTTAGTTCGATGTAAACAGAGTTGATTTGATTTGTATCAAGAAAGTCGGTATATAAAAGCCTTTAATAAATAAATAAATAAAATGTCCTCCTTACCTATTCATAGACCAAATACTGTATTGTCCAGCAGTGGGATGCAGATCTCTTCAGAACCAGTGTCCTCTACCTCTGATAATCACGCACAAGTTCCTTAGCTCACCTTACCCCTCACCCCTTCAGACTAAATGCTGCTTCCAAAGTACTCACACTCAGCAGGCCTCAGAAGTAGGAGCTAAAGGCAGAAAACAAACTCTGTTTTGTGTGCTGGCCAACAAAATATCTAATAAAACAGAACTGTTGGGCTTACCCCTGTTTACGGCTCTTCTATTATTTTCCATGTTTTTCTTAACAGGTGTGTAAAATCCCTTGGTGTATAAGAGCTTTAAAGCTTGCAAATGTTCTGCTTTCATTGACAGAAGCTGCAGTACCTCCATGGGTTGGTTATAACGAAGAAGAAACAATTCAACAGCAAATTTTGGCCTTATCAGCAGTAAGGACGTTTTCCTAATTCACATTTTCAGAGGTTATTTTGCTGAGAGCAGCCATTTGTTATACAATTGAATGTATCCAGTTTACACCTATTTAATCTGTTCCCTATAGTGAAAGCTATATGAAGGATGTGATTCTGGCTTCCCAACTGACCTAGAAAAGCCTTGTTATAAACATAACCCCTAATTATCTATGGATCTGCTGCATCTCTCATTTACCATTTATATGTAAGATAAATGTTATGTTTTATATTTGAGTTAAAGGGGAAAATGCCTAGATAAAACTCATAATTTCATATTTCCTTTCCTAGAAATAATTGGTTTTCTTAGTACTAACCTAATAAGAAGCCATCTATCTGGTAGGTGCACTCGGGATAAATAGTGAACTGGAATGGATGCTGACAAGTTGGGATTCAGAAACAGAAAATGCTGAAAAGATGAGCAAAGGTTGTAGAACTTGGGACAAGAAGGAAAATAGCTCTTCTGAGAATTTGCACTTACTTATCAGAATGTTTTGCAGAAAAAAATCTCCAATTATTTAAAAAAACTCTAATTAGGGGAGGTTTCTGGGTCAGTAGAATTGAATAGCTCAAATTAATAGCATGTTTTCCCGTCGATAGCAGGGCTGAATTAGCCATGCTGTCTGGGAAGCGTCGTGATCCCGAGTAGGCAGAGTTTCCCCTAGCTGATCACAGAGTTTTTAACTCTGTGCGTCTGCGCGATAGTGTTCCTGCACGGTTCCCTCACCTCTTCAGTTTTCTTTTTTTCCGCGAGCTGTTCGCATGCAGGGTTTTTCTCCTAGCAAATTTTTGCCTGACTGGATTTTTCTTTGCCAAATTTTTCGCATTTTTTCACAAGATTTCTCATCCCAGATGGCACCAAAGCCCTCTGGGTTCAAATATTGTCAGTGTGGCAAAATTATGTCTATCACTGATGGACATAATTATTGCTACATCTGTTTGGGCCCGGACCACGATCAGAAATAGTGTTGGGATTGCGAGAGAATGTCTCCGGGCCCAGCAACACCGGACTATGAAGATGGAGAGGCTCCATACGGGCACTTTGGCCCCACCATCCTCCGTCCATTCTTTGCCGGGACCGGCGAAGTCGGGTAAGGCCCATCCAAAGTGGATGTCCTCGCTGGGACCAGCAGGACTCTGAAAACCCGCTAAAAGTTCCAGGCCAGGGTCTCACACACCCTCAAGGCCTCCTTCAAAAGCCGGGGATCTGGCAGAGGAACTTCAGTGCAAAGTACCGGCGAGTACATCTTCGGAGCCTGCGCCATCAGCGTTGTTAAAAAGGAAACATGACGCTTCGAAATGAGACGACGCATGAACAAAGCACGAAGCGTTCAAGTTATACGGCGCGTCGCTACGATGACGCATCCTCGACACATCATACGGCCCGCGTAGGACAATACACCCCACCAACCTTTCTTAGATATGGAAGAATGCCTCAGGCATTTACTGCGCTCTATTTACGAGTCTTTTGAATCTTCAGCAAGAGCGTCTGCTTAAGCTATAGCAGCCAGGCGTATGGCTTGGCTCAGAGCCAGCGCAATTCGGACTGATGTACATAAGAAGCTAGCTGATATCCCATGCACGGGTGACAATCTCTTTGGGGATAAGTTTGGAGATATAGTCTCCCATTTGAAGGAACAAAGCGCAGCTGTATTATCTCTTACCAATCCTGCAGAGTCTCAAAAATCGTAACATCGATTTTTATCCTTACCGTCACCGGTATTACTCCAGACCATACAATAGGCCATATTCACAGTACAGGCCTCAACCGTATGTCCCACCAAGAAACACAGCTCCACCAAGTTCTAGGGGTCATGCCAGACAACAAAGACAAGTAAAGCAAACGCCGGCCCCTCAACAAAAAACAAGCGTCCTCTTTTTTTTTTTAAATTAATACAGCCACCACCACTGCCGGAATTCATAGGAGGAAGACTTCAATTTTTTCTCCACAATTGGGAATCCATCACTTCAGATCAGTGTGTACTCAACATTATAAAAAAAACGGGTACTCTCTAAATTTTCAATCCACTCCTTCTTTTCTTCCTCATATTCCTCCGAAGAGGATGATAAAATCCCACTCCACATCCCTCACAGCGGAATTGAATAACCTACAAGTTCAACAATCTATACAGATCATCCCCCTTCATCAACATCACCAAGGGTTTTATTCCCAATATTTCCTCATTCCAAAGAATTCAGGGGGCCTACGACCCATTCTAGATCTCCGACTACTCAACAAACACACATACAGAGAGAAATTCAAAATGACTTCTCTCAAAAATATCCTACCGCTGATTCAGCCCAACGATTGGCTATGTTCCATCGACCTGAAGGATGCATATTCCCATATACCAATTCACCCATCTTCTTGGCGTTACCTTTGTTTCCAAGTTCGGAATATACATTACCAATACAAGGTTCTCCCGTTTGGCCTATCTTCAGCCCCAAGGGTATTCACCAAATGTCTAGCAGTGGTGGTGGCTCACCTCAGGAAACTTTCAATCCAAATATTTCCTTATCTGGACGACTGGTTAATAGTAGCATCTGATCAGTTTACACTGAGAGATCATACATTACGCACGATCGAATGCCTTCAGAGGTTGGGATTTCTTATCAATTTCGAGAAGTCTCACCTACAACCTACTCAACTGCTTCAGTTCATAGGCGTTCTCATAAATGTGGTGGAACAGAGAGCACACCTTCCTACAGACAGGATGCAGAACATACAATCATTGGCACACAGCCTACTTCACAGAAACCGGACATCTGCACGCAAGGTTCTACAACTTCTGGGTCATATGGCAGCAGCGATCTATGTGGTTCCTCACACCAGACTTCACATGCGCCGCTTACGATGGGGTTTAAAGACTCAGTGGTCTCAATTCATACAACCACTCAGCACCAGAATTCAAATTACAAACGCAATGAAAGAGGACATTCGATGGTGGCTCCTTCCCAAAAACCTTTCCTCGGGAGCTCCATTCCGTACCGCATCGGATAACTCTGACCACAGATGCCTCCAACAAAGGTTGGGGAGCACATCTGAGCGAACTGAAAACTCAAGGTCTGTGGACCCCTCAGGAATCTACATTCCAGATCAATCTCCTAGAACTAAGAGCCATTTGGATGGCACTTCAAACATTCTCGAATCAGATAAGGGGATCAAGCCTCATGGTATATACAGACAACCAGGTAGCCATGTTTTACATAAACAAGGAAGGAGGGACCGGTTCCTGGACTCTATGCCAGGAAGCAACACGAATTCTACATTGGACAGTCAAAGCCCAAATATCAATTCAAGCAACTTATCTTCCAGGTCTGGACAATGTAACAGCAGATCGTCTCAGTCAGATTTTTCATCCACACGAATGGACCTTAAATCCAGAGGTGGCTCAAAACATTTTCAAACAGTGGGGGTTTCCCAGAATAGATCTCTTTGCCACGGAAGCAAACAGACAGGTTCAGACCTTTTGCTCAATTTACCCCAGCAATCAAAGGATTGCTCCAGATGCCTTTCTCATTCCATGGACGTCAGGCTTGATGTACGCCTATCCACCCATTCCACTCATATCTCGAACGATTCAGAAATGCATCCAAGACGTATCAGACATGATTTTAATAGCCCCGGCGTGGCCGAGACAACCCTGGTATACGTACCTCGTGAAACTTTCCATTCATCCACCGATAACGCTACAAAATCTTCCACATCTTCTGACACAGGAAGGGGACTCATTACTTCACCCATGAATCAATCACTTCATCTCACAGCGTGGAGATTGAAAGGCAAATACTAACTCCCTTAGGTTTATCTTCTCAACTAGAGGATATTCTTATTGCGTCACGTAAACCTTCAACCAGACGTAACTACAAAAGAAAGTGGCAGTGGTACTTGGACTGGTTTACTCCAAAGAACATAAACCCTTTCTCATCCACTGCCACTCAGTGACTACAATATCTGCACACACTCTATGAAGCAGGATTAGCCACCACTTCGGTACGAGTTCATATCAGTGCTATAGCAGCATTTCATGAACCCTTTAATAACCTTCCAATGTCTAACCATCCGTTGATTTCTAGATTCATGAAGGAAATGATCAGACTTTGCCCACCGGTGCCTAAACCCCCAATTCCATGGGATTTAAATGCAGTGCTGGAACAACTAATGCTTCCACCTTTCGAACCATTAGATTCTAGCCACATCAAATATATAACATGGAAAACAGTTTTTCTCATTGCCATTACTTCTGCAAGGAGGGTCAGCGAACTATAAAGCAAAATTGCTTACCTTGTAATAGGTGTTATCCCAGGACAGCAGGATGTAGTCCTCACATATGGGTGACATCGGTAATGGAGCCCTATGTACGGAAAACTTCTGTAAAAGTTTCTATGAAACTTTTGACTGGCACCAGAGTGCCTACTGAGCATGCCCAGCATGTCATGATATTCCCTGCCACAGGGGTCTCCCTTTAGTCTTTGTTTGTAGCAAATAGCGTTAGCCAAAAATAAAACAATAAAACGTATCGGACCCAACTCCGCGGGGTGGCGGGTGGGTTTCGTGAGGACTACATCCTGCTGTCCTGGGATAACACCTATTACAAGGTAAGCAATTTTGCTTTATCCCAGGACAAGCAGGATGCTAGTCCTCACATATGGGTGATTAGCGAGCTAGAGGCTGATTCATTCGGTGCTGAAACGACTGTAAGGTATTGTTATTGGAATGAATCAGTCGAAATCCCAGCAGGTTGGATGAAGAAGGAGTTGGGGTTAAACTGGAAACAAGTTCTTTAAGACAGATTGTCCATATGCTGAATCTTGTCTTCCCTCTTTGTCTAGACAGTAGTGAGCTGCAAAGGTGTGAAGAGAACTCCATGTTGCTGCTTTACAAATGTCCAGAATAGGTACAGAGCGAAGGTGTGCTACTGAGGTTGACATTGCTCTGACTGAATGTGCGTTTACTCGCCCTTGGAGAGTAAGGCCTGCTTTTTCATAACAAAATTGTATGCAATCTGCTAGCCAGGTTGACAGAGTATGCTTACCCACTGCTTTACCTGGTTTGTTTGGATCAAAGGACACAAACAGCTGATTTGATTTTCTTTGGGCTGCAGTGCGGTTTAAATAGAAAGATAACGCACGCTTACAGTCCAAAGTGTGTAAGGCTCTCTCTCCCTGGTGAGAGTGAGGCCTAGGAAAAAATGTAGGTAAAACTATGGTTTGGTTTAAATGAAATTCCGTGACAACCTTAGGAAGGAATTTTGGATGTGTACGGAGGACTACTCTGTCATGAAGGAACTTCGTGAAGGGTTCGTAAGTTACTAGGGCCTGCAGTTCACTGACCCTTCTAGCTGATGTAATGGCTATAAGAAATACCGTTTTCCAAGTAAGGAATTTAAGGTCACAGGTATTTATGGGTTCAAATGGAGAACGCATAAGCTTGGTTAAAACTACGTTCAGGTCCCATTGAATGCTTGGAGAATGAATTGGAGGTTTAATGTGAGTTAGGCCTCTCATGAATTTACTGACGAGAGGCTGCGTGGAGATCGATGTATCTCCTAGCTTGTTATGATAAGCTGAGATTGCACTTAAGTGTACCCTTACAGATGACGTCTTAAGACCAGAGTCTGAGAGATGGTAAAGGTAATCTAGTAGCGAGGTAGTGGGGCAAGTGAAAGGATCTAAATCTTTCTGAGTGCACCATAAAGTAAACCTTTTCCATTTGTAGGAATAATTCTTTCTAGTGGAAGGTTTACGTGCAGCTATAAGTACCTGAGATATATTAGTTGAAAGGTTGAATGGTTGTAAGATCAGGCTTTCAACATCCATGCTGTCAGGGACAGGGATTGAAGGTTGGGATGGCGCAACTGACCCTGTTCCTGAGTTATGAGATTGGGAGCTACTCCCAGGCGAATTGGATCCCTGACTGAGAGATCTAGCAGTGTGGGGAACCATACTTGTCGAGGCCAATATGGGGCTATGAGTATCATTGTCCCCTTGTCCTGTTGTAGCTTTACTAAGGTTTTGGTTATGAGCGGTATTGGTGGATACGCGTATAACAGGCCTGAGTTCCAATGGCGGGCAAACGCGTCCTTTGGTAAGCTGTTCTGCCGGAAGAGGAGAGAGCAGTAATTGTTCACTTTGTAGTTCAGATGTGACGCAAAGAGATCTATTGTTGGTTGACCCCAGCGTTGAAATATCTTGATTGCTAACGCTGGGTCGAGGGACCACTCGTGTGGTTGAAAGTGACGGCTGAGGCGATCCGCCACTGTGTTGTGGATGCCTGCTAGGTAGGTGGCCCGTAGTAGAATTGAGTGTGCTAGGGCCCAGTCCCATATTTGAGCCGCTTCCTGGCAAAGGAGGTACGAGCCCGTACCACCCTGTTTGTTGATGTACCACATGGCTACTGTATTGTCCGTTTGGATCAGAACAGTCTTGTGTGAAAGGCAGTCCTTGAATGCATATAGAGCATAGCGTATAGCTCGAAGCTCCAGGAAATTTATCTGAAAGGAAGCTTCTTGCTTTGTCCACTTGCCCTGTGTTTTCAGATGAGCAATGTGCGCTCCCCATCCCAAGGTGGACGCATCTGTAGTTAAAGTCACTTGTGAAACTGGTTGTTGAAAAGGTAGGCCTTTGAGCAAGTTGAGTGGTGATGTCCACCAGAGAAGGGAATACTTCAGCTCTGGTGTTATCTGGATGTGAGTGGACAGTGGTTGAATGGCTTGAATCCATTGAGATTTGAGTGTCCATTGCATTAGTCGCATGGTCAGTCTGGCCATGGGAGTGACGTGAACTGTTGAGGCCATGTGTCCGAGTAGGATGAGGCACTGATGAGCTGTGACTGTATATTGATTGCGAATAGAATGTACTAGGAGAACGAGCGATTGAGCCCGGTCTTTCGGAAGAAAAGCCTTTGCTGTGATGGTGTTGAGATCTGCACCTATGAACTGCAACTGGTGAGATGGTGTGAGATGGGATTTGTCGTAATTGATGAGAAATCCCAAGGAGTGAAGCAATCTTATTGTGAGATGGAGAGAAGTGACAGCTCCGCTCTGTGTATGACTCTTGATGAGCCAATCGTCCAAGTAGGGGAACACATGTACTTGTTGCTTGTGAAGATGTGCCACCGCTACTGCTAGACACTTTGTGAACACTCGAGGTGCTGAGGCAAGGCCGAAAGGTAGCACCCTGTATTGGAAGTGTTGACCTTGTACCAGAAATCGTAGGAACTGTCGATGAGGTGGAAATATGGGAATGTGAGCGTAAGCGTCTTGAAGATCCAGAGAGCAGAGCCAATCTCCTTTTTGAAGAAGAGGTAGCATGGTGCCTAAGGACACCATCCTGAATTTTTCCTTCTTTAAAAATTTGTTGAGATTTCTTAGGTCCAGGATAGGACGTAGACCCCCGGTTTTCTTTGGAATGAGGAAATATCGGGAGTAGAATCCTGTGCCCCACTGAGGCCTGGGAACTCTTTCGATGGCCCTGGCAGTCAGGAGGGTAGATAATTCTGCTTGCAGGATTGTGTAATGATGAGACACTGTCCAAGACGGAATAGGGGGATTGTCTTTTGGTACAGTGAGGAAGTCCAAGTGGTACCCCTGAGATATGATTGAGAGTACCCATTGGTCTGTAGTGATGGAGGTCCAAGTTTGAAGATGGTGAGCAACTCGGCCTCCAACCGGTACTTGTGGATAGGGATTTTGATAATGACTCATGCCCTCTGGTTGAACTTCAAAATCCGGAAGTGGACGCCGCAGGCGGAGGTTGTTGAGGCCTAGCAGGTCTTTGGCGAGGCTGAGGCCGTTGAGCAGGTCTTTGTTGTCTGGGCCTGGCTACTGGCGGATAATACCGCCTAGGGCGGTAATATGGCTTTCTTTGTTCCCTTCTTGGAGGCCTCCTAGAAGGTTGATGTACCTCTTGTGGCAGCTGAGAAAGCTGTTTGAGGGTTTCTGTATGGTCCTTGATGGTGGCTACTGCCTCCTTGACCTTATCGCCAAAGAGGTTCTCTCCTAAGCAAGGCAGGTCCGCCAAGCGCTCCTGTACTTCTGGTCTGAGCTCTGATGATTTAAGCCAGGCCCATCTTCTCGCCGTTATTCCAGCTGCAGACAATCTGGAGGTTGTCTCGAATGAATCATACGTGGCCCGAACCTCGTGTTTCCCCGCCTCTAGGCCCTTATGTACTAGGTTTTGAAAACCTTCCTGAAGATGGTCAGGTAACTGCTGAGACAGGGATTCAACTTGCTTCCATAGGTCACGCTGGTACTGGTTCATAAAAAGCTGGTATGAATTTATTCTAGCTACCAGCATAGCAGCTTGGAAGATTTTTCGACCAAGATTGTCCAAGAACCTATTATCCTTTCCAGGAGGTATGGAGGCATGTTGCTTTAACCTTTTGGCCTTCTTTTGGGCCGACTCGACCACCACTGACTGATGCGGTAGTTGAGTTTTTTGGAACCCCGGGATGGGTTGTACTAGGTAAGTGGCATCCGCCCGCTTATTAACAGCTGCCACCGACCCAGGGTGTTCCCATATCCTGTACATAAGTTCTTGTAAAACTTCATGAACAGGAATAGCAAGAATTTCCTTGGGAGGGTCTACGAATTGAAGCACCTCCAAGGTTTTTTGTCTGCTGTCCACTTCAGAGATGAGAGAAAAGGGAATTGTTTGAGACATCTCCTTAATAAAGTTGGAGAAAGAGAGATCCTCCGGTGGTGACTTTCTTCTATCTTCTGGGGGAGAAGGCTCAGAAAGGAGGTCTTCATCCGAGGAGAATTCTTCGTCACTATCATCCAGAGGAAGCTCCAACGGCCTAGTAGGCTTAGTTGGCATTTCAGAAAGTGGAGTCTGAGGTCTGAGGGGTGGTGGGACACCCGAAGGACCTGGTATTGGCTCTTGACTGTCATCTACATCTATAGGATGTGGTAGAGATGAGAAGCAATGTATTAATGAGTCCAGCTTGTCCATCAATGGTTGAAAAATGGACTCTTGAGAAGGCATCGAAGGTGCCATCGGGATCGATGGCCGTGGTGGAATCGATGGTACTCGGGGAATCGGCAATGCTGAATCCGGTGGCTGCGGCCTAGGTAGAACCGGCAATGGAATCGGCGCCATCGAGGAGAGCGGTGATTTCCTTGGCATCGGTAGTGAAGGAATCGGTGATGGAACCGGAGATCCTCCTATGACCGGTGTCGATGGCAGAACCGGAGTGGCAGGCCGTGGCATCGCCTCGATAAAGGCATCCTTAACCGCTTGACGTATGTAACTGTCAAGTTCCGCCCGCATGGATGATGTGAACAGAGCACCCATGGGGGGAGGCGGTGGTGGCGACAGTAGTACGACCTCAGGGCCCTGAGGAGGTACGATTCCTTCCGCCGGAATCGGCGAGGGTTGGCCTGTCGGTGGCTCGGAAGCCTTACTTTGGAGCCGGGCTTTCTTACTCGGTGCCCCGTCTTCCGCCGATGGCTCGCCGGGTATCGGAGCGATGGTTGCTGGTTGCGGCCTGCGATGCCGATGGCGATGTTTATCTTTTTCGCGCCCTTTTTCGCTACTCGATGTGGACGCTCTGGACGATGGTGAGGGGGAGGAAAAAGGAGCGTCTCCCGAGTCACCGGAGTGACGTTTCTTCAAGACCACTTTCCTAATCGCCCCAGCCGGAGACGATTGTGTGGAAGTAGATGGAGCAGTAATCAGTTGAATTTTGAATAATTGCTCCATCTTGTCCATCCGTAGACGTCGACCTTTCGAGGTCATCGTAGCGCATAAGGGACAATTTTTTACATCATGACCTTCACCAAGGCAAAGTACACAGTCTTGGTGAGGGTCTGTAATAGACATATTTCTCGCGCATTTCGGACATTTTTTAAAACCTGTAGCCATTTTGTGGCCGGGCAGCCGTCGACGGCCTAAGGCTCAGGTAAATTTTGTTTTTAGTCAAAAAACGGCACGGAACCGCGAGAACGGGAAAAACTCACCGCGATGATCAAACTAAGGGAGACCCTCTGCGTTTGAAGTTTTTTAAAGCTTTCCGTAAGGAAAATATGTGGAGAATCCCACAGGACTCCTGATAACCGCGAGGCTAATTGCTTCGCGGAAAAAAGAAGACTAAAGGGAGACCCCTGTGGCAGGGAATATCATGACATGCTGGGCATGCTCAGTAGGCACTCTGGTGCCAGTCAAAAGTTTCATAGAAACTTTTACAGAAGTTTTCCGTACATAGGGCTCCATTACCGATGTCACCCATATGTGAGGACTAGCATCCTGCTTGTCCTGGGATAAGCCTTGGTTCACTACTCCCCTTATCTTGAATTCTACCATGACAAGGTGACACTTCGTCCTCACCCTTCCTTTCTGCCTAAGATGGTAACATTTTTTTTATCTTAATCAAACCATAACTTTACCTATTTTATGCCAACACCACATAATAACGACCGTGAAAATCTTTTACACACGTTGGACTGTAAAAGAGCGTTAGCTTACTATAAGAAAAGGACTCGGTCAACTTCCAGGCCCTCTCAATTGTTCCTTTCCTTTTAACCCAAATGACCCTGGACAACCAGTATCAAAAAGGACCATAGCCAGTTGGTTATCGCAATGCATACTTTTTTGCTACAACAAATGCTCCATTAAACTACTCACTAAGCCTCAGGCGCACCAAATCCATGCCACCGCAGCATCAGTTGCCCACTTGAACAAAGTTCCCTTAATTGATATCTGCAAAGCGGCAACATGGTCGTCCATTCATACATTCACATCGCATTATTGCCTACAACAACAGACATCTGATGCAGCACTAGGCACAGCAGTCTTATCACTAAAAGGAACATGAGGCTGTCTACCACTTCAAGGGTTGGTGTCCAAACTTACAATCAATGAATATACAAGGACACAACCCGGGAGCTTGGGACTCCCAGACAGCATGGCTTATTCAGCCCTGCTATCGACGGGGAAAAAGCAAGTTTGCTTACCGTAAACAGTGTTTCCGTAAATAGCAGGATGAATTAGCCATGCGTTCCCTCCCTCCTCCCTAGACAGTCTCACAAAGAGACAGACATACCTTCTTGACTTACCTCTCGCTTGGCTACAAAAACTGAAGAGGTGAGGGAACTGCGCGGGAACACTACTGCACAGAGTTAAAAACTCTGTGATCAGCTAGGGGAAACTCCGCCTACTCGGGATCGCGACGCTTTCCAGACAGCATGGCTAATTCATCCTGCTATTTACGGTAAGCAAACTTGCTTTTTTGAACATCTGTTAAAGATACTCAGTGAGGGCACGTTTTGCCCTGTAAACATGCTACAAGCTTAAAATTTACATGAAGAATTCCTTACACTGTGGCACTGATTCTGCTTTTACACTGGTGCATAAAATGAGGCCTGTTCCTTACCAAGCTCAGCATGCTGATCTTTCTTCCAGAATGAAGGTTTTTTAGAAAGGTACCAGATAATGCTTTCATTTTAATTAGCACGGTCACAGAACAGTCCGTTATCTTCTATAGTACTAGACGTCCCTTGCAGCAATACCACGTCTTCTATTTTTCAGAGTGCTAACTGTAGTCTCTCTTCCTAAGGACAGACGCAACTTCTTACGGGACCCACCTGCAGGTGTGCAGTTTCATTTTGACTTTGATCAGATGTATCCAATCGCGCTGATAATGCTTCAGGAAGATCAGCTTCTCAACAGAATGCGATTTGATCTTGTTCCAAAGCTGTAAGAAATTTTATTTAGTTATCCAAGACCTCTGATAAATATTGCTTAATGTATCCCACTAAACTGATTAATTTAACCAGTTCCTTAGCTTTGATATATTTTATTTAGCAAATGATAGTTTGCTAAATTTGAACCTGCTATATATGTACACAAATATGTAATGGGTAGAATATATATCAAAAACTGCATAGGATACCTACTTTTGGTGGACAATAAGTATATAAACTCAAGTAGCTCATGAGTTAGTGCTTTTTGAAGAAGATTCTCTCCTGCTACTTTTAGGAGCATTCATTTTGTGCAAGCAGAAGTAGAGCAGGCAGTGATTTCTTTGTTATGATGACGGTTGTCGTAAAGAAAAACCATAGTCAATATCCCTCCCTGGCCTTATATATCACTTAAGTTATAATAGGAATGACTGTCAGTCTTGTAGCTGCTGCCAGCACAATCCTGGGGGTAGATGGGATCTTGAGTGATTACTATCCTTTCTTAAAAGGTTTGAAAATTGTTGAATGCATCCAAGCCTGCTAAAAAAATAAATAAATAAATAAATAAAAATATCTGGGTTTGAATCTAAATCAGGTCACCGCTTTATTGCTAGTTCAGTTCGTGCCACACCTGATTTGGATCCAATTCAGATCCAGGTCATAGCTCTCACCTATCCCTAATGGATAAAAATAAAAACCTGCACAAGTATATCTAAATAATAAACTGACCCATAAAAAGCTTATGTAAAGGGATAACAGATTAAGTAGCTAGTCGTATAACAATTTACAAGGGTGTATATTTATTTATTTTATTTATTTTAAATTTTTATATACCGGAATTCCTGTATGCAATACAAATCATATATACAGAGCTTATAAAGTCTGTGCAGGAACATATCTTCCAGTAGAAATTTAACGGCATTCTCAGTCTTCCTGGGAATGCAGTGAAATGTATGTATCAAGACCAGTTCAGATAATATTTTTTCCGCAGATAAGCAGGTTGAATTAGCCATGATATCTGGGGACATCCCTCTGGTCCTCTAGGTGGCGGAGCTCCAAAGAGCACACAGAGTTGAGCTCTGCAGTCGATAATGGATGGAGATTCGGACATTCTATTAGTGGCAGTACCCCCCCAGAGGACCCCCCAGGGAACGCTCTCTGGCCGCACAGGCGATGATACAGATATAAGTGCTGACGCATTTCTTGTCCTCGCTGGAACAACGCTGCAGGGGGCGTCCAAACACACACCACCCCCCCCCCCCCCCCCCCCCCCCCCCCCAACGCATATCACCATCCCCAACAAGGGAAGATATCAACTGGCCAGGCACAACTCCCCCCCACGGGAGGAGCCACAAGAAATATCTCCATACGAATCGCTCGCCTCGTCACCAGACTCCTCGACGGGGTACCCATCAGATTCCCCGGAGGAACAACCTTGGCCCATCTTCCCACCA
This sequence comes from Rhinatrema bivittatum, assembly GCF_901001135.1. NCBI lineage: Eukaryota > Metazoa > Chordata > Amphibia > Gymnophiona > Rhinatrematidae > Rhinatrema > Rhinatrema bivittatum. The sequence continues at coordinate 220,862,483 of NC_042619.1, forward strand.
GGAGACATCTCCTGTTCTGAATTCGTGGAGAAGGTGGGAAGGACCCTCAGTGTCGAAACCAAGAAAGTGCCGGACCCTAGAACGGAGATTCTAGGGATCCTCAAGATTTTCGAGTCACTGACGGAGCCGACTGCGCTGCCTTCACACGCAGACCTAGATGACTTGATGACCCAGGCATGGCAGCTTCCCTTTTCAGGAGCAGCAACCTCACGCAAAACGGACCTCAAATTCAGAATGCGGGTGTCACCCTTTTACAGCATGGTGCAACTTCCTCATGTCTCTGTCGTGGTAGAATCGGCCATGAACAATGCAAAGAAACCCTGGCTGCACATGAATGACCCCCAGAGAAAGACAATAAGTATCTGGACAGTTTTGGCAAGCGCACGTTCCAGGCCGCAATGCTGAATGCGAAGATTCAGCAGCATCAATTCTACATCACCCAATACTTATACGAATGCCTTCAGTTGTTAAAACCGGTGGTGATGGCTGCTGACCTGGATGTCAATCCCCCCTCCCCACAGTTGCATGCAATGGAGGAGTGACTGCACCATTTGCTTTGCATGATCTATGAAGCATTCGACACCTCATCGAGGACTTCTGCAGGAGCCATCATGGCAGATGCCTGGCCTGGCTTCGGGCAAGTGCCGTCAGGGAAGATGTCCATTAGAAGCTCGCTGACCTTCCCTGCTTTCCCAATAACCATTTTGGAGATAATTTATGGGAGACAGTGACTCAATTAAAAACAGAATGTTGCGGTCCAGTCTCTGACTTCCCCAGGAGAGCAACAGCTCGAAAGGAGATTTTATTCAACCCCTCGGAGGTTGCAGACGCAAACTCACGGGGATAGGGCCCTACCCTCTTTTTCACCCGCAACTGTACCAACCATCCAAGGAGCTACAGGAATCCCAGAATCACACCCAGCAACGCAACCCATGCCAGCAGTGTGTCCCTGAGGACCCAACCAGCTCCAAGCCCCAACAAAGGTTTTAGGAGCAACCTGTTTATTGTCACCAACACTGACACCTCAAATAGATTCCCAGGATCAACACACCAGGAGAAACCAGTGTTCAAGATAGGAAAGGACCACGAAGCGCCTTGCAGGAGCACCACCCGCCATTGATTCACCTTCTGGTGGGATTGTCTGGATTGATCCCCATGTTGCCTCTCTCCCAGGAGACGAGAGAGAACCTACACCTTCTGGCGGCAGATGGTCTGCATCCGGCGTACCTGTGGGCAATACCGTTAGTTCCAGTCCAGTGGGCATCGCTTTCAGCACAGGATACCCTTTCCCACACTGAAACTGCCCCGGGGATCTACCACCAATCAACCGCTTGCCCTGGCCTTGCCTCTGTTGTGGTAATCGACAAGGACCGTAAGCATGGGGTGGAAGCTCCAGGGTACATACCCTATTACGGACATAAATTCCATGTACAGCAAAACCAGGAAACTCAGCAGCCCGAAAAGAATGAACCACTTCGACCGCCTCAGCAACTGTTGTCGGTCAGTAGCTATGTCCACATCCCTAGGGGAGGCAGATCTAATCTGAGCCCTGACACCTGCCCGAACAGAGCAAGGGCGGGGCATGAGCTGCATTCCCCTCACTCTCCCAGTCCCGTAGGTGATCAAGGGCTAGAGAGGCGCCCACCTACTCCTTTAGTCCATCGGGTGAACACGACTCCCAGGACGTGTCCGGATCCGACCGCCAAAAGACAGGGGAGATTTATAGCCTCCTCCACCAGCGGATAGCATAGAAATTGAGAGGACAGTTCTAGCGCACTTGGATCTACTACGACCAATTCAGGATGTACTAGTCTCCTCTAGGAAGCATTCAACTAGGAAGAACTACCAAGCCAAGTGGGCCAAATACTCGAGGTGGTGTGGAGAGTAAGGACTTGACCCCTTCTCATGCACCCCCCCCCCCCCCCCCCCCCCCCCCCCCCCCCCCCCGAGCGCCTGCTACATTATCTTCATTCCTTATACCAAGCAGGCCTAGGTCAGCATCAGAGTGCATGTAAGCGCGATTGCAGCTTATCACCTCCCTCAAGATGGCTCTCCAGTATCGTGCCACCCACTTGTCTCCAGGTTTGAGGGGCATTCTCCAGCTGCGCCCATCTGTGAAAAAGCCACCAGTGCTGTGAGAGCTTAATCTGGTCCTATAACAGTTGATGCTTCCGCCCTTCGAACCTATGGACAGTAGTCACATGAGGTATCTCTCCTTGAAGGTCCTCACCTCAGCAAGGAGAGTCAGTAAGCTTACAAGCATTAGTCCACTATTCACCATACCTGGAGTTTTACAATGACAAAGTGACATTAAGGACTCGCCCTTCATTCCTTCCCAAGGTGGTGTCAGCCTTCCACCTTAATCAGACAATCAAGCTACTGACCTTCTTTCCAAAGCCTCACCCAATCGGAGGCAGAAAAACGGCTTCACACACTGGACTACAAACGTGCCCTAGCATATTATAAACTCCAGAGCCTCTCAACAATTTGTCTTTTTCAACCCGAATGTCCCCGGACTTTCCGTCACCAAAAGGACGTTGTCATCGTGAATTTCACAGAGCATTGGATTCTGTTATATTAAAAGAGCAGAAACCTTGTCTACCACACCAAAGGTTCACCAGATCAGAGCAATGGCAGCCTCTATGGCACACTTGTCTGAAGTGCCTATCCAGGATAGATGCAAAGCCGCCACATGATCGTCATTACACACTTTCACAACATATTACTGCCTTAACCAGCAAGCAACAGCAGACGCGGTGGTAGGTCGAGCTATTCTGCTGGCAGGAACAGCAAAGGAGACTGTCCACAAAGGGGTGCCTGGTTGAGCACACCCCCATACAAGAACCGGAATGGACTACACGTCACCTCCAACGCCAGGGGGTGCTCAACCTTTCAGCTAGGGATTTCCCCAGATATCATGGCTAATTCAACCTGCTTATCTGCAGGAAAAAGGCAAGTATGCTTACCATAAACAGTGTTTTCCATGGATAGGGTGAATTAACCATGCTAACCCACCCACCTCCCCAAATAGTCTCCGGACGGTGCAAGTGCAAGCTTGGATAACAGACTGAGGCAGGCTGGGAACCACGTGGTGATGTACACAGGCAGGCACACAGAGCTCAACTCTGTGTGCTTTTTGGAGCTCCGCCACCTAGAGGACCGGAGGGACATCCCCAGATATCATGACTATTCACCCTGCTGTCCACAGAAAACACCGTTTACGGTAAGCAGCTTGCTTTTGCCTTTGCTACAAAGGTATTCCCGTTGAGAAGGAGGGAGATAAATCTGAAATGAATCCAGATTTGGGAACTCTTTCCTGTGTAAAATGTAGCCTCTGTTTTTCTTGCTGAATTCATGTTACAATAGAAATGCTGCCCCTGGTTCCTCTGCACCTCACAATTGAAAAAGAAATGAACTTTAAAAGCTTTGTATCATTTTTAATAAGTACCTGATTCAGTAGGGAAAATGGCTGACCTTTGTCACAATCCTATTCTCCAAATAGCTGCGGTTGTTTAGAGTCTGTTACCCCTGTGTCCAGACAGAAGACTTAGATTGCACTCATGCTTGCAAGCCTGAATCTTGTGCACATTAGGCAGCCTGTTACTAGAAATTTCTGCCTGAATTGGGCTGGTAGAGAGCACAGTTGCTTACCTGTAACAGATGTTCTCCTAGGATAGCAGGATGTTAGTCCTCACCTGTGGGTGACATCATCCGATGGAGCCCAGAACGGAAAACTTTTGTCAAAGTTTCTAGAAACTTTGACTGGCAGACTGAGCATGCCCAGCCTGCTGTTATCCACACGTCCACGCAAGGTCCCCCTTCAGTCTCGTAACATAGCAAAAAATATGAGTGAGAAAAATAACACCAGAAACCGAAGGTGAACCCAACATCGTGGGGAGGTGAGCAGGAATCCTGAGAACTAACATTCTGCTGTCTTAGGCAAACACCTGTTACAGGTAAGCAATTGCGCTTTCTCCTAGGACAAGTAGAATAGTACAACTGTGGCGCTGTGGGGCAAAACAGGGGCAGTCTGGTACCACAGAGAGCACGATGAAAGATAGTTGGGTTCAGGACTGGAATAGATTATGCAGGACAAACTGGCCAAAAGCAATGTCCTGGCGACTGTCCCTGTCAAGGCAGTAATGCACTGCGAATGTGTGGAGAGAACTCCAGGTTGCGGCCCTACAAATTTCGGTGACTGGGACCGCACGCAGATGGGCTACTGATGCCGCCATAGCCCGCACAGAGTGAGCTTTCACCCTGCCTGACAGCTGAAGGCCTGCCTGCTCATAGCAGAAGGTGATGCAGTCCGCTAGCCAGTTTGACAAGATTTGCTTCCCCCACCACTGCTCCTAGCCTATTGGAGTCAAAGGACACGAAGAACTGGGTGGACTGCCTATGGCTCAATGTCCGATCCAGATAGAAAGCAAGCACCTGCTTGCAGTCCAGCATGTGGAAAGCACATGTGGGTAGGAATGAGGCCGTGGGAAGAACATGGGAAGGATGATTTCCACATCAAGCAGTCACCACCTTAGGCAGAAATTTTGGATGTGTACACAGCACCACACGATCATGGAAGAATTTAGAGTATGGAGCATACGTGACTAGGGCCTGGATCTCACTGACCCTGCGAGCGGACGTGATCGCCACCAGGAACATAACCTTCCAGGTGAGGAACTTTAGGTCACAGGAATTGAGAGGCTCGAACAAATGCCGCATTAGTCTCGCCAGGACAACGTTGAGATCCCACGGGGTAGCTGGCCTAAGCGGGGGCTTTAGCTGAATGAGGCTCCGCATAAAGCATCCATCCAAAACCGAGGCTGGACCGAAACAGGCATATCAGCAACACCCTGGTGGTAGGCGCTGAGGTGCACATGGACCGAGCTGGTTTGGAGACCAGACTCAGACAGATGCCAGAGCTAATCCAGCAGGCGGGGAAGCGGACAGGAGAACTGGTCCAGTCCGTGACCACTGCACCATATGGAAAAACGCTTCCACTTCGAACTATAAAATTTCCAGATGGAAGGCTTCCAGGACTCAATCGATTCCCTGGAGACACCATCCGAAAACTGCAAAGGCTTGGAGGATCATGCTCTCAACATCCACGCCGTGAGGGAGAGGGCCCGAAGGTTCAGGTGGCGCAGGGTGCCCTGGTTCTGCAATAAGAGGTCGGGAGCCATCCTGAGCGGGACCAGTGCACTCGCTGTCAGGTCCTGGAGAAGAGGAAACCACACCTACCTTGGCCAAGAGGGTGCCACTAGGATTATGGTCTTCCACCCCCCATCCTCTTGCAGTTTCATTAGAGTCCTCGAGAGGAGCAGGATAGGGGGGTACGCGTACCTGAGACCCTGTCCCCAGTGAAGGGAGAAGGCGTTGCAGGCCAGATGGCCCTTCCCCGAAATCAGGGAGCAGAATTTGCTCACCTTGTGATTGTGGGGGGAGGCAAACAAGTCCATGACCGGCATGCCCTAGCATTGGAACAAGGCTGCCACCGCAGGGTGCAGGGGCAACTCGTGTGGCTGGAAGGACCGGCTGAGGCAGTCCACCAGTATGTTCAGGTGTCCCAGCAGGTAGATGGCCCATAGGTACATCCCTCTGGAAAGGGCCCAATCCCATACCTGGATCGCCTCCTGGCAGAGGAGGAAGGAGCCTGTGCTGCCCTGCTTGTTGATGTACCACATTGCCACTTGATTGTCCGTTCTGATGAAGACGACTTTGGAGGACAGCTTGTCCTGGAAGGCCCACAAGGCGTAACGGATCACCCAAAGCTCCAGGAAGCTTATCTGGCAGCGTGCTTCAGCCACAGTCCAGAGACCCTGGGTATTCAGACCGTCCATGTGGCCTCCCACCCCTAGGGTGAGGCATTGGTGGTGAGGGTCATCTGGGGCAGCGTGGGCTGAAATGGGAGCCCGGTTTCCAAATTGGGAAGGGCTTCCCACCAGATCAGGGAGAGATTGAGAGGGTCATGACCGTAATCGGCGTCTCCAGATCCTTGGATGCCTGCTGCCACTGGGACCGCAAGGCCCACTGAAGGTGCCTCATGCAGAGGCGGGCCAAGGGGGTCACGTATACTGAGGTTGCCATGTGGCCCAGCAAGCGGAGCAGTAGACGGGCTGGCATCCTCTTTCTGTTGCGAACGAGGGCAGCCAGTGAGGAGAGGGCGACCACCTGGTAATTGGGCAGAAAAGCCTTTACTTGTGCCGTGTCCAGTCTGTTGCTCATAAAGTCTAGCCATGGAGACGGACAGAGATGCAACTTGGGGGAAGTTGATGACAAAGCCCAACTTCTGCAAGGTCTAAACCGTCAGGGCCAATGAATTCAAGGCCCGGGAGTGGGAGTCGCTCCGGATCAGCCAGTTGTCCAGGTATGGCAAGACATGGACCGAGCAACGCCTGAGGTAGGCAGCCACCACCGCCAAGCATTTGGTGAAGACGCGTGGGGCTGATGCCAGTCCAAAGGGCAGCACTTTGTACTGAAAATGTGCCGTCCCCACCAGAAAGCGGAGGTACTTCCTGTGGTTGGGGACAATTGCAGTATGAGAGTAAGCCTCCTTTAAATCGAGGGAGCAAAGCCAGTCTCCTCCTCGGAGGAGCGGGATCAGCGTGCCCAAAAAGACCATTTTTGAATTTTTCTCTTGCGAGAAACCTGTTTAATGCCCTGAGTTCGAGAATGGGGCGCAAGCCACTATTCCTCTTCAGAATGAGGAAGTACCTCTAGTAGAAGCTGTGGCCCCACTGCTCGCAGGGGACTGGCTCTACTACGCCTGCTGCTAGAAGGGCAGAAAGTTCCGATTGAAGGACGACCTGATGGGCAGGCAAACCCATGATGGACATGGGGGACGGTCTCTGTGATCCTGCTGAAGTTCAGGCAGTAACCCTAGCGGACAATGGAGAGGACCCAATGGTCCGAAGTGATCACCTCCCAACAGCGAGCAAAGCAAAGGAGCTTGCCACTGACTGGGGGATCAACCGCCAGGGGAACTGGCGTTTGGCTCATGCCCCCTCGCCACCAGTCAAAAACCTGTAGAAGGGGGCCTGCTGGGGATGATGGTTGGGTCCTCGGAACCCACTGCTGCCGGCCACGACCTCAGGAACTGGTCTGAGGTGGGCGGGCATGGGTGGCTGGAGGATAGTATTTCCGCGGCCGGTAAAAAGGCTTGCAAGAGCCCGGCCTGGAAGACTTCCTGGCAGAGGAAGGGCCTTCAGAGGGGCTAGTGGAGAGCTGCTGAAGAGTATCATGCTGATCTTTCAGCTGCGCCATGACCTCTTTCACCTTATCCCCAAACAGGGTTCTCGCCTGTACAGGGGAGATCCGCAAGCCTATCTTGAACCTCTGGCCGGAGTCCTGAGGCTCAGAGCCAAGCCAACCACCTGGTACAGACGTGCCAGGCGGGCTGCAGTCTCGAATACGTCGTAGGTAGACCTCACCTCGTGTCTTCCGCCTCAAGGCCCAGCATGGCAGTGGCTGCAAGAGATTCCTGCTGTTGCTGGGGAAGGCTCTCCACAAAGTCTTGGATCTGTTTCCACAGATTGCAGTTGTATTGGGTCATGTATAGCTGGTAGGCCGCAATGCGAGCCACCAGCATAACCCCCTGGAACATTTTCCTTCCTTTGCCATTGAGCTCTGTATGTTCGCGCCCCAGAGGGGCAGAAGTGTGGTCCAAGAGTGTCTAGCCTTCTTAAGCGCAGACTCCACAACTGCCGATTGGTGGGGGAGGTGCCGCCATTCAAAGCCCACAGCCTGTTGTACCAGATAGGTAGCATCGGCCTTCCTGTTAACCAGGCACACCGACACCGGGTGTTCCCACACCGGGTGTTCCCACATACGGAGGAGGAGCTCCTTTTAACGATGTCGTGGACCGGCACCACCACGATTTCCTTGGGAGCATCAATGAACTAGAGGACCTCTAGCATCTTGTGACGGGTATCCTCCTCCGACAGGAGCTGGAAGGGGATGGCCTCTGCCATTGCCCTTACAAAGCTGATAAATGACAGGTCTTCAGGTGGAGACTGACAGTTCCTCCAGAGGGGAAGGCTCCAAGAGGGGGTCGTCGGAGAATTCAGAGGATGAGTCCAAAGAGTCATTGTCCCACGGGTCATAATGACCCCCCCTCCTCGCTGTGGCCTGGACGCCTAGGGCGAAGACCGGGAGGGGCAGTGGGCCTGGGCCCCAAGGGCACTGACTGCATCAATGAAACCCCCAGCATCGAGGGGGGGGGGGCATCGGCCATAGTACACCAGGGGGAACCCGCAGGCAAGGGTGCCTGGTCCCTGCAGCCTCATCCTCCTCAGAGGTCTCAGGAATCGGGATCGCTGTAGTGGAGGACGTTGGTGGCAGAGGAGTCGTCGAAGGCCTCTCAGGCACAGGTAGGGCGCCAAGAAGGACATCCAGATGCTCCAGCAGGGGTGCAAGCATCGATGGCAGAGGCTCTGGCACTGATATGGGGGCCAGTGGTGCTGGCAGCTCGACACTCTGTAGTGCTTTCAGCACCGCCAACTGCACCCTGCGGTCCAGCTCCTCCCAAAAGTCCTGGGTGGTTAGGATTGATGGAAGAGGACGAGGTATCACCGGGTGCCGTGCCAGCTCCTGATCCTCAGAAGGATCAGGAGCTGGCACGGCACCCTGCCGCGTTGCTGGTGGGGAACGCCTTGGGTACTGGGGGCACCGGAGGCGCCACTTCGATGGCAGCTCGGCAGCCTCCGATGCCGCTCCAGAACAGTGGCATGGCGAGACTGTGACCATCCTGCTTGCCCTAGGAAAACAAAATTTCTCACTTGTATTCCAACTGTTATCTGAAATTCTGATGAGCTGCAGGATTATGTGTTTCACAGTGACATGGTTCAGTCATGTACCCTGTGGGTCACTAGAACCCTTACAATGGAGTTCATGCTTACCAGACCTTACATTTTTACCATCATAGACATTTTGTCCTTTTGCTTTGTTTCAGTGTAAAAGAGGAGGTGTTCTGGAGAAATTATTTCTACCGTGTGTCCCTCATTAAGCAGTCTGCACAGCTCACCGCACTAGCAGCTCAGCAGCAAGCTATAGGCAAGGATGAGAAGAATGGCAGCCGGCAAGATGATATTGAGCTGACAGGTATGTACGAATAAATGAAATGTACAGCCTGTAAACCTACACTGTACAGTCCTCAAATTTAAAAAATAAAATGTAAAGCAACAGGAAACTGATATTTTTTTTTTTAAGCTCCTGCAACATTTTCCATGAAAAATCTGTACTTGAAACATGTCTTCCAAGACCCTGTTAAGTGAATAACTTTGAGGGTTAATTTGGGATGGTAATACAGTCTATATTAAGACTACAAAATTGTAGTCTTTCCAGAAAACATCAAACTATTTTTTTTTCTTTCTTACCCAGAAACAGTCCGACCCAAGACACCACCTGTTGCAGTTAAATCACAGCGCAAGCCTGAAGAGGTGCCAAGAAATGTTGTTGTTTGTCCTTTAAAATTCTAATTATTGTCTTTTTTTTTTTTTTTTGTATCTTGTGTTCCTGTGCAAAACAGGGTACTTAGATAAACAGGCCAATACAGTACAGTGCGCTCCAGTGGAGCACACTGTTAACCGGCATTTGGACGCGCGTTTTTGACGTGCTAGCTTTACCCCTTATTCAGTAAGGGGTAATAGCGCGTCAAACGCGCGTCCAACCCCCCGAGACTAATAGTGCCCGCAACATGCAAATGCATGTTGATGGCCCTTTTAGTCATTCCGGTGAGATACAGTAAGTAAAATGTGCAGCCAAGCCGCACATTTTACTTTAAGAAATTAGCGCCTACCCAAAGGTAGGCATTCATTTCTGCGGGGAAGTGCACAGAAAAGCAGTAAAAACTGCTTTTCTGTGCACCCTCCGACTTAATATCATGGCGATATTAAGTCAGAGGTCCCAAAAGTTTAAAAAAATTAAAAAAAAAAAGTAAAAAAAAAAAAAAAAAATTTTTAAATGGACCCGCGGCTTGCAGGTTGATAACAGGACGCTCAATTTTGCCGGCGTCCGGTTTCCGAACCCATGGCTGTCAGCAGGTTTGAGAACCGACACCGGCAAAATTGAGCGTCAGCTGTCAAACTCGCTGACAGCTGCCGCTCCTGTCCAACAAGAGGAGGCACTAGGGACGCGCTAGTGTCCCTAGCGCCTCTTTTTACCACGGGCCCTAATTTAAATAAATTAACTTACTGAATCGCGTGCACATGAGTGGCCTGTGCGCATGCCGGGAGAGCGGGCGCTTGCCTGCTCTCCTGCGATTTTTACTGTATAGGCCCGATAGTGAGCTGCTTTTTGAATTTCCGTTGCATGTACCTGGATTTAGACAGAGGATTGTGTATTATGAAAAGCAATTGTGTTGAGGATAATTTGTCTAATTCATGCTGAGAATAAACAATTTACAGTATCAATAATTAAATTCTAAATTGACCAAGAACCTTGAATTTAGACCATAACCTTTTTTCAAGTTAGCAAAATGAGTTTTGGTTAAGGTTATGTGGAATTTTTAAAGCAGCAGTGCCTCTGGCTGAGTGCAGTGTCTATGGTGAGGAAAGGGACACGCTTTAGAGAACTGAGCTGCCAGGGTTTTGGGGTTTGTATTTGTCTTTACTAGAACGGGCAAAAATGCTATTTAGCCACATTGACTGTGTAGCAAAGAAACAGCCCTCCTCTTGTTCCACTTCCTTTGGAAGTGACTTCCAGTTCATTATTATCTGTTCAATTTTATATACCATCACATCAGACTGATGCTCAAGGCAGTGTACAACATTGCTCCATATATATACAGTATGGAACAGTTCAATAGTGGGGGTAACTGACAGCACAATAATGGTAGTACAAATACAGCATGGATCAATATAATAGCAACAAAGCAATTTATATCATAGCATAATAATAGTGTACAACAAGGTGGAGGGATTGCATTGAATGGGTTGGGAGGGTGGGGGAGGCGTTTATAGGTAATTTCAAAATGATTAAGGGATGAGGGATGTCTTGCATAGTTCCAACACAATCTGTGGTGCTGGGTTAGGATTAGTCCAGGGCATGTTCTATGTAGAGATCATTAAGCTGATAGGCATGAGGAGAGTGATTAGAGACTGTGGAATATTTCAGAAAGGTGGACCTGAATAGCCAAGCTTGCAGTGTTTCCTGAATCCAAGACAATACTTTATGGTTGTTATGATCCAGGGCATGAAAAAATGAAGAAGAGGGTGGTCAAGGGCCCACCAGTTCATTTTATCTGGCCATTTGAAGTATCATTTTACCCTGAAACATCTTTACTATAGGCTACCTTCCTCCATCTGTCAGATTGGAATTGTGCTGTGGGTATCAAAATTCTGCCGGTTTCTCTTTAGAAACCAGCAGGTATAAGAAACTACTTTTAAATGATTTTGCAGAACTTCACAAGGGCTTAGTTGTTGGCTTATGAAATGTCCTTATGAGTGAGCGCAGGTACTCTTGAATATGGTAGTTAGTCTTCCCATGCTATTTGCTAGTGGGTTTGCGGCGGAGTCCGTGCAGACAAATAAAATGCACAGAGGAACTTGAACTAGCAGCTGCTAGCAAACATAGTCATGATGAATGAGCACTAGCTTCAGTGGCCTGAACATGATAGCCTTTAGTTCCTGTGCCGTAGCTTTACCCTGGCAAAGGAAGCACAGTGTTGTATTTCTATCACCTGCACAACATGATTGAGTTGGTCTTATTAAAAATAAAATGTTTTCCAGCTTGAGGACGAGATCTCCACAAGCCCTGGTGTATCAGAGTTTGTGAGCGATGCTTTTGATGCTTGCAACCTAAATCGAGATGACCTGAGGAAAGAAATTGAACAGCTGGTCCTGGACAAAAAGGATGAGCTAAGCACAGCAGAAGGTAGGAGCAACCATAGCCAGGGGACTCTATTAATTTCCAGCCAACTGAACATTTTTCTTTTAAGATGAGGTTATGAAAAAGCTAATGAGGATGTAACACAATAGTACAGAAGATGACGGCACATAAAGACCTTTTGGCCCATCTAGTCTGTACTGCTATGGATACTTCCCAGCTGCCAGCCATTGAAGCAGAACTGCTTGTAAAATAACCCTCCTAATTCAGTCAGTGTTATTGTCTTCCTCTGTGTTTCTCTGTCATCTTGGCTAGATGAGTATACAAGTTCCCCATTCTTAAATGAACACATGCCCCCATGTCTTGCCACCAAGCTTTGTAATACTCTAGACAACCATCAAAACTAGTAATACAGTTGACCAAATATTTGGCTACCCAGGTCCCAGATCTTGCTGGTCAATAGATGGCCACCACCATTGGCTGGAATTGACCTGGATGGTTTTAGACTGTTACCAGCCTGGCTAACCCATGGCCTGCAATGTCATTAAGCCATGCTTCTTTATCTGCCCCTTGTTTTATCATCACCTGGATTTTCAGAAGGTGTTCGGAGTCCCTTATGAGATATTTGTTGGGGAATTTAAGAATCATGGGATAGGAGGCAATGTCTTGTTGTGGATTACAAACAGGTTAAAAGATAGAAAACAAGAGTAGAACTAAATGGTCAGTTTTCTCAATGGAGGAAGGTAAACAGTGGAGTGTCCCAGGGATCTGTACTGGCACTGTGCTTTTTAACATTTATAAGTGATCTGGAAAAGGGAGCAACGAGTGAGATGATCAGATTTGCAGACTCAAAATTATTCCAAGTTATTAAATCAGAAGCTGATTTGCAGGAGGATCTTGCGAGAATGGCAGATGAAATTTAATTTGGACAAGTGGAAACTGATGCACATAGGGAAAAATAATCCAAACTGTGGTTACATGATGTTAGTTGACACCCAGAAAAAGAATCTAGGTGTCATCATGGACAATACATTTAAATCATTGTCTTAGCGAAAGGCGGCAGTCAAAAAAAGCAATGTTCCCTGTACATACCCGGATTAGTCCAGACTCCTGGGTTTTGCTCCCCCCCCCCCCCCCCCCCCCCCCCCACTCTAGCAGATGGAGATAGAGCAGTTATCAAAACAAAACTCCACCTGCAGTCTGGCAGTATTCCTCTGTCTCCAGCAAATGGTGGAGGTGCAAAACCTCCACCATTTGGTCTGTGTGGTCATTTATTCTGGGGTTTTTAGTCCGATTTAGGTGGACTAATGGTTCTTTTTCTTACTCAGTTTGGCTTTAAAAAAAAACCACAATTTTTCTTGTAGTTAAATTACTTTAACGGGAGCAGTGTTGTCTTTAGCCTCCCAGGGGGTTGTGAGGTCCTGAGAGGGCCATCCCCCATTGGTCATGAGGCAGCTGCATAAGAGGGTCGAGGACTCTAATTTCTTTTTTGGACAGCTCTGGGTGCGACACCGGGGAGCCCGGTTCACTCCACAGTTATAGAATCAGCACCTTGGGCCACTGCCGGGCAAGTATCTTAAAAAAAAAAATATATATATACATTTTCATTTTCTTTCGGTTTGTTAGGGTCGCGGCAGCTCTTTTTTTTTTTTTTTTCTCCTGGTCTCGGCGCTTTTTAGGAGCAGGGGTGAGTTATTTTTACATTTTTTTTTTCTGTCAGTCAGATTTTATCATCTCTCTCGATGCTGCAGTCTTCAGCTTGCCACTCGTGCGGCTCGGCCCACACACACCTTTCAAGGGAAGGCCTCAGCTCTGCATGTTGCCGGGGGGGGGGTTCCTCCGGAGCCGTTATTGCTACCAAATTTGTTAAAACTAAGTGGGCCCGAATGCCTACAGTCTCAGCTGCTGCAGGTCAGGTTGGGGCTGCTCCGTTCCCACTCAGTGCGGGAACGGAAGAAATTTTGCAGTCTTTCAGGTCTGTCACTTGTGCTGCGATGGGGGAGAGGATTTTGCTGCCTCCCCTTTCTCCTCAGCAAAGGTTCCCAGCTGACAGGGACTTTTATCAACATGATTTGCCAGCCACGGAGGATAGCCCCAAGGGGGCTTCTGACTCCTCCTCTTCCTCTTTCTCGACTGAGTTTGTTTTACTACTTCATAAGGCTTACAAGGCAAAAAAAGTCAGGGAAGCAGCAGGCTGACTGAAAATCCGTTTCTCTGGGTTCCAAGCCTATTTCCAAGAAACACTCTAGGTCTCAGGGGGGGGGAGCTGACCCTTCAGCACCTAAACGTTTTCTTCGGACAGAGGTCCCTCAGACGGACACAGATACTTCTGATCTAGATACTGATCCTAGAGACCCAGACCCTCAATCCAAGCCCCCGCTGGGGTAGATGGGGAAGTTGATGGGCATCAGCGAGGGGCTCACATATGACGGAAGGTGACAACCCAAAGGTGGTCAGTCTCTTCTGGAGGGAGGAGTTGGGACCTCTTATTCCTTCCATTCTTGCTGAGCTGGGCATTAAGGGTCCGCCCGAGGAGTCCAAACTGGGAGTGATGGATCAGATATTACTGGGTCTGAGGGGCCCTGCTACCTCCTTCCCTTTCCATTTCTCTGCTACGGACTTGCTATTCCGGGAGTGGGATACCCCGGACCTCAGATTGAAGGTGAGTAAAGCCATGGATAAGCTATATCCTCTGCCGGAGGATGCTTTAGAGCTGCTAGAGTGCCCCAAGTGGATGTGGCAGTATCCGCGGTCACCAAGAAGACCACGATCCCAGTCACGGGCCACAGCGCTCAAAGACCTGCAAGACAGGAAGTTGGAGTTGCAGCTTAAAAAGATTTTTGAGGTATCCGCACTGGGAGCGCGGGTGGCCATGTGCAGTAATTTTGCCTTGAGAGCAGGCCTCTGCTGGGTTCAGCAGTTGCAGGCCAATGCGGATTTCTCAGATGAGGAGGCCGCTCAAACAGGCCGTCTAGAAGCTTCAATGGCCTACAGTGCTGATGCACTTCACGACCTATTGACGTCGGCGAGATCCATGGTATCCGCGGTCTCGGCTCGGAGCCTCCTGTGATTAAGAAACTGGTCGGCGGACGTGTCCTCCAAGGCGCAGCTAGGTTCTTTACCTTTTAAGGGTAAATTGCTTTTTGGAAAGGACTTGGAAGATTTGAATCAATCTCTGGGAGAGAATAAGGTTCATCGCCTGCCGGAGGATAGGCCTAAGTCAAGAGGGACGTTCTCGTCCCGGGCCAGATTCAGAGGGAATCGGCGCTTCAGACCAGCTAGAGCCCCCAGTTCTTCTTTTCGTCAGACACCAACTAGGCAACAGTCCTGGTCCCCCAACCCTTTCGTGGCAGAAGATTCGGCAGAGCTGGGAATGCCCAGTCTTCCTCCGGGGCCAAATCTACCCAATGAAGGGGCGCCAGTCCATTCCTCGGTGCCAGAGATAGGGGGCAGACTGTACCTGTTTTTCGAGGAATGGACCAAAGTAACGACAGACCAATGGGTCCTTACTGTGATAAGAGAAGGCTACGCTTTTAGATTTTGCTCGGCGTCCTCTGGACCAATTTCTAATTTCTCCCTGCGGTTATGAAACCAAGCGAAGAGCGGTGCAGGACACTTTGCAGCGACTTCTGCAACTAGGGGCCATCGCCCCAGTACCTCCGGAGGCAAAAAGGAAAGGCTGTTACTCCATTTACTTCATTGTGCCAAAAAAAGAGGGTTCCTTTCGGCCCTTTCTGGATCTGAAAAGAGTAAACAGATGTCTCTAGGTCCCCCGGATTCGCATGGAGACGCTCCAGTCAGTCATTGCCTCGGTATGCTAGGAGGAGTTTCTTGCATCCTTAGACTTCACGGAAGCGTATCTTCATATAGGCATTCGGTCAGACCACCAGAGGTTTCTTTGGTTTTTGATACTGGATCAGCATTTTCAGTTTCGGGCTCTGCACTTCGGTCTGGCCACAGCACCCAGGACATTCACCAAGGTGGTGGTGGTGGTGGCAGCCCATCTATGCAGGGAGGGGTTGCTGGTGCATCCTTACTTGGACGATTGGCCAATTCGTGCGAAATCGAAAGCGCTTGCCCAGGAGGCGATTCAGAGAGTACTTCAGCTTCTCCAATCGCTGGGCTGGGTGGTCAATCTCGCCAAGAGCCGACTGGAGCCCACTCAGTCGGAATATTTGGGTGCTCTATTCGACACTCAGCAAGGCAGTTTTTTTTTTTCTTACCATGGAACGCGTCTCCAAGCTGCAAGTCCAAGTAAGAGGTTTAATGCTCAAGCACCCGCCCAGGGTCAGAGATTATTTACAGGTTCTCGGGTCGATGACTTCAACATTAGAACTGGTACCCTGGGCCTTTGCGCATGTGAGGCCTTTACAGTCCGCCTTGCTTTCCTGATGGAACCCAGTCTCTGAGCTTTTTCATCTACCTTTGCCGCTTACGGAGGCAACACGTTCCAGTATCGATTGGTGGTTGGTGACGGACAATTTAATCCGTGGATTTCCCCTGGATGTGCCCGACTGGACAGTGGTCACCAAGGATGCCAGTCTCTCTGGTTGGGGAGCGGTATGCCGAGGAAAATCGGTACAAGGACTTTGGTCTCCCGTCGAATCGCTCTGGTCAATCAATTGACTGGAAACTAGGGCGGTATGGTTGGCGTTGCAAGCATTCCATCCTCTCCTCCAGGGCAAGTCTGTCAGAATTCTCTCAGACAATGCGACCACGGTGGCGTACATCAATCGCCAATGAGGAACCAGAAGTCAACTAGTGGCGATGGAAGCTCACTAATTGATCAGCTGGGCAGAACAAAACTTGGTAAGCATAGCAGCGTCTCACATTGCTGGTGCGGACAACATGCAGGCTGACTTTCTAAGTCGTCACCGTCTCTATCCCAGGGAATGGGAATTGGCGGACGCAGCTTTTCAACTCATTTGCAACGTGTGGGGCATGCCCAGCATGGATCTCATGGCAACATTTCGGAACGCCAAAGCTCCGCGGTTCTATGCTCGTCAGAGAGAGATGGGAGCAGAAGGGGTAGATGCCTTAGTGCTGCCTTGGCCCACAGAGTTCTGCTGTGCATCTTCCCGCCTTGGCCATTGATCGGCAAAGTGCTCAGGCGGATGGAGGTCATCCTGGTAGCTCCAGAATGGCCGAGATGTCCCTGGTTCACGGACCTTCTCAATCTTGTCGTGGAGGGACCGCTGCGGTTTCCAGTTCTCCCAGACCTGCTGCATCAAGGGCCTGTTTGTTTGGAAGAAGTCGATTGCTTCTGTCTAGCGGCATGGCTTTTGAAAGGCAGAGGTTAAGTCACAAAGGCTATTCTCTGGCAGTAGTAGCTACGCTTTTCTGATTGCGTAAGACTTCTACCAATCTTACATATGTTGGAGTATGGAAAGTTTTTTTTTTAGACTTGGTGTCTGGATACCCGGGCCTCGGTGTCAGATATTCTGTGTTTTCTACAATCCGGTCTTTCTAAGGGTTTGTCATGTAGTACCTTCAGAGTGTAGGTGGCGGCACTTGGTTGTTTGCGTGGATCCGTCCAGGGCTTAGCGTTAGCGGCACATCTGGATGTAGTTCGTTTTCTTAAGGGAGCAAAACATTTGTGTCCTCCGCTTCGGCATCCCTATCCATTGTGGAGTCTGAATTTAGTCCTCACTGCGCTTTGCTCGGCACCCTTTGAGCCTTTGAAGAGATCGACTCTAAAATATCTTACCTTGAAGGTGATTTTTCTGGTTGCCATTACATCAGCTCGTAGGGTGTCGGAACTCCAGGCACTTTCATGTAGGGAACCCTTTTTGCTGATTTCGGATTCGGGCGTTTCTTTAAGGACTGTTCCGTCTTTCTTGCCAAAAGTGGTTTCCTTCTTGCATATCAATCAATCTGTGGTCCTGCCAGCCTTCACGGAGTTAGACCGTTCGAATCCTTTGGCTGGCAACTTGCCGAAGCTCGACATTCGCAGAGTTTTGCTGCGTTACCTAGAGGTTACCCATGAGTTTCGCGTGACTGACCAGCTCTTTGTGCTGTGGAGTAGTCCTAAACGAGGACAGCAGGCGTCCAAAACTACTATAGCTCATTGGCTAAAAGAGGCTATTAATTCGGCCTATCTCCTTCGGGGTAGATCCCTTCCTTACGGGTCTGCTTGCCCACTTTACTCGTTCGCAAGCGGTGTCTTGGGCAGAGTGTCAGATGGTATCACTGCAGGAGATTTGCAGGGCAGCTACATGGAAATCCTTGCATACTTTTGCAAGACATTACAGACTGGATGTTCAGGCTCCAGTTTCAGGAGGATTTGGAAAGGAAGTGCTTCGAGCGGGCCTCTCTAGATCCCATCCCAGGAGTCCGGACTGATCAGAGTACGTACAGGGAAAGGAAAATTAGTTTCTTACCTGATAATTATCGTTCCTGTAGTACCACGGATCAGTCCAGAATCCCGTCCGTCACAGACATGAGAGAAAGGGAGAGTCCGCTCTGTTCTTATATATTATCTTATTTCAGATTGGCAGAATTCTGAATTTTTGACCTTAAGTGGTTCTCGAGGTTCAGATCCCAGGAGGGTTCAGTGGACTAGTTTTGTTTCTTTTATTGTATATAGTTATAATGGGTTTTGAGAGTTCCATTCTGCTTTGACATTGAGTAATATTGCCAGGCTGTAGGTGGCACCAGCCTTATTTATAGGCAGAGTTTGTTTTGATAATTGCTCTGTCTCCATCTGCTAGAGGAGGGGGGGGGGGGGGCAAAACCCAGGAGCCTGGACTGATCCGTAGTACTACAGGAACGAAAATTATCAGGTAAGAAACTAATTTTCCTTTAAGAATTATTAGGAAAGCAATAAAGAATAAAATGGAAAAAAACATATTGTCTCTGTATCACTCCATGATGTGCCTGCAGCTAGAGTACTGTGTACACTTCTAGTCACTGCATCTCAAAAAAGATATAGTGGTACAGAGAAGGGTAACCAAAATGATAAAAGGGGATGAAACAACACAGAGGCTAGAGCAGTTAAGGATCTTCAGCTTGGAGAAGACAGCTGAGGGGAGAAATCATGAATGAAGTGGAATAGATAAATGCAAATTGGGTGTTCCAAAAAAATAAAAAAAGACTAGGACACTCCAGGAAGTTACTAAGTATCAAATTTAAAACAAATTTTCACTTAACGCACAATTAAGCTCTGGAATTCATTGCCAAAGAATGTGGTAAATAAAAACCATGAAATAGATTTGCATACGCTGCCTCTGTTGCATACAAATCTATCTCTTGCATATTCAATGCAGATATCCTGAAAACCTGACTGACTGGAGGTCCCCCAGGAGAGGTTTGGGAACCACTGCCCTAGAATTCATTGCCAGAGGATGTTGTAAAGGCAGTATACGGGTTTAAAAAATGTTTGGATGAGTTCCTGGAGGAAAAGTCCACAAACAGTTATTAACTAGGTAGATTTGAAAGCTACTGCTTATCTCTGGTTGTAAGCAACAAGGAATCTATCTACTATTTAGGATCCTGCCAGGTACTTGATACCTGGATTGGCCACTGTTGGAAACAGAATGCTGGGCCTGATGGACCCTCAGTCTGATTTAGTATGGCAGTTATGTTCTCCAGTCTCAAGAGAGTGATCTATGAATTGTTTGCAATTCTGCAATTGTCCAACCCTATTCTTACTATTTTCCCAAGCATGCTTGAGTTCTGTCACAGTATTGGTTTCCACCATCTCTACTCGTAGGTAATTCCAGGCATCTTTCACCCTCTCAAGAAAGGAGGATTCCTGTTCATACCCCACATCAGTCCAGACAAGTAGGTTTATGCATCCCTACCAACAGATGAAGGCAGAGAACAAAACTTAGAGAAAAACTGAAGGATTTCAGGTGGCGCATTCGGATATATAGCAGTGCCTCAGTCTCCAGCAAATGGTAGGGGTGCAAACCTGCAGTATGTTAGTTAAAGTAAAATAAGAATTTAGGATTAAAGAGAAGATAGATGGAAGACAGAGCTTCCTTCGTGGGCCATCCCTCTTGGTGAGCGGGGGGTTGGAAATCCCTGGCCAGACTCGACCCTTGATTCTAGGGAAAGGGAAATCCAGGGGTCCTGGTTCCATCGCTCCCCTTGAGAACCTATCCCTCAGGCTGAACAGCTGCAGCATCCTGGAGCTTCCAGAAATAGGAAAGTAGTAGTTTCATTTGCTTTTACTGTTCTGTGTGGCTCAGCAGGCTGTTTCTTTAAGAGCTTAACTTAAAAAAAACAAAAAAACAAAACAAAACAAAAAAAAACCTAAGAACATAAGAAATTGCCATACTGGTCAGACCAAGGGTCCATCAAGCCCAGCATCCTGTTTCCAACAGAGGCCAAACCAGGCCACAAGAACCTGGCAATTACCCAAACACTAAGAAGATCCCATGCTACTGATGCAATTAATAGCAGTGGCTATTCCCTAAGTGGCTGTTAATTTTTTCACTGTCTGAGCACCTGAGGTGTGTGTTGGCTCGGTGTCGGGGTGAGGCAGAAACCACATGGCTGGGGCAGACTTTTCAGCATCCAAAGCTGGGACAGCGGTGGCGGCTTCATTTTTCCTTACTTGGGACTTTTTTTTTAGCTGCGAGCCACGTCGCACCCAATGCAGTCTCCCGCTGTGAGCAGGAAAGCCTGTCAGGCCTGCGAGGAGAGGTACACTCGCCTCAGTGCAGTCCTTCTCTGCCCTGCTTGTGTCTCTGGAAGTGAGGGAGCCTCAGCAAAAGGATCAGGGGGCATATGCTGCACATGTGCTGCAGGTCCTGTGCAGAAGGCCCGGGGGGGGGGGGAGGGGGGGAATGAAAGACGGCGGCCATTTTAGCTCCACATGGCAGGAGCCCTGACATGGATGGGGAGGGCAGAGACTCCCCCTCCTGTGCATCAGGGGCCTGGAGGAGGGGGGAGATGTGCTAGCAGATGCAGGGGGGGGACCGGGCACCTGTGGAGCAGGGAGACCACTGCGGATTTTCCGCAGATTTTGTTTTTTTTAATGTATGAGGCCTTATCTCGCCAGGCTAGCTTTTCAGACGATCCGAGGCAAGGCTAAGAAGGCTTGGGCTGAGGTGCCTCCCAGGACGGGGTGCATTTTGCATCTGTTGGGTCTGGATCGATCAAGAGGGGAGGATCTTTCCTTCGAGGATTCTGATTGCGCTGATCCTCAGAGCAGTGATCTGCAGGTGGACCAGAGCTCTGGTCAGGGCATGGATCCAATGACTGATCCACTGGGGGACCCAGATGCAGACGAACTCCCTCTGGTAGAAGGGGATGACCCGAGGATGGTCAGGTTATTCCCTAAGGAGGAATTGCGGCCTCTCATCCCTCAGGTTCTGGAGGAGCTGGGGATTAAGGTTGCACAGGAGGATTCCGACAATGAAGGGGTAAACCTGGTGTTGGAGGACTGCATGGACCTCTGAGGGCATTCCCTTTGTCAAAGCAGGTAAAGAAACTGATCGGGAATGGGATCCCAGAAGCTGGTTGAAGGTAGCCAGGGCTATGGCCAGGTTGTATCCCTTTCCGGAGGACATAATAGAGCTGTGGAAACTGCCGAAAGTAGATGCGGCGGTGTCGGCGTCATAAAGAAAACGACGATTCCTGTGGCAGGGTTGGCGGCCTTGAAGGATGCCCAGGACTGGAAGCTGGAGATCCTGGAAGAGGCTGTTTGAAGTCTCATCTCTGAGCCTTAGGGCTACTGTCTGCGCTAGTCTAATGCAGAGGACCTGTTTGTGCTGGATGCAGAACACGCAGGTGAAGGTAGCAGAAACCTCTGCGGAGCCTGGCCAGGGTGCTCAGTTGGAAGCGGGGGTGGCCTATGAGGCCAATGCCCTCTATGATATGCTTCGCACTTTGGCTAGGAATATGGTGTCCACAGTAGCCATGCGAAGGCTTCTGTGGTTACGTAATTGGTCGGCGGATGATTGGTCCAAGACGCAGCTTTGTTATCTCCCCTTCAAAGAAAGGTTATTGTTTGGGGAGGATCTAGAGACACTGATGAAGCATTTGGCAGATACTAAAGGGAATAGGTTGCCTGTAGATGATAAGGAAACTAAGAAGACCTTCCCACCTCGTTCTCACTTCCGTGAAATGAGGAGATTTCACTCCAGCAGAGGTTCTTCAGGCTTTATGC
Source organism: Rhinatrema bivittatum (assembly GCF_901001135.1). Lineage (NCBI taxonomy): Eukaryota > Metazoa > Chordata > Amphibia > Gymnophiona > Rhinatrematidae > Rhinatrema > Rhinatrema bivittatum. Next base: position 220,884,420 of record NC_042619.1, read on the forward strand.
AGAAGCAGATTTCAGGAAGGCATCAGTCCTTTCAAGGAACCCATAGACCAGCCAGAGTTAGTTCAAGACAGGGTTCCGGAGGTGCAAAGCCTGTCCAATGAAGGCAGGCTGGTCCACGCCTCCCTGGTGGTGGTCAGAGGATGATTATCCCGGTTTTATGAGGAGTGGACCAGAATCACTTTGGACCAGTGGGTGATGGAAGTAATAAGGGAAGGCTACGCTTTAGAATTTTCTCAACCTCCTTAAAGATGCCTTCGTGGTGTCCTGTTGTGCTATGCCTGGCAAGCGGGCTGCAGTGCAGGACACTCTACTGGGCTGTAGCAATTGGAAGCCATCCTCCCGGTGCCGCAAGAGGAACACAGTCAGGGAAGGTATTCTGTGTACTTCGTGGTTCCCAAGAAGGAGGGCTCATTTTGAACCATTCTGGATCTGCAAAGGGTCAACACGGCATTGCGAGTGCCACGTTTTCGGATGGAGACGTTATGAGCGGTGATTGCAGCAGTGCGTAAAGAGGAGTTTCTGCCCTCCTTGGATCTTATGGAGTAATATATCTACATTCCCATCAGAGCAGACCATCAGAAGTTTCTAAGCTTCACAGTGCTAGGGGAGCATTTTCAGTTTCGAGCTCTTCCCTTTGGGCTAGCTACTGCTCAGAGAGCATTCACAAAGGTGATTGTGGTAGTGGCAGCAGCCCTCAGAAGAGAAGGGATACTGGTGCATCCAAACCTGGATGATTGGCTCATTCGGGCAAAGTTGGAGGTTGGAGTGTCTCTTCCATTCGGTGAGTGACAGATCACCTGGAGTCCCTGGGCTGCATGATAAACCGGGCGAAGAGCCATCTAGAACCATCCCAGTCCTTGGATTACCTGGAAGCACAGTTCAACACCCGGTTAGGCAAGGTGTTTCTTACCCCGGAAAGGGTGCTCAAGTTGCAGTCGCAAGTGGTTTGGCTGAGGGACCTGTTGATCCCCCAAGGTATGGGATTATCTTCAGGTGCTAGGGTCCATGGCTTCTGCACTAGATTTGGTGCCATGGGAGTTTGCACACATGCGTCCACTTGAGAAGGCACTCCTGTCCCATTGGAATCCGATGTCTGAGGAGTTTCAGCTGCCTTTACCACTCCAGGAGGTATCCAGATCTAATCTCTCTTGGTGGCTGTTGCTGTCCAAATTAGAGAAGGGAGTGGATTTGAAGGTTCCAGATTGGGTGGTAGTGACCACAGATGCCAGTCTGAACGATATGTCAAGGATCTACAGCCCAAGAGCAGTGGTCTCCAATTGGAAGCGTTCTGGTCAATCAGCCGTCTGAAACAAGAGCGGTCCGGAGGGCGCTGTTCTTTCTTCCTCGGATTCAAGAAAGGGTGATACGTATGTTCTCAGACAATGCAACGACGGTGGCCTATATCAATCATCGGGGCGGAACAAAGAATCACTTGGTGGCTCAGGAGGTTCACAAACTCTTTGCCTGGAGGATACTTCATCTAGCAGCACTTGCAGCCTCTCATGTGGCAAGGGTGGACAATGTGCAGGCACATCATCTCGATAGACAACAGTTGGACCTGGGGAATGGGAGCTGTTAGTGGAGGCCTTTGTGCTCATTCGGCACAGGTGGGGCGAACCCCAGTTTGATCTCATGGCAACGAGGAAGAATGCCAAGGCAACAAAGTTTTGCAACCACCAAAGGGAGTTTGGCTCCACAGGGATCGATGCCCTAGTTCAACCGTGGCCAGAAGGCTCCTGCTGGGAGAGATCCAAGATGGCCAATGCTTAAAGAGCAAGTGTGAGGCTCTTCCTACCACATTGCCTCTATATTGATTTTTCCTACTTTGTCCCCCTACAATGCCACATTTAAAGCGTAAGGCCAGACTTCACAAAAATCTACCTGTTTCGGGGACAATGGACATCAGCCAAAGGAAGATTGACAACTTTCTCTCCTCCATGCTGATTGAGCCAGGAGCGAGGGCCGCTTCGGGGGTTGACGTGGATTTCATCGGCCACCCAATTGGCCGATGAAATCTCACTTAGTCCTGGCATGCCGGAAACACAATCCCCGCCCTGTGGTTCGACTCCAGTGAATCTTTTCTCAGCTTCGGCCTCCCCAGCGGTAAAATGAGGAGATTCGACAAAACCGAGAGAGGAGGTGAAGGACCCGGGAACTGTTTCTGATGCATAGGTTCAGTTGGGGATACACGGATAAGATTTTCTACGGAGGATTCTTCTAAATTTTCTTTAGGAACTACCTTAGCTATGGCACCAGATATAGCAAGGGATTTTAATATTCCTTCGAGTGAAGGAGGTTCTGCATTGGTAATAACAGGTACAGTTTTCACTCTGACTAAACCTGCAACAGTGACACTTGATTCAGTTTGGAATGCGCTAGTGTCTATAGAATCAGCGACTGCTTCCTTGACTCAGGGTTTTTTTTGAGACCAATAAACATGGAATAAATACAGAGAAAAAGGTCGGCCAATGTGAAGAAAGATTAGAAGCTATAGACAAAAGAGCTACATCTATGGAGAAAATACGGCATAATTTAGTGCAATCTGAGACTCACAGCTATAAAATTAGAAAATAGTGAGAACTCTTTAAGGTCTCTGAATTTAAGGGTTATTAATTTTCCTTTTATATAGAAGATATCTTTAGTGGATTTCTTAGACTTATTTGGTAAATAATCTTAAGATTCCAACAGAAGCCATGCCCTTAATTACGAAGGCCTATATTATACGCCCCAAAAAGTGCTGGAGAAACCAGGATCTGAAACTCAAGGTCAGCATTCTATGAATATCACAGAAATATTGGAATTGACTCAAGAAACTGAGATACAACAGAGGGGGACTTCGGTAATTTCCTTTGCATTTGAGCATGACCAAAATGTTGTTCTCAGATTTTTTCCTTAAGAATAAGGATTCTTTATTCCACGGTCAGAAAATCTGGATATATCCCGAAGTGACTAGGAACACACAGGAACGTAGAAAGAAATTTCTTTCTATGAGATCAGAAGCGTTGTCATGTGGAGCGCAATTCCTCTTATGCTACCCCTTTAATGTATTGTGCAGTTTCAAAATGCAAAGTCTTTTTTGAACCGTTGCAGTTAAGATCTTTTTTAGATGTGTACACCTAAAGTCACTATATGTAGGAGGCATTTAAGTTGAGGTGTGGTTGTGCTCCTATTCTTTTTTTTTTTTTTTTATTTTTTTTTTTTTTTTTCCCCGATAGATAATAGCTCCAGTTTCTTGACATGGATTTCTCCCCCTATTTCCTATTACATGGGAGAAATTGAATATGTATTTCTTTGTTTATTCTAAATGCTTATTTTGTTTTGGTATATTATCTCCCTTGCTGGTACAAAGTTATTTGTGTTATATATTTGAAATGCATAAAAATAAAATTTAAAAAAAAAGGCTTCTGCTATGTCTTTCCTCCATGGATGCTCATACATCAAGTGTTGGATCGCATCGAGCAGTATCAGGGCGAGTGATCCTGGTAGCACCGGAGTTGCCGTGCCATCCGTGCTTTGCAGATCTGGTTCAGCTAGTGGTAAATGAGCTCATTCGCTTAAGCCATCTGATGGGAGTGCTACATCAGGGACCCATCTTGTCGGAGCAGATGGATCGCTTCAGTCTAGCAGCTTGGCTTTTGAGAGGTGGCATTTCCGCTTGAAAGGATATTCCAAGCCGGTGATTACTACTCTCTTTCAGGCTAGAAGAGCCTCCACTTCTTTGGCATATATCAGAGTCTGAAGAGTGTTTCAGTCCTGGTGTGGTGTCCATGACGCTGAATCTTTGCAAGTGAACCTTGCCCAGGTCTTGGCCTTTTTGCAGGAGCGCTTGTCAAAGGGTTTGGCCTATAATTCTCTCAAAGTCCAAGTGGCAGCCTTGGGTTGTTTCAGAGGGAGGTTGCAGGGAAGACACTTAGCATCTCATTCGGAAATAGTGCATTTTCTGAAAGGAGTGAAGCATTTGTCATCTAGTCCGTAGACTTTGTCCGTCCTGGAATCCTAACATGTTCCTGCGAGTACTGTGTGGTCCTCCCTTCGAACCTTTGCAAAGGGCTACTTTGAAGGATCTTACCCTGAAGGCCGGTGTTCCTGATGGCGATTTGCTTAGTGAGACTGATTTCTGAGCCCCAAGTCTTATCATGCAGAGAGCCTTTTTTGCGAATTTCTGATGAGGGGGGTCTCGTTTCGGGCAGTTCCTTCTTTTTTTCCCCAAGGTAGTGTCGTCTTTTTTCATCTTATCCAGATGGTGGAGCTGCCTGGGTTTTCTCACCTAACGCCCGATTCTCCCCATGCGAGGGAGCTTCATCTTTCAGATGTGCTTTAGGTTCTCCTTATATAACTCAAGGTGACCAATGGATTTTGGTGCTCAGACCATCTTTTTGTGTTACTCGGTGGACCAAAGAAGGCTTGCAAAGCGGTTAACAGTACGACTGCTTATTGGTTGAAGGAGGCGATAGTTTTGGCTTATATTAGTAAAGGTAGGTCAATCCCTGAGGGATTGCGTGCACATTTTACTAGGGTCCAGGCAGCTTCCTGGGCGGAGTGTTAGTGTCACCGCAGGAGATTTGTCGGGCAGCAACTTGGTCCTCTTTGCACATATTTACTAGGCATTGCCATTTGGATGTCAGGGCCCCAGAGGAGGGCTCCTTTGGTGAAAATGTACTGCATGCAGGTCTTTCGGGATCCCACCCCAGGTTAGAGGGACTTGGGTACATCCCATTTGTCTGGACTGATCTGGAGTAAGAACAGGAAAGGGAAATTTTGGTTCTTACCTGCTAATTTCATTCCTGGAATACCACAGATCAGTCCAGAATCCCGGCCCTTTTATAATGCTTTTCGAAAGACCGCTCCTGATAATGCAGACTTATGTTGTGTGCTGCAGAATAATATTGTATATAGTTCTCACTTTTTCATTCCCCTAGTTCTGGGGTCAGTTTGGTTGGGAGTTTGCAACTTGTGCCCCAGCTTTTGTAGAGGAAGAGATCCTGGAGGTTGGGGTTAGACATCTTGGCTTGGGTATAGGTCAGTACTGAGGGACCGCAGGTGGCACTCTCGGATACTTAGCAGTGCCTCAAAGTTTTGTTCTCTGCCTCCATCTGCTGGTAGGAATAATAAATCCACTTGTCTGGACTGATCTGTGGTCTTCCAGGAACGAAAATTAGCAGGTAAGAGCCAATTTTCCCTTTTATCATATTTCTTAGGAACCATCCTTCCTTCAACTTCATATCATGACCCTTTGTCCTTGAATTTCCTTTTTTATTAAAAAGTCACCTTCCTTTAATTCATTAAAAGCCATCAAATATTTGAGCATTTGTCTGTCATCTCTCCCCTTTCCCTCCAGTGACTACATTTTGAATGTCTTAAGCCCCCCTTTGTTGGGCTTGTGTCGAAAAACTTATTTAATTTTAGCAGACCACCTCTGAACTGTCTCTCCATCCTCTCAATGTCCTTATGAAAGTATGGCCTCTAGACCTGTCTCAGGAGGAAAGGAAGGAACATCAGAGGATTAAATGTGTTTGTCTCACATACAGATTTATAAAACACTTGCCAAAATAACAGGAGAGAGATTTCCCATTAACAAGGTGGAAGGATAAGACTAGCCCTGCTTATGTGGATGCAAACAATATTGACTTGTTCTGCAACCTTCAAACTCTTATCTAATTGATTAGATAGAACTGGGCAGCATTAAGATGCTGACTAATTTCATTTTGTGGCTGAGGGAAAAGTGGTTAGAGGTTTGAAGGCTCCACCTCCTGCTGAGATCCATAATAGTGGAAATAACCAGAGAATTTACTCTAGCAGCAGCCAAGTGCATGGAAAGCAAGAATGCAGCAAGGACAGATGATAGGAAACATCTTAAAAACAAGAGCCCACATTTCCAGTGAATTAAAGCATGTATTTATATGTAACCCTTTTTTCCAGTCCTACTGGCAGTGTTTGACACTTAGGTGCTGCTGAGATCTAGTGAAACCAAAGCTGCAGTGGTTCTTCAGGACAGAAGGGGAAGCAAGTGCTTTTAAGCCTTTGAGGATCAGTCTAACAGGCTAGAAAATAACTTTACATGCCCAGTGGATGTTCCAATAAAACAGACGTTTACTGATGCAAAATGTAGAGTTGACAAACTATTTTTTCAAGAATTACAGTCCAGCACAAACATTATAAAAAGTCACAAATGCAAATTCCTGATATCTCTGACCTCTAGGCGTACCCTAGGAACTGATAGAGGATTTCCTGTTTTTCCTACAGACTTCCCCCTTGCACCTTTAGTCTTTGTGCCCCTCAGAATGATTCTCATCCTTCCCCTCCAGCCCTTCTCTTCTTTGAGAGCAGGCCAGACTGCAAGCTTGTTTGCTTTCTTTCAACAACTCAACTTTCCAAGTGCCTGTAACTAAAAACTCACCTGAGCTAAAAAAAATTCTAACTTATCCCTACCAATTAAAAAGCAGAATGAAAATACAAACAAAAACCAAACTTTGAAATGTTTGTATGCTAATGCCAGAAGTCTAAGAAGTAAGATGGGAGAATTAGAATGTATAGCAGTGAATGATGACATAGACTTAATTGGCATCTCAGAGACATGGTGGAAAGAGGATAACCAATGGGACAGTGCTATACCGGGGTACAAGTTATATCGCAATGACAGAGAGGAGCACCCGGGAGGTGTTGTGGCGCTTTATGTCCAGGATGGCATAGAGTCCAACAGGATAAACATCCTGCATGAGACTAAATGCAAAATTGAATCTTTATGGGTAGAAATCCCTTGTGTGTTGGGGAAGACTATAGTGATAGGAGTATACTACCGTCCACCTGGTCAAGATGGTGAGACGGACAGTGAAATGCTAAGAGAAATTAGGGAAGCTAACCAAATAGGTAGTTCAGTAATAATGGGAGACTTCAGTTACCCCAATATTGACTGGGTAAATGTATCATCGGGCACGCTAGAGAGATAACGTTCCTGGATGGAATAAATGATAGCTTTATGGAGCAATTGGTTCAGGAACAGACGAGAGAGGGAGCAATTTTAGATCTAATTCTCAGTGGAGCACAGGACTTGGTGAGAGAGGTAACGGTGGTGGGGCCGCTTGGCAATAGTGATCATAATATGATCAAATTTGAATTAATGACTGGAAGAGGAATAGTATGCAAATCCACGGCTCTCGTGCTAAACTTTCAAAAGGGAAACTTTGATAAAATGAGAAAAATTGTTTAAAAAAAACTGAAAGGAACAGCTACAAAAGTAAAAAAAATGTGCAAGAGGCATGGTCATTGTTAAAAAAAAAAAAAAAAAAAAAAAAAAAAATACCATTCTAGAAGCACAGTCCAGATGTATTCCACACATTAAGAAAGGTGGAAAGAAGGCAAAACGATTACCGGCATGGTTAAAATGGGGGGTGAAAGGCTATTTTATTTATTTATTTATTATTTATTTATGGTTTTTATATACCGATCTTCTTACATTATATGTAAATCAAATCGGTTTACAGAGAACAGTTGAATAAGCTTGCTTGTGAGCAATTACATATAACAAAGAACTTTTTTGAGTAACATATTGTATAACTTTTTGAGTAACATTTAAACATAAGAGCAAAAAATACATGGCTAAACATAAACATAAGAACAAAATATACATGGCACAACAAAGTCTTATATGTCTAAATCCAAGGGGGGAGAGAAGAATAGAGGGAGGGGGATGGAGGGGTTATATAGTTGGAGCGGAGAGGCTGTAATAAGAGTTCGTTGAAGCAGCTTTTTAGAAATCATGGAAATGCTTGGCTGAATAGCCAGGTTTTCAGTTTTTTCTTGAATGACTGGTGGCAAGTGTCTTGTCTGAGTTCTGGTGGTAGTGAATTCCAAAGTGAAGGACTTGCTGTGGAGAAAGCCCTATTTCTTAGTGGAGTTTTGGTTTGAGGGATGATAAGGGTGTCTTGGTAGGCTTTTCTGATTGGTCTTGTTGATTTAATGGTACGGAAGGTGCTATGTTGTTTAGGTATTTGTGAGTGAGGGTCAGGACTTTGTAGGAGACTCTGAATTTAATTGGAAGCCAGTGGAGATTGTAAAGAATGGGCGTGATGTGGTCTCTCTTGTTAGAGTTGGTCAGGACCCTAGCTGCAGAATTCTGTACCATCTGGAGAGGTTTGATGGTGGAGGCTGGTAATCCGATTAGCAGCGCGTTGCAGTAGTCAATTTTGGTCAGGATAATTGATTGCAGGACGAGGCGGAAGTCGTGAGCGTGAAGTAATGGTTTAAGCTTTTTCAGGACTTGTAGTTTGAAAAAGCATTCTTTGGTTGTGTTGTTTACAAATCTTTTTAGGTTCAGCTGATTGTCTAGCAGAACGCCTACGTCTCTTACGTAGGATGTATTTTTGAGGCTGTCTAGGATTGGTGTAAGTGTATTTTGATGAGCGGTGTCTTTTTGTTGTTGATCTGTTATAATGGGTGTGATCTCTCTTTGGATGAAGTTATCTTCCTGTGAGATGAAGAGGTATTCTGTTTTGTCCTTGTTGATGACTAGATTGAGTTCGGTGAGGAGAGTGCTAATTTTTTGAAAGCATTGTTCCCAGAACATTAGAGATAGTTGAAGGGATTTCCTTATAGGGATGAGGATTTGTATGTCATCCGCGTAAATCATGTGTTTGATTTTCAGTTTGGATAAAAGATCTTCATTTAAAAATTGGAAGAAGGATCCAACAGAAGAAAATAGGATAATGCATAAACGTTGGCAAGTTAAATGTAAGACATTGATAAGACAGGCTAAGAGAGAATTTGAAAAGAAGTTAGCCGTAGAGGTAAAAACTCACAGTAAAAACTTTTTTAAATATATCCGAAGCAGAAAGCCTGTGAGGGAGTCAGTTGGACCGTTAGATGATCGAGGGGTTAAAGGGGCACTTAGAGAAGATAAGGCCATCGGGGAAAGATTAAATGATTTCTTTGCTTCGGTGTTTACTGAAGAGGATGTTGGTGAGGTACCCGTACTGGAGAAAGTTTTCATGGGTAATGATTCAGATGGACTGAATCAAATCATGGTGAACCTAGAAGATGTGGTAGACCTGATTGACAAACTGAAGAGTAGTAAATCACCTGGACCGGATGGTATATACCCCAGAGTTCTGAAGGAACTAAAAAATGAAATTTCAGACCTATTAGTAAAAATTTGTAACCTATCATTAAAATCATCCATTGTACCTGAAGACTGGAGGATAGCAAATGTAACCCCAATATTTAAAAAGGGCTCCAGGGGCGATCCGGGAAACTACAGACCGGTTAGCCTGACTTCAGTGCCAGGAAAAATAGTGGAAAGTGTTCTAAACATCAAAATCACAGAACATATAGAAAGACATGGTTTAATGGAACAAAGTCAGCATGGCTTTACCCAAGGCAAGTCTTGCCTCACAAATTTGCTTCACTTTTTTGAAGGAGTTAATAAACATGTGGATAAAGGTGAACCGGAAGATATAGTATACTTGGATTTTCAGAAGGCGTTTGACAAAGTTCCTCATGAGAGGCTTCTAGGAAAAGTAAAAAGTCATGGGATAGGTGGCGATGTCCTTTCGTGGATTACAAACTGGCTAAAAGACAGGAAACAGAGTAGGATTAAATGGACAATTTTCTCAGTGGAAAAGAGTGGGCAGTGGAGTGCCTCAGGGATCTGTTTTGGGACCCTTACTTTTCAATATATTTATAAATGATCTGGAAAGAAATACGACGAGTGAGAATCAAATTTGCAGATGATACAAAATTGTTCAGAGTAGTTAAATCACAAGCAGATTGTGATAAATTGCAGGAAGACCTTGTGAGACTGGAAAATTGGGCATCCAAATGGTAGATGAAATTTAATGTGGATAAGTGCAAGGTGATGCATATCGGGAAAAATAACCCATGCTATAGTTACACAATGTTAGGTTCCATATTAGGTGCTACAATCCAAGAAAGAGATCTAGGCGTCATAGTGGATAACACATTGAAATCGTCGGTTCAGTGTGCTGCGGCACTCAAAAAAGCAAACAATGTTGGGAATTATTAGAAAGGGAATGGTGAATAAAACGGAAAATGTCATCATGCCTCTGTATCGCTCCATGGTGAGACTGCACCTTGAATACTATGCTCAATTCTGGTTGCCTCATCTCAAAAAAGATATAATTGTGATGGAGAAGGTACAGAAAAGGGCTACCAAAATAAGGGGAATGGAACAGCTCCCCTATGAGGAAAGACTTAAAGAGGTTAGGACTTTTCAGCTTGGAGAAGAGACGGCTGAGGGGGGATATGATAGAGGTATTTAAAATCATGAGGTCTAGAACGGGTAGATGTGAATCGGTTTTTTATTCTTTCGGATAATAGAAGGACTAGAGGGCATTCCATGAAGTTAGCATGGGGCACATTTAAAACTAATCGGAGAAAGTTCTTTTTTACTCAACGCACAATTAAACCCTGGAATTTGTTGCCAGAGGATGTGGTTAGTGCAGTTAGTATAGCTGTGTTTAAAAAAGGATTGGATAAGTTCTTGGAGGAGAAGTCCATTCCCTGCTATTAATTAAGTTGACTTAGAAAATAGCCACTGCTATTATTGCAACAGTAACATGGAATAGACTTAGTTTTTGGGTACTTGCCAGGTTCTTGTGGCCTGGATTGGCCACTGTTGGAAACAGGATGCTGGGCTTGATGGACCCTTGGTCTGATCCAGTTTGGCATTTTCTTATGTTCCACTCCCTTAAACCTCTAGAGGTCCTACATTTAAATACTAAGGGAACTTGAAAAACACCTCCCATGTGATGACTTGTACAAATGCCTCTGATCTCCTTTATACTATCTCAGTCAATAAGCTGACTGAGCCTTTGCAGTATGACCTACAGAGCAAAATATGAGCTTGTGATGCTATAAACACTGTTCTAGTCAGCTGCTTTATAGGAAATAAATAACCTTGGATGTCTTTTTTTACCAAGTGTTAACTGCAGAACTTCGAAGATTGCCATAATTTGGTGGTTCTCAAACTGGGCGGCAGAGGATGGATTGTGCTGGGGCTTGGGGCACAAAATGTTTGGTTTGACAAAACGTTAGTTGCATTACATTTTAAAATGAATTTTAAGTTTTGGGGTGGGGGGTGGAGGGAAGCTAAAAGTATCACTGTATAGAAAGCAGAGTATGAGCTAAAGAAAACCTTTTCTTTTACACGTTTGTGAACACATATCTTGATGATGATAGCTGTTTTCACTGCTGTGCTGTTAGTGTTATATGTGCACATAGTTTGGGGATGATACCGGTTAGGAAAGCTTGCACACTCCTTGGAAGAAAGTATTAAAAATAATCCTGTCGGGCAGGAGGAAACGGCACAGTCCAAGGTTTTTATTATATTTGTACACCACCTTTATTTATTAATGAAAAGCAGTTTATTAAGTGAAATAAACTAAACTACATTTACAGAAAGAAAAATAAACATGTTACAGATACACCAAAGGCAGGATTTGAAGATTGTGCAACTGCTGCCACCAGCATATTTCTAATGAGTGCTTTAGTTTAGTTTGTTTTAATATAACATCAGTTATTTTAAACTGTTTCCTCTTAGCAGTAAAATTAAATTGAAATGTTATGTTACAAAAGCAATATATAATTGTAGAGAATTTGGCTATTATTCCAGAAGAATCTGCAGATTGGGAAAAGGAACTACAGCAAGAGCTTCAAGACTATGAGGTAGTTACAGAATCGGACAGAAGAGATGATAACTGGGATAAAGAAATTGAAGATATGCTTCAAGAAAATGATTAAACCATCTCCTGCAACACGCGTACCCCAGAAACCATCTCCTCCTTCACTCCACGCCCCACCATAGGAGGTACTTGGGGCGGAGGGAACATATCAAAAGTTTGTGGGATCCAGGTGGCACGGCTTCTGCCTGCATGAGCCGGAAGTAAGTCTGATCATGCCTGAGAAAACTACACATGCTGATTTATGCAATTGCCTTTTGAACCTACGCCAATTTTACCTGAATAGATGTTAATTTCACAACTGTGCTTTAAGGGAAAAAAATATTTTTATGATGTAGACAGATTATAGCACAAGTGTAGCATAACCAGACACAAAATCTGGAAATATACTGTTCAGGCAGTGGTGTTAAAACTTTGTACATAATTTTTTTTTCTTGTACCAAGATATAGGGACTATGTGATTTTTAGTTCACTTTATTTTTTTTGGTGGAGGGAGAAGGTGGTTAAATATTGCTATTGCTCAGGTTCATGAATTTTCTTTCAGTTTGCATTCCATACATACATGAATACTAGACATCACCAGCATCTGCTATTTACAGTTTTTGTTAAATAAAAATTGTGCCAAAGAATTTTCTCCAGTTAGATTTTCCTGGTACCACAATTTGTTTTGGGGTTTTTTTTATTTGATTGTATTGAAAGCCAAAATACCCTGACATGCATTGTTAATTAGGGGGATTCTGCATAAATTTGACAAGACTTTTTTTCACTACTAAAAACTGGCACAGGTTTCTCTCTCATTTAAAATATACTCTACATTTAAGTAACATGTTACAATACAAGCTAGGCAGTGCCTCACACTGCCCCGTGCACCAGTTCACTTTCCTTTTGAGTTCTCTGCGCAATGTATGAAGGTCTGCATGACTGGCAATGCACTGAGGTCATTTAAACAATATAAAAATCTGCAGCTTATCTTCTGTCTAGGTTAAAGCATTTGAAAGCTCATTTGCTTGGACAGTTTAAATCCTAAATGAAATAGTATATGTGGAGGAGGAACCTCCATAGTAACTTGCAGTAGCTGAATATCCAGAGCAAAAACATTCCAATGTAGCCAGGAATTTCCAGTACCTGTTAAAAGTATTGCAAACAGGCACTTTCCCCAATATTAACTCTGGTCATGGACATATATTCAGAAGAACTTTCTTAATCTTTATATTTTCTTTTTCTGTTAAAACACATACATGTATCGCCTGCCCTGCTAACTGTGCTCTGTTCTTTCTGCTTGTCCTTTGGCTAAAGTTCAAATCTGATACTTGTGACAACAGTCTGATGTGCAAATAGCAAATATTGCCTTTACAAAATTAAGACTAAAAATGGAAAGCAAGCCTCAAGAGCAGAAACAGTGTAAGGGGGAATAATGTTTTGTTGTAATATAGAAAGATATATTCAGAAAGTGTAAAATGGATAATGAAAATGTTCTCTTTGAAAGTTCTTCTGGAAGCAGATGAGTAAATGTCTTCACTAGGCCCTTAGGTAGTGTAATTTCCAGCCACACTCTTTGGTAAGCATGGAACTGTCACCCTGTACACTTAACTGGGCTTTTCTTTCTTTTTTTTTTTTTTTTTTTTAAGTACCCTGTTTACACACATACATTTAAAGTAAAAAACCTGCCTGCTTAATAGGTAACATCTGATCTTTTCTGGTGCATAAAATGTCTTGTAATTGTAAAACTTGACACTAATCAATATTAGGCTTCCATTGTAAGAGGTCATAAGGAAATAATATTAACTACTTTTGTACATAGTTCAGTCTTTGACTAGAGGGCATGTTATCTTTTCTTTGGAAGTAAGGCATCTCTATTTAGAGTAAAGCAATATCTGATTTTTAAAAGCTACACCAGTGAAATGTACTTACGACTATAATTTTTTGATTAGCCACAATATTCAGTTTTAATAACTGAATTTTGCTATTTGGATGTAGGATTTTTAATTTTGTAAATTTTAATACTGACAGATTCTGTTAAATGAGGTTGTGTAAAGGATAGATTATAACCAGCCTGGAAGAGTCTCTTTATACAAATGTATATGTTTTTGTTCTGTAAAGGTTATCTAGAATGTAATTTACTGAAATAAATTATATAACTTAATCCATGTGGTAAGATTGGTCATTTGTAGCTCATTAATATTAATTTGGTATCATGCAGCTTTATTTTTTTAGTTCACAATATAGATTGGAAATGAGAGGACTGCTTTTGGCATAGAGCTATACTTAAGAGACAAGACCATCATGCGGCTCTCCTCCATATTTCCCAGTTCTCATTTTTAATCAAACTGGTAGGGCAGACTGGGTACCTAAACCAGTCCACTTCATTGCTGCTCCTTCCATAACTGTTCTTAAACATTATAGGTCTTGTCTAGAATTCAATACATTGTTTATTGTATAGAGATTTATTTTTGCCTGAATGTTTCTAATTATATTGTTCCTGGGCTTTCTTCTCTTTCTCCCAGCTGGCTCTCTGAAATCTTTCCTCAATGTATCATCACATTCTTCTTGTTCTTCTGGACCTCCAGGTCAATCAAAATTAACCTTCTTTGGGCTACAGCACCATGAGTCTTCATTTGCAGCTACAGGGGGGCAGGTGTGCAGGGGTTCCCCTGTTTCAGTGTTTCCTAACCCTCTCCTGAAGGGCATACCTATCCTTCAGGATTGCTACAATGAATATGCATATGAGAGGTTTGCATATACATTGGGTCTCCAACTTCATGCATATTCATTGGGGCAGTCCTGAAAACTCAACCAGATGATTTTTGCCTCCAGCAGGGGGTTGGGAATACTGTCCTATTCTATATCCACCCTCCCAACTTACTTTAGAACCTAACTTCCATCTCTTCTACTGTTCTCAAGTTCAGAGTAAAGTTTAACTTGAACCTCTAACCACTGAATTTAAAAAAAATAAATAAATAAATGTGGAGGCTCTGGCCCAGCATCTGGTCCCCAAGCCAGAGGGACTCTGCCCTGGGCCTAGAGAACCATTCATTGATGCGGGAGTTGAGCTTTGACCCTGCATATGGCCGTGTGCAGCAGTCAGTGGTCCAGCCCCCACTTCTTAACTTTTATCTTGTTTTTAATCTGTCTTCTCTTACTCCTCCATGTCCCCCTCACATAAAAACACAAAATATGATGGTTGATAAGAACCATACCTATCCAGCCTGCCCGGCTTCATTCTTGATGCAATACCAGTAAGCTAGTGTTTCTCAGCCAGTGTGCTACAGAAAAATCACCACTGCCTGATCGGGTACAGATCACCACACCTGCTCTGCTGTCAGCACCTTACAGCAACCCGAGACATTAGCAGCAGCTTCCAAACGTGCTGGAGCTCCTTCCCTACTGCACAAGCCCTGGAATGGGGGAATATACGGGCACTGCGCAAGGCATGGTTCCATACTGTCCTTCCATCATCTTTCTTATCAAGTATGAGTGAGATGGCAACCAGAACTGAATACAGTACTCAAGTTGTGGACACACCATAAATTAATTTATTATTATTATTTGGATTTATTACCTGCCTTTTTTAATAAGACATTCACCTGAGACGGGTTACAATTTATTAGAATGGCAGCATCGAATTGGAGATCAATAGCTTAACAGTATTGGTCAGTGGAAAGTGCACAGTAAAGACTAAACTTGGACTAAGTTTGACTAAAAATAACATTGTAGCAAACAGGTTATAACAGCATGTTCAAGGCACTCAGAATGGTGCCAGGCAGTTTATGGTCGTCAAGTTTATGGTCATCTAGTTAATACAGGTTACAGCTGCCTTCTAGCATGTAATCAAGTCATGGGTTTCACATTAAAGGCCTAGCAGAAGAGCCAGGCCTTTACTTGCTTCCTGAAGTGGAGCTCTTCTGGGAGTAGGTTCCAAAGGGCTCGCATTGGTCCTTGGGAATTCATAAAGTATCACTGGGGATATCCTAGCATTTCCAGCAACTTGTAAGCTGTGCTATATTTCCTGTATGAGGATGGTCTGTAATTCTGAGTATTTGAGATGTAATATTGCTGAACCTGTTGCTAGTATTCCTAATATATGTAAAAGCTAATTAGGACTGACTGTGAGTACAGTGAACTTGCTGTTAACCTGGTGGTAATGAATTTAATGAAGGTAAAGAGAGCCTGTTTTATATATAAACTCTGCACTGAAGGCGAAGAGACCTGTGTTTCCTATGCTGTGGCAAGCAACCTGACATGTTCTTTATGAATGTTGTATCTTGTTCAGGGATGTTTAGTATTGAGCATGTAATGAATGTGTTCGCAAGGCAAGTATTGAGTTCTGCTAAAGACTATTCTCTATCATTTCCTATTGGGGTAAATATCTGTATGTCATCCACATAACAAAAACACATTAGCCCAGAATCCCTAATTAGCTTTGCTAATAGAAATGGTGAAGAGGGGGCGCTAGCACCGCGGAGCAAGATGGATGCCTGATCCTGGGCTCTAGAACCCCCGAGCCGTTAAACAAGCACTTCCTAGTAAAAAAGGGACTGTGTCTTCCAATAACTATTTTCTACTAGTAGCTGAACCTTTAAAGATAGCTCAGAAGAAAAAAGGACTGGATTTCAAACAAAACTCATATACAAAAAATGTAAGTGCTGAAGAGGGGCCTAGCGAAGACTGAGAACACACACGCCCGCTTTCGCCGGAGGAGGAGGCTGCTACCCCCTTAGGTGATTTCGGGGTGAACACTTCGGACCTGCCATCCAGAGAGGAGTTCAGACAATGGTTTGGTGAGTTCTGTAAGGACATGAAATAAATAAAAAGGAGCTCCTGACCATGATGGTGGACATGCGGGAAGAAATGGTGGAAATCGGGAGACAGGTAGCGACTGTGATATGCGCATTGACGCACAAACTACCAAAATAGACTCTCTCCAATCTCAATGCATCCACCTAACAAACACGAATGCAGAGATTCAAGCTAAGCTTGAAGATTTAGAAAACAGGAGTCGGAGAAATAATTTACGCTTTTGCAGGATATCTGAGGTGGAAGAATATTCCGACTGAAGTGAGGCAATCAAAACCTTTTGTGCCTTCCTTCTTGGAAACCAGCTAGGCCCGGATAGCGAAGAGGGAGAGAGTGTGCTCAAGATAGAAAGGTCTCACAGATCTTTGGGCCCGAAACTAGGCAACAAGCCTTGGGACATCATTGCATGCTTCTATCGCTACACAATCAAAGACGAGGTGCTTCAAGCAGCCAAGAAGCAACAAATATAGTCCTGGAACTCTCATTCCATTTCTTTTTTTTTGCTGACATATCTTCCCTGACCCTTTGGAAAAGGCTGGAATTTAAAGAAATCACTACATTGCTACGTAGTGAAGGGATTCGTTACTGGTGGCTGTTCGCTTTTGGGATTGCCATAATGATTCATGGTTCCACCTACAGAGTGGAGATGGTGGAGGAAGCGGCCGCCATGTTGAAAGAAGCATGCCATGTGGTTAAAATATCTGCAGCAGCCAAGACTCTCCCACAGAACTCGGGTGGGGATTCACCAAGGTGGCAGCGAGTGACCAAGGGTGGACGGAGGCTGCATCGCCACTCTGGGGATTTCGCCCAGGCCAAGGCTGCTGACAAAGGATGAACTGTTGGTGAGGATAGAGAGGACTTTCTTAGTACTTGGAGAACATAGACTCTTTGCCTGCAGGGGAGTCTATACATTTACTAAACATTTGGGGGTGATACAGTTGGTATTGCATCATGGTTCCTGTTTTATGAATGATGTGTTATATAAGAGAGAGAGAGAGAATCAAGCAAGTTTATTGAAATACTTAATAGATCCGGCTCGGGGTGCTCTGCTAGTGCATCCGCCTTCATCTGCAATAGCAGATCTGCTATGACTCAATGGCAGCAACGGAGGGATAAGGGGGGGGGGGGGAATTTGACTACAGTTTTGTAATTTCTATTGTTCACATGTTAACTGTGATAGGTCAGAATATCTTCGTTATTTCTTCACCTGGAGTAATTCTAAAGCAGCAATTATTATGGTCAGAGGTGATCACACAAGTAAGCTATTTGCAATACTAGACAAGGAGGCTACGAGTTAGGGGGAACACAGCATATAACATCTTCTTAACAAAATGAGATGACATCCATTAAAATATGGTCTATTAATGTTAAAGGCCTGAATTTTCCCCATAAACGACAATTATTTAGGGTAGAAGACCAGAGCACTGGAGCAACCATCATATTTTTACAAGAAACTCATTTAAAGAGGAGATACGAACATTTGATGAAGTGGCAGCTATACCCCTGCCAATTTTTTGCGGCAGCATCTAAAACGGCTAAATATATTTGGGTAAGCATTCTGCTGCTTAAAGATTTCCAATGCCATGTTCGAAAGGTGCGGGAAGACCCAGGGGTATGATTTTTATTATTACAATTGGAAATAAAAAAGGAGATATTCCTTTTTTAATATATATTTATTCCTTTTTTAATATTTATTTATTTAACGCTTTTCTATACCGACCTTCATGAATAGATTCATGTCAGATCGGTTTACATGGAACAAGGGGTCTAAACTTAATCAACCATTTAACAAGAGGCAAAGTTACATAGAACAGGGAGATAGAACTTGGGGACTAGGGTAGCTGGAGACAAAGGACAGCAGAACTGAAGAGAAACATAACGTCGAAACTAGGCGGGGCGTCTAGTCAGGTAAGCGGAGTCTGATTAGGTAGTATATTGACGGTTTGGAAAGTTAAGGGAAGGCTTGAAGGAAAAGCCAAGTTTTTTTCGAAAGGTTAGAGGGCAGGGTTCCAGTCTGAGGTCTGTAGGCATGTTATTCCAAATGACAGGACCTGCTGTGGAGAATGCTCGTTCTTTGGTAGTTGATAGATGCG
Source organism: Rhinatrema bivittatum (assembly GCF_901001135.1). Classification (NCBI taxonomy): domain Eukaryota; kingdom Metazoa; phylum Chordata; class Amphibia; order Gymnophiona; family Rhinatrematidae; genus Rhinatrema; species Rhinatrema bivittatum. The sequence continues at coordinate 220,903,000 of NC_042619.1, forward strand.
TGGCTTTAGTAGGGCGGACTTGCAGAGTTCCTTTATATGCTTCTCTGATGGGTCTTGAGGATGATTATAGTTTGTGTGGGAGCTGAAGGTCTAGTTGAAGCTAATTGTGGATGGATTTGTGGATTGTGGTGAGGGACTTGTGCAAGATTCTGTATTTTATTGGCAGCCAATGCAGGTTCTGGAAGATGGGAGTGATGTGTGTTCCCCAGTTGGTGTTGGTTAAGAGCATCTGTAGAGGTTTGGTGGAGGAGATGGGGAGCCCAAGGAGCAGGGCATTGCAGTAGTCAGTCTTGGAGAAGAGCATGGCTTGGAGGAAGTCCTAAAATCCTGGAAATGGAGGAGGGGTTTGAGCCTTTTTAGAACTTGCAGTTTATCAAAACAGTCCTTAGTTGTGTTGGGTTTTTTTATTATTATTATTATTATTTATTTATGAAATTTTAAACAAAGACAGTATCTTCCGCTTGTCTAATAATTAGGTACAGGTAAATTATCATATAATAGGGAAAATAAAAGGTTGTAGTCAATACAGCATAAACAATATATAAAGAGTAACTCGTTTAACCATATTTCCCATAAACAAAGGAAACTTCCCTGTTATAAAGCAATAAAGATCCGAGATAGGTGGTGATTGAGCAAAATTAGGTAATAATTATGTGGAAAACAGGTGGTGCCTATTTATACATTGCTGAGACTAGGATTCAGTAAAGGTAATCTGGCATCAAGAAATTTCCTTAACTCACTAGGTTCTAGAAACACAAACCTCTCTTGCTGAAACTTTACAACACATTTACTAGGATAATAACTACTGAGTGGATCTTGTTATATCAGGAAAGGTCCAAGTTTTTTGACCCAAATACAATTTTTCTTTATACTTCAAAGACAACTTGAGAATCCTATCCCTCTGGTCTTCATTTCTAAATTTTACACATAATGTACCTCGAGATTCAACTTGTTCAGACATAGATTGTTCAAGGAAGGCAGTGATATTATTCATTTCATTTTGTTGTTGAACATTTTGTTGAGTATTTTCATTTCTTTTTCCCAATGATATAAAGAATATTTTATCAATAACTGGTAGCTCACCCACAGTTAACATTAAATTCTCAATCATGAATTTCTTATATTGCTTATATGGAGATATAAGCTTCATGTTAGGAAAATTAAGAATTCTCAAGTTGTTATATCTTAAATGGTTCTCTAAAAATTCTATTTTCTTGTTATTTGCCATTTCTCCCTGAATCGCCCTGTCTGAACTTTTTCAATTCGATTGAACCGATTCTCAAATTCTAATGTTTTCTCAACTTGTTGTGATATTACTGGTTCAATTTTTAACATACGATTTTGTGTATCTACAACTGTTGTATTTAAAGTCATTATTACTGCTTTCAAGTCAATCAAGGTGGACCAAATGTTTTCCAGCGTAATAGGCTGTGACTGTGACACAAATGAGTTAGAAGGACTCACTGTTCCTTGAGGACCGGGTTTTTCTCTCCCGATGGGAACCACAGCCCTCTCCTCATGCCGTGTTGGTGTTGAGGTTAGGGGGACCCCGAACTTCCCATCGGTATTCCCCCTAATTTTTGGTCTTGCTCCTTCCATCTCCGGGTTCCCTCCGATAGAAACACCTTCCCCTGGCTGTTTTAGTCGGCTGTCGATGCTCAGAACCGGAGATTGTTTAAGACCTAGTGGCAGAGGAATCTCAGGCTCTCCGGGGCTCAAAGAGATGTTAAAATCCAATGGTGCTTGTGCCTGCTCCGCATTCGCACCTACGCCTGGGAGCACACCGGAGGTTATAAGCACCAACACGTGGAAAAAAGTTCCCAATTGAAACTTGAGGTAGAGCCGGAGTTGTTGAAGTCGAAGGTTCTCCTCTTACTCTGCCCTTCCTCTTGGTGTGCGGCATACTTTAAAGTAATTAGGTTAATGAGATACTTGTTCCATGATAAATAACTATCTTAGGATCTTTGGCAGCCACAGGTTCCGAGACTTCCTCCGTCTCAACTCCGTCCAAATCCGGAATAAGCCGCGCGCCGCAGTAGCGCCGATTATATGGGCAGGGCCCTTCCCAATGACGTCAAGGGAACCCAGGGACCGGAGTAAAGCTGTCGACTCTGGCTCACCAGGAAAAAGTCTCAAGTCCTCCTGTAACTGCGGTTAGTTGTGGTGTTAATGGATTTCTTTAGATTCAGATGGTTGTCGAGGATTACTCCTAGGTCTAACACAGAGTATAGTGAATATCTACAAAAATTAGATGCTGTTTTACAGGCCGAGGGAGAGAGTAATTTGGTGCTAGCTGGAGATTTTAACGTAACAATCCAACCCCGACTAGACAATTCCACAAGTGGGGGACTAGGGCCAAAATCAAGGAGAAAACATCTTAAGTCCTTTATTCAAAAGTGGGCATTACTAGACATCTGGAGGTCCAGACACCCTCACGAGAGAAACTACATTTTTTACTCCAACCCTCATCGTTCATATTCACGAACTGATTTCTTTTTGGTGGATAAAATCTTGAGTCATAGGATTACTAGGTTAGATTTGGGTCTGATAACGTGGTCTGACCATGCCCGGTGTGGTTGGAAATGAGAATGGTAGGAATGGACCCTGGCACAAGGTTTTGGAAATTGAATGACACATTGGTGGAAGATGAGACCTTTTGTATCATAATCAAGGATGCAATTGCTGAATACGAGCAATTTAATGAAGCCATCCTATTAGATCCGCCACTACACTGGGACTGTTTGAAAGCAGGTCTTAGAGGCAGATTAATATCTCAGGCCACCTTTACAAAAAAGACTAAGCTAGCTCAAAAACTGAAATTACTGAATGCAATAGCCTCGCTAGAATTACACAAGCGCAATCCTTCACAATGTGTCTTTCGGAAATTACAAAAAGCTAGGGACTCTCTCTCTGCTCCTTAAATTTAGAAGTTATTTCCCATCATTTAAATCTTGTGCGGCAGGAAAACTTTGAATGGGGGAATAAAGCAAGTAGGCTTCTAGCAAGGAGATTGAAGCAACAAATAGCCCAGAATCAAATTACTAGGATTTATGGGGAAAACAGATCCTTATTGTCTTCGTCCAAAGATATCCATCAACGTTTTCAACAATTTTATGGAAATTGTACAAGAAAAATTCCAGAATTCAGGAGGATGATTGATTTTTATTTACAGCAGGTTTCTCTCCTTAGTCTATCAGAAGATGATAAAAGCTTCTTGGAAAAATAAATCATGTTGAGTGAAATCCTGCAAGTAATCAAAGACCGTAAACCAAATAAAGCCCCGGGGTTGGATGGATTTACAGCCCAATTTTACAAAAAATTCATAGATGAAGTGTCCCCTATTTTACAATTGTTTAACTCCTTACGATCAGGTACATCTTTATTTTTGGGTTCTAATGTAGTTGGAATAACAATCTTTGCTAAACCCGGACGGGATCCCATGGAGTCTGGGTCCTATCGGCCTGTATCATTAATTAATACTGATTTGAAAATCCTGGCCAAAATACTGGCAAATTGTTTAAATACAGTTATGGTAAAATTGATACCCCCTGACCAGACAGGTTTCATTTCTGGCAGGATGGCGGCGGCCAATGTCCGAAAAATCATAGATCTTATATGGTGGGTACAACAGAATCATACTCCAGCTGTCTTGCTCTCAGTGGATGCTGAAAAAGCATTTGATATGGTGCATTGGCCATATCTATTCCATACTATGATCAGGATGAATTTTGGTCCCTATTTTTTAAGTTGGTTATCCAAGCTTTATGAGGACCCCAAAGCCTGCGTGAAAGTGAATGGATATTATTCAGACCCTTTTTCCCATTGAAAGAGGAACAAGACAAAGTTGCCCACTTTCCCCATTATTGTTTGCGTTATTTTTAGAACCCTTAGCTATAAGAGTTCGTTCTCAAACATCCATAGCAGGGATAAGTAGTGGGGGTGTGGACTATAAGATGTCCTTATTTGCTGATGACATCCTTTTTACCTTGGCTAACCTGCTGAACTCCTTACAGGGAGTGGTAGAAGCATTATCTGAGTTTGGTTCTGTCTCAGGATTTAAATTGAATCTAAATAAGTCGGAAATTCTCAATTTATCTGTTCCTCAGGATCAAGCATTAGCTTTGAAACAGTTATTTTCCTTTAAATGGGCACACACCAAAATAAAATATCTCTGCATTTATATTAGTAATAGTGGAAGATCTATTTAAATTAAACTATATTCCCTTGACTTCCATAACCTTTCGAGAAATGGATAATTGGTCTAGGTCAGGACTTCCCTAACTTGGACAGGCTGAATTGCATCCATAAAAATGTGACTTCCCAGGTTCCTGTATCTTTTTCAGACCCTACAGATTCACATGTCCACAGCTGCACTTAAATGCTGGCAGAAAAAGGATATTTGCATTCATATGGAAACACAAGTCGCCCAGGGTGGCAAGTAGAGTCATGTATCGACCCAAGCTAAGGGGAGGATTGGGGGTACCACATTTAAGATGGTACTTTGTTGCAGCTCAACTGCAAGCGATAATAGATTGGAACAAGCAGGGTGAATGGAAGCGGTGGGTAGCAATTGAACAAGTGTGTTTGTGAAATATGCCTATTTGGGCTATGACATAGCAGCCAAGGAACACATGGATAGATACTGGATTATTGCCCTACACAACTTGTACCACTCTTAGAGTTTGGCATCAATGGAGACATAGATTGGTGGGTGGAAGAAAATATTTTTATAACTCTACTCTGTTCTATAATAGATTATTTTCCCCAGATCAGGACTCAGCGAGCCTCCAAGTTTGGAAATCGAAAAAGCTTATTATGGGATGTGTATAGGGGCAGGGAACGTTTGCAACCTTTTCCCACCTTAAAGACAGATGGTCTTACAGACAGGGATCATTTCCTATATGTTCAGTTGAGCTATTTTTTCCATTCTGAAAAGGTGGCCGCTGATTTATTGATGGGAAAAACTCAACTGGAATATTGGTGTGATTAGGCAGATAGCATAAAAGGGGTGATCTCCAAAATATACTATGGGGTAGATTTTAAAAGGTGCGTGCGGGAGTAGATTTGTTCGTGCAACCCGGCGCGAACAAATCTCCTGATTTTATAACATGTGCGCGCTGCTGCGTGCATGTTATAAAATACAGGGTCGGTGTGCGCAAGGCTGCACAAAATCGGCAGCCTGCGCGGGCCGAGCCGCACAGCCATCCTTTGTTCCCTCCAAGGCTGCTCCGAAATCGGAGCGGCCTCGGAGGGAACTTTTCTTCTGCCCCCCCCCCCCCCCCCCCACCACCACCACCTTTATTTTATAAGTTACCCCTGCCAGCCAACTGCCGGCGCGCCATGGTCCGGTCCGGGGGCTGGTCTGGAGGCCGCAGCCCTGCCCCTGGAATGCGCAGGGGGTGGAAGGGGCAGCTTTTCAGGGGTTATGCGCGTATCCCTTTGAAAATCTGCCCCAATATGCTTAACAATGACCCTAGCCAGAAACCATATTACAAGAAGGCCTGGGGAGAAGACTTGGGGAAAAGCTTGGAGGGTGATTGTTGGGACACAATTTTTATCAATACAAAGAGGAGCTCTATATCTGCCTCACTCTCTGAAAACAGCTATAAAGTTCTTCTGCAATGGTATTTTACACCAGTTAGATTGTTTAAGGCCCATCTTGCCCAGAATGATTCATGCTGGAGAACTTGTGGACAAAGAGGATCCTTTTACCACATGTGGTGGACATGTCCAAAGATAGAGAGATTTTGGGGGACAGTCTCATGTTTAATTCAACAAATGTTAAATGTGGTTATCCATATACTCCCTGAAAATGCTTTCTTAAATATGCCAATAGATACCACCAAACATGAATGGATATTGATACATCAGATTTTAATTGCCTCTAAAAGCATTATAGCATCTAGATGGAAACAGAGCAGTCCTCCAACTTTAAATACACTGGTTATCAAACTGGACAAGATGAGTGCACTTTATAAGTTGACGGCACGAAAACACCAGACACTTCACCTCCGTATGGTCTCCTTATTATTTATAAACTTTTTTATACTGATATTCGTGGTGACATCGTATCGGTTTACATTGTAACAACAGGGAGGAAATTACATTGAACAGGGAAGGGGCTACAACGGATATTTAGGAACGTTAAGCTTAGGAAAGGTAAGAAAACTAAACATCAATTAGCTAAATAATGATAAGGCAAATAGATACTCAACTGTAACTATAACTGGAATCACAATCACCAGAAGGAACAATAGTAAATGTAATTACAACTACAATCACAGACCAGACTTGAACAACAAGTTTTAACAGTGAAATGTACGGAGTACATCAAAGAGCTGACAGGTAAAGAGAAGGGAGGCAAGGCTGAGGTTATTGGGGGTACGCCTGTTTGAATAGCCAGGTCTTGAGGTTAGCTCAGAATTTGGAGGGACATGTTTCGAGCCAACACTGGAGAACTGGATACAGCGGTGAGACATTGCAGGCTGCTGGTCACAGTTCTTCTTGAGACCTCTATCACTTACATGGTAATACTTATGTTTTGAATATCTTAAGCTGTATTTTATGCTGTACAGAATTATACCATTTCACCATATGAATGATATTCGTCAAAAACTGTAGAAGAATACACATGAATAATTTGAATAAGTTGAAGATGTAAGACGCTACACAGTGGATTATTTGTGGTTTAATATCTGTTAAATTTTATTCCATTTTGACTATGTAATGACTACAGATCTTCCAATAAAATATCATTTGCAAAAAGAAAAGGTGGAACCTTGGAGTGCCCGCTGTTTCAGTTCCCAAAGGTATGTCAACTAGTCTCTTTGTACTCTGGAGCTGCTCCAGTTGGGTTATCAGGATCTCATGGTCCACAGTGTCAAATGCTGCTGTTAGAGCTAGCAACACCAGCACTGTGTTCTTCACCTGATCAAGATAAAGATGCAGGCCTCCCAACAACATAAAACAATGGCACAAGGAAGATGCTTTTAGAGTTGTTAGGAACTGGGTACCTGCCTCTTCCCCACTTCTTTCCTCTAGCCTCCACCACTCTCTCCTAATTAACTGAAACAATGGAGGAAACTGCTCGTCTTTTCTTCCTCCAAATTTACTACTTGTTCCTCTGACCCTGTTCCCACCCAATTCCTCAGCTCTGTCTCCACTACAGTTATCCATTCCAACTGTCACAACCTCAATCTATCACTCTCCACTGCTGCTGTTCCTGCTGCCTTCAAATGTGCCATAATCACACCACTCCTTAAAAAAAATCCTCACTAGATCCTGCCTGTCTTGCTAACTTATCAAAACATCTCCCTTCTGCCTCCACACTACTTGAATGTGCTGTTCACCGTCACTGTCTTGACTTTCTTACATCTCAAGCCATTTTTTATCCATTCCAGTCTGGTTTTTGCCCTCTACATTCAACAAAAAGTCCTTGTGAGAGTTTCCAATGACCCATTTATGGCTAAAGCCAAAGGTCTTTACTCTGTCATTATCCTCCTTGATCTAACTGCTGCTTTTGACACTATTGATCACCACCTACTCCTTGATACTCTGTCCTTGCTTGGGTGTCCGGATTCTGTCCTGTCTTGATTCTCTACTTGCTTCTCTCATCTTACATTTAACACTTCGGCTGATGGTTCCTCTACTGCCATTCGACTATCAGTGTGCCTGGGGGTTCTGTCCTGGGCTCTCTTCTCCTCTCCCTATATACTAAATTCCCTTGGTATGCTGATTTCCTCTCATGGCTTTCAATACCATTTTTTTTTTTCAGTTTTCACACAAAAAAACAATGACAAATACATCAAACATGAATCATACAAATATGATGAAAATCACAAAGTTACTGCTAACCAGCACTTCTGTTCTATACCCTATCCAACACCCCTCCCAAACTTTACATTCTATGTTGATGTTAGGTGCTAATCAAATTGGCATTGAAATTAGAAATAGAAAGGGGCATATAATTGAGATAGTAAAAGAATCTGAGGATTGCTCCAACAAACAGATTAACAACCTGATTTGTGAACAGATTTATAACCTTTAAAGCTTTTCATTCCCATCCAAGCATGATAATGGACTGAACATCTGAGGTGAATTGGTGTTATCACTGAGTTACAAAATCAACAATCAACAATAAAAAGGATTATGACAAATGAGGAATACAATTTTTAGTCTCTATTGGCAGTGAGTCTACTAAAGGTTTCCAAAGAGTACGTATCTTGATCTATTTCCTCATAGGAGACAATTTGGCAGATAAGTACTCCATTGTAAGTAGTTTAAGCATCTTTGTTTCGTATGTATCAAAATCATTTGTTTGGCAGTGAGACTGGCTCTGTCTAAAAATGACTGAAGATGTTTAAAGGATGAGAAGTATGAAAATATTGGGCATAGAGCTCAAATAGCCAGAAAATGGGGGTTATTGGCAAAGAGACCCCTAGCATAGCGGAACATTTATTGATTAGTAAAGCCCAAAAGTTTTTCATGTAGGCACAGGACCAAAAACCGTGTAAATAGTCATTGGTGGCGCACACACAGTTTTCATAGATTGGGGAGGGACATAGCTTCCATTTGAAAGCAGTGGTTTGAGGAGTGTACAATTGCCAAATGAAGCGGTATTGAACTTCACAGATGGATTTACTTTCAGACAGTTTTGGAATGTTGGAAAATCCTGTTTGGAGGTCTTAATGAGATAACTTTAGCTCTGGCCAGCGCAACCAACATGTGAGGGCTACGTCTATGTGAGAAGTGGCTTTTACTTTTAATAGCCGTTTGGCATAGAGAGCATAAGATGGCTTTTGCTTGATGGGTGGCTGGAGTAGATCAAGCAATATGATATATTGACCCAATAGCAGATTAATGGAAAGGAGAGAGTGAATGTAATGGTGTAGTTGTAAATAAGTATAAAAATCTGTGCATGGGAGATGGAATTTATCTTGAAGTTCTAAAAACGTTGTCAGGATATTTGAATTGGCTATAAAAAGATGTCGTAAGTGAGAAAGACCCTACAGCATTCCATCTTTGGATTACCCTGTGTGTTAATCCTGGGGGAAAAATCAGGATTGTCACAAATCTCAATGAGATCTGTGGTGTTCGTGTTATATCCTAGGCTCCTGCAAAGATAGACCCAAGCCCTCCTGCATGATGAAACAATTAAAAAAAGGAGAATGGAAAGGACAGGAGGGCCTTTCCTCTACACTGCAAGAGAGAGGATAGGGAGATGTGGATAATGAGACATCGAAGGATTCCGATGAGGAACAGGCTTTCTCACCTCTAGAAAAGGGAGAAATTGCATATAATTGAGAGCCACTTCGGACTCTGCTCAGATTTTTTTCTTTCTTTCCCTAGAGATGTCTTGCTGAGTTTGTTGGCTTAGACCCCGAAAACGCTTAGTGTGGCCGGAGGCTTTTAAGTTAAGCATCCTGTTTCTTTCCCCCCTATATCCAATTCAAGAGAGATTGGATTTAAAGAAGGTAAATGCGGTTCTCAAGCTTCCCCGTTTCCACATGGAAACCGAAGTCCATCATAGTGGTGATAGCAAGGGAGAGTTCTTGGCATGTCTCGCCTTGACAGAGGTAGATCTGCAATTAGCCTTCAGGCTGGGGCACCAGAGATTCCTGGTTCTAATGGAACATTTTCTGTTTCAAGTTCTTCCTTTCGGCTGGCGATGGCTTCACTTACCTTCACCAAGATGGTGGTGGTGGAGGCGACCACATTGCAAAAGGAGGGTGTGTTGGTGCATCTCTGTCTGAATGACTAGCTCATTTGTGCAAAATCAAATGACCACTGTCGACAATCAGTACAAAAGGTACTGATGCACTTGAAGTTTCTAGGATGGGTGGTGAACCTAGTAACAAGCCATTTAGTCCTCTTTCAAACTCTGGAGTATTTGAGAGCTCAGACATGCTGGTGGAGAGAGTGTTTCTCACAGAGAGAGATTGCTGAAATTGCAGAGTCAGATTAGGCTTCTGCTAGAGCTTTTGGTGTCCAGGGTCTGGGACTATTTACAGGTCCTGGGTTCTATGGCATAATATTGACTTAGATTGGCCACTGTTGGAAACAGGATATTGGGCTTGATGGACCCTTGGTCTGACCCAATATGGCATATCTTATGTTCTTATGTAATTTTGGAATTAATGCATTGGGTGTTTGTGCATAGGAGCCTCTGCAGGGCTGAAATCAGTTATTGGAAGAGTTTCATCTCTCTCTTCCGTTAGAGGGGGAAGCCAGGGACAGTCTTTTGTAATGACTTACCTGCACCAAGCTCGAGCATAGTGTGAAATTGAAGGATAAGAGTCACCACTGTTGCAAGCCTCTCCTGATGGAGGGCAGTGTGCAAGATCAGTCTGCACAGGATCAGTGGTAGAAACAGGAGGCCTCATGGTCTATCACTCTGTTAAGAAATGAGAGCAGTGCATTTCACGTTGCTTGCTTCTCTGCCAAGGTTACACAGCCTTCCAGTATTGATCCTATTGGACAATGTGACGACCGTGGCCTACATCAACCACCAAGGCAGAACCAAGAATCAGGCAGTAGCTTGAGAGGCCCAGGAGTTGATTCTCTGGGCAGAGCAGTACATAATTATTTATTTATTTAGTCTTATATACCATCCCAAAAGAAGATCACAACGGTTTACAATATCCACATTCATGTACATGGTCAACGATCACATATTATTCATCAGAGGATGTGGTTCGTGCAGTTAGCGTTAAACCAATTTCTCGTAAGAGAAAAATTCAAAATGGTCTCTCTGGGCACGCTGATCCCGCTTCTCCGAAGAGGAGACTGGCTCTGCTCCCTCAATTTAAAGGAGGCTTATGCCCATATTGCAATTGCCCCTAACCACAGGAAGTACCTCCGGTTTCTGGTGGGGACAGCACATTTTCAGTACAAAGTGCTGCCCTTTGGGCTGGCTTCAGCCCCACGCGTCTTCACGAAATACTTGGCGGTCATGGCTGCCTACCTCAGGCATCGCTCGGTCCATGTCTTTCCGTACCTGGACGATTGGCTGATCCGGAGTGACTCCCACTCAGGGGCCCTGAGTGCACTGGCCTTGACGGTTCAGACCTTACAGACATTGGGATTCGTTATCAACTTCCCCCAGTCACATCTCAATCTGTCTCCACAGCTGGACTTTATTGGCAACAGGTTGGATACGGCACAAGCAAAGGCTTTTCTGCCCAAGAATTTAGCGATTGCCCTCTCCTCGCTGGCAACCCTCATTCGCAACAGAAAGAGGGGGCCATCCCATCCGCTGGGTCAAATGGCCCCCTTGGCTTGCCTCCACATGAGGGACCCTCAGTGGACCTTACAGTCCCAGTGGCAGCAGGCATCTGAGAATCTGTAGGCACCAGTGATGGTCACGGACCCTTTTGCCTCTCCCTAACCTGGTGGGAAGCCCTGCCCCACCTGGAAGCCAGGCTCCGTTTTCAGCCCATGCCACCCCAGATGATTCTCACCACTGATGCCTCACCTCAGAGATGGGGAGCCCATACAGATGGCCTGCATACCCAGGGCCTTTGGACTGCAGCCGAGGCCCACTGCCAGATAAACTTCCTGGAGCTGCGGGTGATCCGGTATGCCTTTTGGGTCTTCTAGGTCAGGCTGTCCTTCAAAGTCATCCTCATCAGAACAGACAACCAGATAGCGATGTGTTACAACAAGCAGGGCAGCACAGGCTCCTTCCCCCTCTGCCAGGAAGCGATACAGGTTTGGGATTGGGCCCTTTCCAGAGGGATGTATCTACGGCCACCTATCTGCCGGGTCACCTGACCACGCTGGCGGACCGCCTCAGCTAGTCTTTTCAGCCACCCGGCAGTGGCAGCCGACTTAGTCTGGCACTGGGGCACACCGGAGATGGACCTTTTCCCCTCTCCCCACAATCACAAGGCGAGCATGTTCTGCTCCCTGAGTCCGAGGAAGAACCATTCGGCCTGCGACATTCTCCCTTCACTGGAGACAAGGTCTCCTATGCGTGTACCCCCTATTCCGCTCCTCTCGAGGACTTTGACAAAGCTGCAAGAGGACAAGGGGGTCCATGATCCTGGTGGCACCCTCCTGGCCAAGGCAGGTGTGGTTTTTTCTGCTCTAGGACCTGTCCATGAGCGCACCGGTTCCGCTGGGGATGGCTCCCGACCTCCTATCGCATAACCAGGGCTCCCTATGCCACCCAAACCTCCAGGCCCTGGCCCTCACAGCGTGGATGTTGAGCGCATGATACTCCAGCCCTTACAGCTCTCGGATGGTGTCTCCAGGGTCTTGACTGAATCCTGGAAACCTTCCACCTGAAAATCTTACAGATTGAAGTGGAAACATTTCTCCACCTTGTGTGGCGGCCATGGACTGGATCCTTTCTCCTGTCCGCTTCCCTGCCTGTTGAATTACCTTTGGCACCTGTCAGAGTCTGGTCTCCAAACCAGCTGGATCTGAGTGCACCTCAGCTCTTACCACCAGGGGGTCACCGGAGTGCCCATTTCAATCCAGCCTTTGGTTGGGCATTTCATGTGGGGCCTGATTCAGCTGAAGCCCCCACTTTGCCTGCCAGCAACCCCGTGGGATCTCAACGTTGTCCTGGCAAGGCTCATGCGGCATCTGTTCAAGCCTCTCAAGTCCTGTGACCTGATATTCCTCACCTGGAAAGTTATGTTCCTTGTGGCAATCGCTTCCAGTCGCAGGGTCAGTGAGATCCAAGCCCTGGTTACGTACTATCCCTACACGAAATTCTTTCATGATCGTGTGGTGCTGCGGACGCATCCAAAATTTCTGCCAAAGGTAGTGACTGCTTTCCACATCAACCAGTCAATCATCCTTCCCATGGCCTCATTCTCACCCGGGAGAACGTGCTCTCCACACCCTGAACTGGAAGCAGGCGCTCGCTCTCTACTTGGATCGTACAGCGAGCCATAGGCTGTCTGCCCAGCTCTTTGTGTCTTTTGACACCAATAGGCTGAGAGCAATAGTGGGGAAAGCAGACCCTATCCAACTGGCTAGCAGATTGCATTGCCTTCTGCTACAAGCAGGCAGACCTAGATGGCTGGAAGGGTGAAGGCTCACTCTGTACGGGCTATGGCGGCATCAGTGGCCCATCTGCGTGCGGCCCCTGTTGCCAAGATCTGCAGGCTCGCGACCTGGAGTTCTCTCCACATGTTCGCGGCTCACTACTGTCTTGACAGGGATAGTCGCCAGGACAGCGCTTTTGGCCAGTCTATCCTCCGCTTCTATTCCAGTCCTGAACCCAACTGTTTTTGTGTTGTCTGTGGGGCTAGACTACCCCTGTTTTCCCACAACACTGTAGTTGTGTTGTGCCCGTTGGCACCTTGTTCGGCTAATGTGGGTCCCTCAGCTCACAGGAGGCAGTCTGGAGCTCTGTAATCACCCACATGTGAGGACTATCATCCTGCTTGTCCTAGGAGAAAGCGCAGTTGCTTACCTGTAACAGGTGTTCTCCTAGGACAGCATGATGTTAATCCTCAGGAATCCCGCCCGCCTCCCCACAATGTTGGGTTTACCTTCGTTTTGTTTTATTTTTCTCGCTTGTGTTTTTGCTATATTACGAGACTGAAGGGGAACTCGCGTGGATGAGTGGATGGCAGCAGGCTGAGCATGCTCAGTCTGCCAGTTGGAGTTTCTAGAAACTTTGACAGGAGTTTTCTGTGTCAGACTTCATCAGAAGATGTCGCCCCTGTAAGAAGTGGTTCTGCACCTTCTTAGGAAATTAGATAGTGAACACAAAAGGTTGGTGAAACGATATAAATCTTTATTTAATGAACTTGCAAGTACGGGTGTCATACAGAAGTAGGCACACCCAAAAGCTTATCAGCATGCTCAACCTATCTGATGCTTTCATTTCAGTGTCATCTCTGCTTCAGGCACCTCTCATGCGTTTCAGACTTCCAAATATGGGGATATCACGCTTCTGTGTTCTGCTTCAATTTCTTCTTCTTACATTATGCTTAAACAACATATTCTAATGCCAAGTTTCAACTTTCAATTTTAACCTAAAAATTGGATGTACTTTTGCTGCGTCCTTCATCTTATCTGCCTATAACATTGCTTTTTGGAAAAACACACACACATGCTGTTTCTAAATTGCAATTTTTGTTAGTTTTTTTGTTTTCAATTTTTTCTTGATTTTTATTTAAAAACTTAAAAATATCAGGAAGTAATACAGATGTGATCAAAAACTTTAAACAATAATACTAATTCCATAATCAAACATCTCTATTGCATGACCCTTAATTAGAGAGAGCTAACTATACATTTATTTAATCAAATAATCATTAACTATCAGTGGAGAGAGACTCAAGGATTTTCTTGACCTTCAATATTACTTCCTCCTATTGTATCCTTGTCCAACATAAGTCTCTAATTGTAAAGGGTCAAAGAAGCTACATTTCTTCCCTCTAAAAGTGACAAAACAAACAGATGGATATTTCAAGAAAAAAGTTGCCCCTAGGGCAAGTACTTTGGCTTTTAGAGAGAGAAAGTGTCTCCTTTTAGCCTGAGTGGCTCAGGACACGTCTGGAAACATTAGAATCCTTTGGCCACAGAAATTTAAATTTCTGTGTTTAAGAAAGTCCCTAAACACTTTATCAGTTTCTAATAACAGATACAAATAAGGTTGCCCTTTTATTTATGATGTCAATAGACTCTTCGAGGAATGTAGATACTCCAATACTTGAAATATCTGGAATTTCTTCTTCCACTTCTCCAACTTTCTTGGAAAAATAGAAGATTTTTTAAAAAACATGTATTTCTTTCTCTTCATACTGCAATATTTCCTTAAAGTATTTTTTAAGCATTTCACTTTGTGACAAAAGTCTAGTTTGCGGGAAATTAATCAAATGTAAGTTTTTACATCTCATCATATTCTCAAGATTTTCTAACTCTCTATGAATAGAAAGACTATCTTTAATCTGGGCCACACCATTCTTATCTGACAATTTAATTTTAGATGTCACTTTTCCCATAATCATCTCTCAGACTAAGTATTTCCTTTCTTTGCATTTCTATTTGTAACTTATTAGAATTTACTACACCTGACAAAGACATTTGTGAGACATTATTAACACTAGCCATCAATTTCCAGATATCTTTCAGGGTTATGTTATCAGGAGGATCTGTAGGTCATTGTTGTGGCCTCCTTAATTCTCCTTTAACAATTCCTGTATCCAAAATCTCTGATTACTTATCTGTGTTTCTCCAGAGTCTGAGCAGTTTCTTCCCTTAGGCGGACCGCCAAATTCTAGTTGCAAAAATCCTTCAGGAATTGATGTCATCGGTTGCAGAGGGAGTGAAGGTCCTTCACCAGGACTGAGAGAGCCAGAAAACTGCTACCCTGAAATGTCCTCTTTTGGTGACTCGATCTGTCTGACGACATGATCGTCCATCGGCCCCTAGGTGTTATCGGCAATATTGGGAACATAAGAACATGCCACACTGGGTCAGACCAAGGGGTCCATCAAGCCAGCATCCTTTTCCAACAGTGGCCAATCCGGGCCACAAAAACCTGGCAAGTACCCAAAAACTAAGTCTTTTTCATGTTACCGGTGCTAGTATAGCAGTGGCTATTTTCTAAGGTCAACTTAATTAATAGCAGGTAATGGACTTCTCCAAGAACTTAATCCAATCCTTTTTTAAAACACAGCTACACGAACTGCACTAACCACATCCTCTGGCAACAATTCCAGAAGTCCAATTGTGCGTTGAGTGAAAAAGAACTTCTCCGATTAGTTTTAAATGTGCCACATACTAACTTCATGGAGTTGCCCCCTAGTCTTTCTATTATCCGAAAAAGTAAAAAACATTCACATTAACCCGTTCTAGACCTCTCATGATTTTAAACACCTCTATCATATCCCCCCTCAGCCATCTCTTCTCCAAGAAGAAAAGTCCTAACCTCTTTAGTCTTTCTTTATAGGGGAGCTGTTCCATTCCCTTTATCATTTTGGTTGCCCTTCTCTGTACCTTCTCCATCGCAACTATATCTTTTTTGATATGCGGTGACCAGAATTGTACACAGTATTCAAGCTTGTTGATACAAATCCAGGAAGCACTAGTAAAACTATTTAACCTGATTCTACATTCTGGCCAGAAGGGTTATTTACACACATCTATAAATATGGGGATACCACTAACCCCAATAAATACAGAAGGATCTGTGTCAATAGTAATATTTATAATGTCCTTAACAAATGAATACAATTTCTAACAGCAAAAGTCTGCACAGAAGTCAGAGTGGGCTCCTCCCAAAACCAGAACCACTAACCACATCTTTAACTTTACAACAGTGATCAACAAATATGCAAAGAGCATCTTCTCAGGGAGAATATTTGTATGTTTATTAATTATACAAATGTCTTTGGACTATCTGGGGGACCCTAGGCCTCAACTTTAAACTGCTATAAACTGGAATTATAGGAAAATCCTTTGATATAATTAAATCCAAGTTTCATCCAACAGTTGGTAAGGTAAAAACAAACAGGCGGCAGACAGGAATGAGGAGGAGAAGGATGTAACCTGAGATCCATTCTCTTCAACATCTACATCAGTGGCCTCCCCACAGTACTGGAGAGCTCCTCAGCTCCAGGACTAAAACTAAATGACTCAGAAGTCAAATGCCTGCTCTATGTAGATAACTTGATCATTCTCTTTTCCACCACAAAAGGTCTACAAGCCAATCTAAACGTGCTAGAGACCTACTACAAATCAATGGCCCTACAAGTAAGTCTACAGAAAACAAAAAATATGATTTTCCAGAAGAGGTAAAGAAAATCTCCAAATTCAAATGCTTCCTAAATAAGCAACAAGTTGAACAGAAGGTCCTGTGTGTGATAGAGCATATATATTTATGTTTGCTGTTTGTACTGAATGTGTATATATGCCCAATGACAGAGCTGTGGCTTGTATGTGACACTAAGTGCATCTGGGAGTTTTAAATAGGCTATAAAGACACTATACGAAAAAGCTCTAAGACCCTTATATGCAACAAAGAAACCTCTGGTCAAATACAACACCAGTAAACTACTATTCAAATTATTTGATAACCATTCAACCAGTCTTCTTAGATGGGAGTGAGGTGTGGGGTCTATCATTAACACCAAACTATACAGAATGGGACAGAACTCCAATAGAAATCCTACACATCCAGTTTTGCAAAGACATACATACATAGTACTGATGGCAGGAAAAGTCCAAATGGTTCATCCAGTCTGCCCAGCAAGTTTCTTATAGTAGTATCTGCCACTCCATGCAGGTTACTCCCAAGCCTTATATTAATGGTAGTAATATTAACAATCATAGATACTCCATGTCCAGAGAAATACCCCTTATAAAAGGTGCAGAGCAGAATTTGGACACTTCCCCTTACTGCTCACCATACAAAAAATAACATGCAAATTCTGGTGTTATCTCAAGTACAGCAAATTGCCTCCAGTATGAGGTTCCCTATGAAAACACAAAACCCTGGAAAACACACAGTACCTATCTAGCAAACCTTTCCTACCCATCCAGTACCCGGAACTCAAATAACTACAACCTGGAATACGAAAAGACGGCAAAGCAAATTTTGCAACATGCCCTAGAACAGCAATATTATTGGGAGGAACAAACTGGACTGCTACAAACTCCTAAACAGAAAAGGAAAATTGGTTATTACCTAATTTTCATTCCTGTAACACCACAGATCAGTCCAGACCAGTGGGTTATATCCTCCTACCAGCAGATGGAGGCAAAGAACAAACTTCGAGGCCTGGCTATTTAACTCTAGTGCCATCTGCAGCTCCTCAGTTTTGGTCGATGCCCAAGCAAAAGCCATTAAAAATAGCCTTTAAAACATCTTATTCACCCTGAAGGGCTTACATCCAGACAAAGGAAAGGAACAGGAGGGTTGGATTCCCTTAAGGTTGGAAGCCCTATCCATGACTCCGTTAAAGTTGATATAAAGGAGTACTTCCTTCAGAATTCTTCAACACAGTAGCTCCCCTAAAGGACAGCCAATCTTTTGGCAGCCATGTATGGGTGGGCCTCTGGACTGATCTGTGGTGTTACAGGAACGAAAATTAGCAGGTAACAACCAATTTTCCTTTCCTGGACATACCCAGATCAGTGGGACGTACCAAAGCCACACTACACCGGGGGGGGGGTTCCCGAAAGACCTGCTCGCAGCACTTGTTTCCCTAAAATTGGAGCCCTCTGGTGCCTTAACATCCAGGCAGTAATGCTTAGAAAAGGTATGCAGAGAGGACCAAACCGCGGCCCTACATATCTCCTGTGGCTAAACCAGCTGGCACTCTGCCCAAGAGGCTTCTTGAGCCCGCGTCGAATGTGCTATCAAACCGACTGGCGCAGCCGTTGCAAATATATGCTGAAGCAATAGTCTCCTTCAGCCACCTAGACAAAGTGGCCTTGGATGCCTTGTCCCCATGCCTAGGACCTCCAAACAGAATAAATAAATGATCCGATTTCCGAAAGGGATTGTTAATCTTCAAATAGTGCAATAAAATCCTACGCACATCCAACATATGCAGGTCTCTATCTGTTGCTGAGTCGCGAGACCAGTCAGGAAAATCAGGGAGCTCTACCGACTGATTAATATGAAAGGCGGACACCACCTTAGGCAGAAAGGACGGCACCGTGCGTAAGGACACTCTGACCGCTGAAATCCGTAAAAACTGATCTCAGCAGGATAGGGCCTGTAATTCTGAAACGCGTCACACTGAGCAAATAGCCACTAAGAAGACAGTCTTCAAGGTCAGGTCCTTGATAGCCCAACCCATTGGCTCAAAGGGCAGTACACACAACGCCCGTAGGACAAGGTTCAAGTTCCACTCTGTGCACAGTTTCCGAACAGGCGGCTTCAAATGCTCGACTCCTTTGTGGAAGCGAACCATATCGGGGAGGCAGGCCAGGGTTCTGCCATCTATTCGTGCCCTAAAACATCCTAGGATGGAAACCTGAACTCGTAGGGAATTATAGGCTAGGCCCCTGGAGAGACCCTGCTGTAGAAATGCCAGAATATGAGCGACGGACGCCGACTCTGGCCCAGTCCCCTGTTGAGCACACCAGGACTCAAACACTGACCACACTTGCACGTACGCCCTGAAAGTGGATGGGCGCCTGGCCTGTAGCAGCGTGGCAATCACAGACTCTGAATACCCCTTCAGTCGCAGACGCTGCCTCTCAAAAGCCAAGCCGCGAGAGAGAAGCCATCCTCACAATCCGAGAAGATAGGGTCCTGGCACAACAAGTTCGGTAAATGCGCAAGCCGTAATGGTTAGTCTGTGGTTAAGTCGTACCAGATCCGCAAACCAAGGGCGACGTGGCCATTCCGGAGCCACCAGCACTACCTGACCTCTGTACTGTTTCACTAGTCTGAGGATTCGCCCAAGGAGAGGCCAAGGAGGAAAGGCGTACAACAGGAATCCCTGTTGGCCACTTGGACACCAGGGCGACAAGACGTACCGACCCCATCTCTTTCCGTCGACTGAAAAAATGTGTCGTCTTTGTGTTGAGGCGGGTCGCCATGAGGTCCAACTGGGGAGTCCCCCATCTGGCACAAATGAGGTTCCACGCCTCTCTGGACAGCTCCCACTCCCCTGGATCCAGCTGTTGTCTGCTGAGGAAGTCCGCCTGGATGTTGTCCATGCCTGCCACGTGTGAAGTAGAAATGCCCTCCAGATGACGCTCGGCCCAGGCGAAGAGGAGGTGAGCTTCTCAGGCTATGGCAGGACTCTTGGTGGTTGAGATGCCACTTTGGTGGTGGTGTCTGAAAATACTCAAACCATCCGACCCTGCACCAGATCCAGAATGCTTCCAACACCCTGCGTACAGCCCTGGTTTCTAGGCGGTTGATGGACCAGGCTCGTTCTGATTCTAGCCACACGCCCTGTGCCACTCTGCCCAGGCACATCACCCCCTCCAGCCTCGGAGGCTGGCATCCGTGGACACTACTACCCAGTCTGGGGTTTTGACGGGCATTCCTCGCTGGAGATTGGAATCCACAAGCCACCATGCCAGGCTGGATCTGGACTGTGAGGTGAGGGGCAGCTGAACCTGATACTGCTCCGACACTGGACTCCATCGGGACAAGAGAGCTTGCTGTAATAGCCTCAAGTGAGCAAAGGCCCATGGGAAGAAATCTATTGTTGAGGCCATGGATCCCAGTACCTGAAGATAGTCCCAGGCCGTAGGAGTCTGTGTTGTCCTCAAGCAAATCACCTGCTGTTGCAATTTGCGCATCCGCTCTTCTGTCAGAAACACCCGGCCCAGATGAGTGTCGATGGAAGGAACCAGGTGTCTCTTCGCAAGATTGATCACCCACCCTAACAACTGCAACATGTGGGTCACATGACGAATAGTCCGTTGACAGTCTTCCTCTGACTTTGCCCGGAGTAGCCAGTCATCGAGGTACAGGTGCACCAAAACTCCTTCCCGCTGAAGGGCTGCCGCAACTACCACCATAACCTTGGTAAAGGTGCGGGGTGCCGATGCAAGCCCGAAGAGGAGCGCACGAAACTGGAAAAGGTGTCCCAGGATCAAGAATCGCAGGAACTGCTGATCGCTCCGGATTGGGATATGGAGGTAGGCCTCCGTGAGGTCCAAGGAGGCAAGGAACTCTCCCTTGTGTACTGCCGCAATCACCGTGTGCAGGCTTTCCATTCGAAACGTGGGACTTTCAGACTCCAATTGACCTGTTGGAGGTCCAGAATGGGCTGAAATGTCCCCTCTTTTTTTGGCACCACAAAGTACAAGGAGTACCGCCCGGCCCCTCGTTCCGCCTCTGGAACTGTAACGATGACCTGCAGGCTTATCAGACAGCGTAGCATGGTTTCTACCACTGCTCACTTGTTTGGGGAAGAACAGCGTGACACCAGGAAGGCGTCTCTGGGCAGGTGAGAAAATTCTAAGGCGTAACCCTACGCGGATCACCTGTAATACCCACTGGTCGGTTGCAATTCTTGCCCGTTCCTCATAGAATTGGGACAGTCTTCCCCCTACTGCCATCTCCGGGGATTGGGTGCTCCTGATGTCATTGGGAAATGTTGCTGGCCGGAACCTCCTCTCGCAGCCCGGATGGGTCCCCAAAAGGACTGCTGATGTCCCGAGGAAGACTTGGATCCAGAGGAAGCGGAGGAACCCCCTCTTCCTGACCTAGATCTTCTGGAATTTCTGATCCGGGTCCTTTTGAGGCAAAGGCTTTCTGTCCTCCGGGAGCCTATTCCCTCTGAGTTATGACTCCTGCCTGCGGGCTCCCCCGCGAGCAGGCTCCTTACCGCCATGCTGTTGCCTGCTCTCCTGTGCGGCTGGGTGCCGCCGCCGACGAGCCTCCTGTGTGGCTGGAGCCGCGGACTCTGTTGACCTTTTGCAGCCCGGAGGCCGCCCATCATGCTCTGCTTTGCCGCGGCCAGAGCCGCGGACTTTTCTGCCTATTTCACGGCTGAGCCGCCGCCGATCCCAGTGCCATCTTCGCGGCCAGAGGCCGCAGTCCTCAAGCTTGCCTGGCAGCCGGAACCGCCCCTGGATTCTCCTGCAGCGGCAAGAGCCGCTGCTGACGTCGGGGCCTGCTCCGAGGCCCAGCCCTGCCTCAGCTATGCTGACGTCGGTGCAGGGCCGCTGTCCACGGTCCTGCACAGCTTCCTGTTTCCTCTCTCTAGATGCACGGCCGCGCCTCTCTTCAAGATTTAAAGGGCCCACGGCCGGATCTGCCCTGGGCTCCACCTCTGGACTGTTTCCTGTATCAGCCCTATAAAAGGGCTGCTCCTGCATTCCACCTTTGCCTTGCATCGGAGTTACTTCGCCTCTGGAAGCTCCTGCCTTCCAGCGCTCCATCAGGATCTTTGTGTTTCCTCGTTGGAGCTCCTTGTCTTGTCTGCTTCTTGTGCCATGTCTTCGTCTCGTGAGGTCCTAATCCAGGTCTCCTGATGTCTCCTCGTCCGATGTCCCGCTTCCTGATGTTCTTCTCCTGTGCTCTTGAGCCTTCTGTTCTGTCGGCTCTTTAGATCTCTGGGTGACATGTCTCTGTCATGGGAGTTGCCTGCAGTGGATGTATGTCCTGCGCTCCTGAGCCTTCCTGTCCTGCCAGCCCTTGTGGTTCTCCGGCTGACATCAGCTCCGTTATTGGGGTCTCACCTCGGCTGGATTCCTTCCTGCGCTTGTCCCGCTCTACGTGTGGTCCATGACCAGCCTCCTCAGGCTGTGTAGGGCGTGCAGTGGGACAGGGTGATCCGCGACCAGCCCATTGGGTCCGCCCGTGAAGGTGGGCTGAGTAGGGCACCCTGAGAGACAGTGGCAATGTCTAACCTTCCCAGCTTCTTGCCTCGTCTGTGATGCCGTCGCATCAGCCCCTCGTCTGTGATGTCTTCACCTTAGTCCTTGTCCAAAGTCTTCATGTCAAGGCCTCCGTCTGCCCTCATCCTCAGGTCGGCCTGCTGCTCCAAACCAATCCTAAGCGGCAGGTCCGAAAGGGCTTGGAACGGTCGGAGGACTGTTCAACTACCAACATCATCTTGTTGGCTCGGGAGCATGCAAGCCCGGCGGAGGGTAAGACTGTGTCTCCGCCATGCTGGGACATGCCGCCAACCCTCGGTTCGGTCCTGGATTCGTCTGGGGTCGGGCCGAGGCCCAAGGGCACACGAAAAACCCTTCTGTAACACTCTGGATTTTCCCAGTGACTTTACGAGCTGGTCCAAGTCCTCGCCAAACAGGAGCTTCCCCCTGAAGGGGAGGTTACATAAATATGCTTTAGAAGCCGAGGCAGCCAACCAATTCTGGAGCCACAGAAAGCGTCGGGCCACTACTGAAGAGGCCATGGAACACGCTAAAGTCCTTACCAGGTTATACAGGGTATCCGCCGTGTAAGCCACTCCGAGGCGGACGGATCTTGTGGTTGCTGAATCCAACACAGGCAGGTGTGTTGCATCATACTGGCACATACTCAAGGCAAGTCTTGCCTCACCAATCTGCTTCACTTTTTTGAAGGAGTCAATAAACATGTGAATAAAGGTGAACCGGTAGATGTAGTATACTTGGATTTTCAGAAGGCGTTTGACAAAGTTCCTCATGAGAGGCTTCTAGGAAAAGTAAAAAGTCATGGGATAGGTGGTGATGTCCTTTCATAGATTACAAACTGGCTAAAAGACAGGAAACAGAGAGTAGGATTAAATGGACAATTTTCTCAGTGGAAGGGTGGGGGCAGTGGCGTGCCTCAGGGATCTGTATTGGGACCCTTACTTTTCAATATATTTATAAATGATCTGGAAAGAAATAAGACGAGTGAGGTAATCAAATTTGCAGATGATAAAAAATTGTTCAGAGTAGTTAAATCACAAGCAGAAACTGTGATAAATTGCAGGAAGACCTTGTGAGACTGGAAAATTGGGCATCAAAATGGCAGATGAAATTTAATGTGGATAAGTGCAAGGTGATGCATATAGGGAAAAATAACCCATGCCATAGTTACACAATGTTAGGTTCCATATTAGGTGCTACTACCCAAGAAAGAGATCTAGGCGTCCTAGTGGATAACACATTGAAATCATTGGTTCAGTGTGCTGCGGCAGTCAAAAAAGCAAACAGAATGTCATAATGCCTCTGTATCACTCCATGGTGAGACCGCACCTTGAATACTGTGTAAAATTCTGGTTGCCACATCTCAAAAAAGATATAATTGCGATGGAGAAGGTACAGAGAAGGGCTACCAAAATAAGGGGAATGGAACAACTCCCCTATGAGGAAAGACTAAAGGGGTTAGGACTTTTCAGCTTGGAGAAGAGACGACTGAGGGAGGATATGATAGAGGTGTTTAAAATCATGAGAGGTCTAGAATGGGTAGATGTGAATCAGTTATTTATGCTTTCGGATAATAGAAAGACTAGGGGGTACTCCATGAAGTTAGCATGTGGCACATTTAAAACTAATCGGAGAAAGTTCTTTTTCACTCAACGCACAATTAAACTCTGGAATTTGTTGCCAGAGGATGGGGTTAGTGCAGTTAGTATAGCTGTGTTTAAAAAAGGATTGGATAAGTTCTTGGAGGAGAAGTCCATTCCCTGTTATTAATTAACTTGACTTAGAAAATAGCCACTGCTATTACTAGCAACATGGAATAGAGTTAGTTTTTGGGGTACTTGCCAGGTTCTTATGTCCTGGATTGGCCATTCTTGGAAACAGGTGCTGGGCTTGATGGACCCTTGGTCTGACCCAGTATGGCATGTTCTTATACAGCCGCTCTGAGGCTCAATGCTGAGACTTCAAAAAGGCGCTTCAGGTGGACTTCCAATTTTTGATCCTGGGCATCCTTCAAGGCTGCCGAACCTGCCACAGGAATGGTAGTTTGCTTAATAACGGCAGAGACCGCTGCAACGACCTTGGGTGTCCGAAAGGACTGCATATGCTGCTCTGACAGCAGATACAGCTTGGCCATGGCCCGTCTAACCTTGAGGCCAGCAACCAGGACATCCCATTGCCCACTGATAAGCTTCTGTATTTTCTTTTTTTTTTTTATTATTACTTTTATATACCGACATTTGATCTCAATTGAGATATCACACCGGTTTACATTCAGGTACTGTAGGTATTTCTCTATCCCCAGAGGGCTTACAACCTAAGTTTTTTGTACCTGAGGCAATGGAGGGTAAAGTGACTTGCCCAAGGTCCCAAGGAGCAACAGCAGGACTTGAACCCTGGTCTCCTGGTTCATAGTCCACTGCTCTAACCACTAGGCTATTCTTCCAGGACCAGGTTAACCCCTTCGCTGTCCAAATCGTCCTGTGACAGTTTGAGCCCCAATTCCTCCAGCACCTGGGGAATAAGGGGACTCAATTCCTCCTGCTTAAATAGCCGAACCACCTGAGGATCATCACCCCCCCCCCCCCCCCCCCGGGGCGTTCAGCAACAACAGGTCGTCCCCGTCTGCTTCTGGGTCCGGATCAGGGTCAGAGTCACCCTGGGGCATGGCTCCTCGAGGGCCTGAAGAAGACAGGACCTGAGTCTTTAGACACTTGGCAGAGCCACCAGCGCTGTCCTGAGAACTCCTCTTTGCAGCCTTCCTAGCCAGGAATGCCTCATGCATAAGTAGCAGAAACTCCGGGGAAAAGCCTCTGGGTCCCATATCCTCGCTACTGGAATCCGAAGCCGTATCCTTTGGATCTCCCTGGCCCGGTTCCACCACTGCTGAGGAAAGCGGGGGGAGGACTTCCTTAGCCTTCTTCCTCTGGGTAACCTTTGACCCCAGGGGTATAGCAGTTGAACCTGCTCTTCCCCCAGATATCTTCCTAGGCGTTCTGGACTTCTGACCCTTGGCAGAAGAGCCCTCCCCCCCGCAGCACATGAGGCACATAGAGAGTGAGCATCCAATTCTAAAACCAGGCCAGAGGCCCTACAAACCTTCATCAGAGCACTTTCAGCCATGGCAGTCCTTCCCCCAGGTCCACTGCCTTACCAGGAGAAGGAAATCTGACAAGCTGTGTCTAGCTCAAAAAAACAAAATGGCTCCCAGCCTAGCCCAGGCCCAGCTGATTAACTGTCCAGACCCCCAGAATGCCTGCCTTGAGGCCAAATTATACCCAGGAGCTACTTCCTGAGGCTCTGGGAATTAGGATGCTCCTCCTCCCCCAGCCGAGCACTGCCTGAAAGGCAAGCCTCAGAGAAAAGCCCCTTGCAGAGAAAAAAACTGAAGGCAAGAAAAAAAATGTTTTTTTTCAAACTCAGAAAGTAAGAACAAAAAAATCCCCACATGGGTACTTTCCTTTAGGAGGAGCTGGAAGAGGGCTTTGGGGAGCGGAAGGAACCAGTCCCCTGGCTATCCAACTCCCCGGAATCCAAGGGCTCTACAGTTGGAGGTATCCCCCCCTCCCTGGTTCGCCCTGCTTCACCCAAGGGATGGCCCACCATCGGAACCTCACACCTTGGAGAGCCCTGCCAAAACTCAGTCCAGTGCTGCAGGATGCACAACCACCATCTACTGGAGACAGAGAAATACTGAGGAGCTATCCATGGCACTAGAGTTATATAACTAAAGAAAAAACTGTGTACTAGTCATAAATTTAGTATAGCACATATAACGCCAAACAGCTTATGTCAGACCCTCTATTCACGGGCAGACATTTTGTATGTACAGCTCGTTTTTCATAGGGGTCACTGTTACTTTACAAATACAGCGGGTTGAAACGCAGCCTGCTCTTCGTAAAAGGATTGGCACGGAGCGGATACGCCAGAAGAAGAAGACATTCTTTGACTACTACCTGAATTGGTTTCCTTCTCTTCCCCTGAAGCAGGACAGCGGTCCGAAACATGGCCATGTCGGGTTACCTGGGACCTTTTCAGTGCGGATAAGTACCCGGTTTTATTTTGATTGAAAAAACTGAAAAAACGAAAAATTGAGTGTATGGATTACCATGATTAAAGTAACAGTGACCCCTATGAAAAACGAGCTGTACATACAAAATGTCTGCCCGTGAATAGAGGGTCTGACATAAGCTGTTTGGCGTTATATGTGCTATACTAAATTTATGACTAGTACACGGTTTTTTCTTTAGTTGTTTACAGTGGTGTGTACTAGAATACACTAGTTGGTGTGTGTGGGTTTGTTGTGTGATTGATAACTAGAGTTATATAGCCAGGCCTCGAAGTTTGTTCTCTGCCTCCAACTGCTGGTAGGAGGACATAACCCACTGGACTGGACTGATCTGGGTATGTCCAGGAAATACAAACTTGCAAAATATTAAAATATCAGAGATACAGGTTTTCCAAAGCTGCCAGGGAAAATCCAAGACCACAAAAGAATGAGCAAGAAATCCTGGGGAAAATAGGAGAAACATCAGCTATAGCAGCAAACTATTCGGTATCCTGCCACCAGCCCAAAAATTATACCTGATCAAAGTCAATAGCGAGTAGCACCAAAACTTGGGACATCGCCCCGATGCTCTGTCCGTCTTTTCTAACCGTTTTATTTTAATTATTCAACGTATTACTTTGGCAACACATGTAAAATTGTCATGCCAATAAAGTTAGCTGAATTGTAGCCCGCTGCTGCAGGACGAGTGATGCAATCTGTCACTTTCAAACTCAAAAGAAGCTTTATTGCGATGACAATAATTACACGTCGAAAAGCCTTCGAAGGTAGGGGAGGCGTGGCAAGAGACCGACCAAT
Organism: Rhinatrema bivittatum; assembly: GCF_901001135.1. NCBI lineage: Eukaryota > Metazoa > Chordata > Amphibia > Gymnophiona > Rhinatrematidae > Rhinatrema > Rhinatrema bivittatum. The sequence goes on from NC_042619.1 coordinate 220,930,148, forward strand.
GAGGAGAGACCTTTCATGTGTTCAACGTGACCCCCACAGCTACGCGTGCTTTTCTCTCGCAAGACGGCGTAGAACTTCTCAATTATTAAATACTTAAGCGACCCAAATAAAAACCTCAGCAGCGTCCATGTCACAGAACATACCCCCTTTTCAGTCCTCGTCCCCTCCCCGCGCGCTCGTTTTATATAGCCATTGCGCGAACTAAGCGCCCGGCATTGATTGGCTGTGGCTGTGAGGATGGGCGGAGCGCGCGGCGGCGCGTGGCTCCTGTGAATCGTGCGGACGCCTCGCGCAGGTTTCGATGCCGTCACATCATGGCGACGCAGGTATCGGGAGCAGTGCGAGCAGCCGCTGCCGTCGGGGAGGAAGTGGGCGCCCTGGAACCGAGCAGTTCCACTGCGGCCGCCGCGCAGGTAACAGTTGCCCGCCAGCACTATGGGGGAGTTTGCCCCGCAACGGCGGCACCTGCTGGAATGGTCCCCGGTGGTGAGTGCGGCCGCAACCGGGGAGGAGGAAGGTGCTTGGCGTCGGAGGGCTCCGTTGCCTTTCCCCTACCCGTTTCTAAGCCCGTGACACAGCACCTCCCCCCATCCCCCATGTCTGCGTGCCTGGGGGGTAAATTATATGAATACTGTGCGGGATGCCTGCTATAAGAGCCCAGGGCGCACTGACAGGTGGGCTTTGTATTATGTTTACACTCTCCACGAGGGAGTCTGGTATGGAAGGAGAGAGAGGAGGACGAGGCTTATGTGGTCTGTATAACACCCAGAGCACTGTGATAGTAGTGGGCTGCAGTTATAAATATGTTGCTATAGCACTGCATCGATATATTAGTACCACGATATATTAGTGTATGATGCATGCATATAGTCTGATGGACCTATGCGCGACATTGTGTACACTGGTGGAGGCTGGGCGATATCAGCACATTCTTAATGAAGGAGCTATTTAGTAACTGCGTTCTGACAGAAGGTGCTGTGTGCGATATATGTATGCTCTATGTTCGTTTGTACTGAATGTGTATATATGCCCTGTGACAGAGCTGCAGCTTGTATGTGAAACATAGATACACTGATGGAGTGGACTGTGTTGTAAATACTCTGATAGTTTTGTGTACATTCTGATAAACAGTGGTGCTGTTCACATTTTGACTGGGCTGTGTTTTATAAAAACTTGAGAGGTTGGTTGTGATGTGTAATATATACTAACATAGTAAATGATGTAATGAGAGCAAATAAAGACCAAATTATCTTATCCAGTCTCCCTATTCTTCCATTTTGAGTAGATGACCATATGAATTCATATGTACAATCCAACATCTGCTCCCTTCCACCCTATGTCTTATCTGATCTTTCAACCCTCTTTCTGCTGCTATTCTTTATATCAGCCTTGCCTTTAACTTTGAAGGCCCTCTTCCATATCATATTACCACATTTTGTAATAATCCGCATAGCCACCAAAATTAGTGAGATTATTGTCTAAAATATCTGGTGGTCTCATGCTCATTGAAACTTGAGATTTAATCATGGTCCTGTGCAGATTCCCTCAGCCTTCTTGGAAACCATACGCATTTGTACCACTGCTATTAGGGTTGTAACCATTGTGCCATGCAAATTACCCCAGTTGTCTTGGAAACCTAATGCAGTCATACCACTGCTGTTTTGGCCTAACTACTACTCCATGCAGGTTACCTTTGTGCTTCCTCTGTGCTTACCATCCTGTTTAAACAAGCATATATACGATCACATACTTAATCCAGCAATCTGCTCCTACCCCTATTGCATCCTATCACAAAACTTTACAATAACATAAGCCAGTGTTGTTCAACCACCAGTTCATGGCAGCATTTCTACCAGTCTATGAAACAATGGTGATTGTAGAAGGAAGCAATACCTTCCTTGCAGTTGCATTGCACACCACACCACTGCCAGCAGACACTTTTCCTAAACCTCCCTGACTACCCTGCTGCGCAGACCATTTTTTTCTCTAGTTGGGCGTGGTCGTGAGGCCTCATTTTTGGAAGGGCAGCACTGCAGATGAATGTTAATGGACTGACAGACTGAGTCTGAATCTTCTCCACTTTCAGGCCCCATCTACCATGCAGAATCCTGGAGAGGATGGTGTCTCAGAGCAGAGCTTATGGACTCCATCTCTTGCTAGCTTGTTAACATTCAGCTGCAGTTACTCCCTTCCCAGAGATTGGTACTCAGGACTAGACCCAACTGGGGAAAAAAAAAGTCCAGAGAATGGGAGTGTTAATATAGGAGTGGTGTTGGCTAGCAAGGGGGAGAGAGAGAGAGGGAGATTTTTTTTTTTCACTGATGAACCGGGGGGGGGGGGGGGGGGCTGGGAGGGAGAGAGAGAGAAGTAATTTTTTTGTCTTTGAAAGGCAATCAGAATGGTGTGGGGTCTATTTCAAAAGCCATATGAGACTGAAGGACCTGAATACCTGGAGGAGAGACAGGGAGATATAGATGTTTAAATACCTTAACAATTATTAATGATGCACAAGAATCAAACCTTTTCCAGTGGAAAGAAGGCTGTAGAACTAGGGGTCATGATATGAAACTCCAAGGGGTAGACTCAGGAACAACATCGGGAAATATTTCTTCACAGAAAGGGTGGTAGGTGCATGGAATGCTGACCTGGAAGAGGTGGCGAAGACATCACTTAGGTCTTCTAGTGTTAAGCGATTAACAAATTTTAATGAATGTAAAGAACGGTAATGGAATTTGAAAGGGCATGGGATAAACAGAGGATATCTAGTAGTTTTCCATAGCAGGCCCCCAAGTTGTGGAACTCACTTCCAGAGTCAATACGTCAGATAACAGAGTTTCAAGTGTGAACTGAAAACTTGGCTCTTTAGAAATGCATACAATTTAACATAAAATACCTATAATGCTGATAACTCTTACATCAGTACCAGAGATAATGTTAGTGGAGTGATCAATAAGTAATGAACGATGTGAAGTGTATTGTTAGTAGAATTGGAACTTGTGTTTACTGTTAAGTTGACCAAGAAAATGTATGAATATGAACTAGATTGTATAGTAGCTAGAGTGATATCCAAGAACATTTATGATCATGAACTAGAATATGTATATGCAATGGTGTTGAAATAGAAGGTCAATGTTGACACACAGTATGTGATCGTTGACCATGAATATGAATGTGAATATTGTAAACCGTTGTGATCTTCTTTTGGAATGATAGTATATAAAACGTCCAAATAAATTAAATAGCTAAAGGATGGACAGGAACATAAAGGTAATCTGCACGAAGCGGCAGTTACTCCTTTAACAGAAGGTGTGGGGATAATTGCACAGGGTGGCAGTTACTACCATTAAAAAAAATAATAATAAATAGGTTGCTGGACAGACTGGATGGACCACTTGTTTTATTCTGTCATCATTTACTATGTTAAAATACTGATGGCTGACTGGGAAAGAGAGAAAGAGGATTTTCTTTTTAATAAGAGCAAGTTTATTTCTTTAAAAAAAAATGTTCTTAAACTGGCAAGTTACCTTCTTAGGGCTAACCTATGAGATTAAAGACCAGTTGGGGACCCTTCCCTGTAACGGGTCCACGTAATTTAAAGAAAGTAAGTAGTAGAAACACTGGTCTAAACATCTACCAAAATCAGTGAATTTGCCCAAACATTTGTTCCCCATGGTCCTTATGGATCTACTGGATGATACATAGCCACTACTAGTCTGCTTGTTGCCCAGTTTCTGGGGCATTGTAGAGTAGTACCTAGCTACCATTTTCCTTCTATTCTCCATCCTTTTGTTTTGTCTCTATTACCTCTCCTGTTGCCTCCGCACTTGAGAGAGTGGAAGATGAGTTGTTTACAATACTGTACCTCCTAACCTGGTTCATATTAATATCACAGAATATGACATAAGGACCATTAGGGCCCATCTCATCTCATGCTACCTCTTGTCATAGTGACACAGACTCCATTTATCTCTAGTTTTCTCCTCTTGTTTTTGCCACTAGGGATTCTTTGTGCTTATTCTATGCTTTTTTGAATTCCATTACCAGTTTTGTCTCCACCACCTCAACCAGGAATCCAATCCATGGAGAAATATTTTCAGATATTGCTCCTAAGTCTGTTCCATCTGAACTATGAACTCTTGTTCTAGGTAGACCTGTTATATATACTTGATGGGGCTTACAGTATTACACTGGAGAGATTTGGTTGTGTTTACCTACGAGTGGCTAGTCAGTTGTAATTATTTGAAGTTAAATGGGACTGTTAATATGCACAAATACTGTTAGATAGTGATTTATACTGCAGATAGGGGATATATTCTGTATACTTCATTAGACAGGGCTGAGATATTGATGCCTTAGCATTAGATATGCCAAGGGTGAAACCTCCTTTTCTTAAGGTTTTTAAATGGAGGTGAAGGAGAGTGGTACCCTGTCTGTTTTCCTTGGCTCAGTGACTCTTAATTCTTCCTCTCACCCCTTCCTTAGGACTGTCTTTTTGTATGTTTGTACAGACCTGGGTATGTCGTGTAGTGCTATATAAATGTTTAGTAGTAGTAACTATGTACTGGTACACCACAGTAGTGTTATAGATAGGAGTAAAGTGAACTTGAACATGTCAACAGTAAAACCAAACTGTGCTGTTAACTTGATGGTGAATCCATAATATATCTGGCTTGGTAGTGTGTCTGTCATTGCTCGTGCATGTTCCCCAGCCCGCCGATAGATGGCGCAGGCAGCTCCCTGGCCGCCTTGGAGGCTCAAACACGCCGTACAGCGGCCATGTCACAACACCAGCTGCAAGAGGTACTCCTGGGGGAATTCAGCGCTACTGCGGAATGCAGATTTTGCGCAGAATTCCTCCTTCCCGCAGATTTCCTCCCTCACCTCGCCGAAGACTATTCAAAACCGGAAGGACGACAGCCATTGCGGGACAGGCAGAAAATAGCAGAGGAGACCCCAGCATGCCTGCGAATGGAGCTTGTCCCGCGGCACACGCTCTGTTCGCGGCGAAGATGAAGGCCCGGCGCGCCGTTCGCGGCGAAAAGGGAAGGCCCCCGTGTGCTGTGATCGGCGCGCCCGGGCCTTCATCTTCACCGCGAATGAGCGAGTGCCGTGAGAGGCGCTCTGTTCGCAGCATGCTGGGGTCTCCGCTGCTATTTTCTGCTCAAGGCGAAAATGGAAGGCCCCCGTGTGCTGCGAACGGTGTGCCGGGTCTTCATCTTCGCCGCAAATGGCACGCCGGGACTTCATCTTCGCCACGAACGGCGTGGGTCCCGCGGCATGCTGGTGAGAGAGAATGTGTGTCGGGGAGGGTGAGAGAGAGCAGGAGGGTGTGAGAGAGAGCATGGGGGGGGGGATGCCGGTGAGAGAGAATGTGTGTGTATGGGGGGGGGGTGACAGAGAGCATGGTTGGTAAGAGATGGGTGGGGAGAGTGTGAGAGAGAGCATGGGAGGTAAGAGAGGGTGGGTGGGGGATGCTTGAGTGTGGGTTTCAGAGAGAGAGGGAGCCTATATGAGGGGAGGGGGATGCCGGTGAGAGAGATTGTGTGTGTGAGAGAGGAGAAGGGGGTGTGGGGGAGTGCGAGAGGCAGCTTGCTAAATAAACTTTGCCAGCCCTGGCTTTAGCAAATGTGCTTCCACGTCCCTTGCCCTGGGTGAAAATTTAGTTTTTCCTTTTCAGCTAACACTTCCATACAAGAGCATATGTGCCAATAAAAAGGCTCGCCGCCCGGGCATAGAACGGGTACAGTTGCTAGTGTAAGTATGTTATACAAACTGCCAAAAAGGTCATTTGGAGACTTATGCTATATTTGTTTTATTTTCTATGTTTTCTGGCAGATATTGGATAACACAGATCCTGCACCATTGCAGTGCTCTGAATAAGTGGGAGTGAGGGAAAGGAAAGTTTTCATCTCTGACCAAGCAGATTCCCAGAGATTTTTCACACAGTGTAGTCTTACTTATACTTTAGATTACTAGACAGGATTATATGCACAATAAGAGGAAATACTAGACTCAGTTCTGTTTTAAGAAGCAAGACAAGCAGATCTTGTTGTCTGTCTGGTTTATCTCCCAGCTTCCTCAGATTTCTACCCATGGCTGTCAGTCTGGACTCTCATGTTTCTCTTGTAGTCCCTTGCAGAGTCCATGGATCTGGTTTAGGGATATTTTCCAGGGACCAGGGCTGTAGTTCTGCCCCTAGCCAAGAGAGGAGCCTGGGGCCACCCTGTGCCCATTTCCATGGCCTACTTCTACTGGGACTAAAGCAAGGGAGGGAGCAGTCAAATCTGTGTGAGCCCATACCCAAGGAAGGAATTTAGGGCATGGTAGGAAGAAGCAGGGTCAGCTGTTATGGCTGCTGTGACCAGAGCAGTGCCACAATCACAATCTCTGCTGGTTTATTATGGCTGAAGTCCATCTGTCTGGGTATCCTGCAGAATGAAAGTTTATTTCTGAGTTCCACAATCCCTGACTGCAGCACTGTGGAAACTAGATGTGTATGGCTCTCCAAACACGTGAAACATAACAGCTAGTCCTTACATACAATGGCAGCAAGCAAGAAGAAAGGCTATAACACAGTTTTCTGCCTCCAGTCGGGGGTTGGGGATGAATGCACTTGTCCACTTGTAATAGCACCAAACTGACAGCTAGTGGGCTATGTGCAAACAATTCACCACCAGGGATAAATAAAGGTGTTTTAGGTCAGGCTACTACATAAATCACTCACACTTAAAGCACCAGCTATGTTCCTTTGGGCAAAGTGTAAATATTTACATCATTCTGATAACCTTAAAACAAGATTATGGAAGCTGATATGGCCCATAACCTTAAGTGTATTGTTTTGATTGCTCTTCTAGATACACTACCATTTAAAATAGGTCCACCTAGTATTCTCTTTATGTTGCTGTATGCTGATATTCTGGAATCAGACACATTTGTTTTAACAATCAACTGTTTTAATAAGGCCAATACTGGAGTAATCTAAGGAAGGGATGTGCAAATAGGGAGGGCGTGAGTGATCTTGAAGTGGGACATACCAGCTGACTGACTGAGGAAGACTTGCAGGGTCCAGTCTCAGCACAAGAATCTGTGGCACTATCTGAAAATTGCAGCTCATAAGCATCATCTGAACAACCTGGAGCCAGAAAGAATGGGCAAAAATCCCTCCTAAACAGTATGCAAAACTGGTAGAAACTTACCCCAGCAGACTTAAAGCTATTATTGCAGCAAAAGGTGATTCTACCAAATACTAGTGTGAAGGGACTGAATACTTATGCAAGCAGCATATTTCATTTTTTTATTTTATTTTTCCCGTCGATAGGGCTGAATTAGCCATGCTGTCTGGGAGCGTGCATGCGACCAGAGTAGGCGGAGTTTTTCTTAGCTAGTGACAGAGTTTTAACTCTGCGGCTGCGCAGTCATCTTCCTGCGCGATTCTGTCGTTTTCTCCTCGGTCTCTTTTTTTTCCGCGAGCCGTTCGCACACGGGATTTTTTTCTCTCCTCCTCGTCTCAACTTTTTGAAACTTTTTTGGGCACCGTGATGGCTCTTAAGCCATCAGGTTTCAAATATTGCCAATGTGGCAAGGTTATGTCCATCACAGATGGATAGAACTATTGTTACATTTGCCTGGGGCCAGACGATGACCAAGCCTCATGCCAAGACTATGGTCATATGTCCCCCCGGGTCCAAAGGCAATGCGCGGAGAAAATGGCGTGTTTGAGCGTACCTTCAACTCAATCTTCACCAGGACTAGCGAAGAAACCTAAGACGACGCCTTCAAAGAGAGCCTCTTCTTTAGAGCTGGGGGATCATCTTAGCGCCGACCCGGGCACCACGGCCAGGTTTGACATACCGTCAGGGCTGGGGAAAAGAGTTGAGGCTTCGACTCCTCTTCCTCTGAGACCCCCTCATGAGCCGGTCGGGACATAGGGACCTGTTCCCGTTCAGCTGCGCTCCTCGGCGCAGAAGCCATTGGAGCATGCAGAAGCAAAGCGTCCAAAACTATTGACGCATTCAAAACACGGCGCATCGTCAACGCACAGGAAGCAAACGAAGCACTCTATGCCTGCAAAGGACATGGCGCATTCTGCGCGCCAGGCACAAACCCCCAACGCACGCGACGCAGTCACTGCTTCAGGGGCAGAAACAACACCAAGAAAACAGAGAAGAGAAAACATATATACATAAAGCTACTTCTGCACACTCAGAGCTCTCTGGTCATTCTATCACACCAAAACGGCCAGGTACAAACACTAACGTAGAAGTAGAGCTCCTCTCTGATCAGGATTCTGGGTCGTCTAGAGAGGCTTCTCTTAGTGGAGGTTCTATTTTGGGATGGTCATCAGCATCCCGTAGTAAACGATATTCCCCTCAACTGCAGGTGCCTTTTCGTAAACGACACAAACCATCGCCGAAGCCTCAAGACCTTCTTTTGGCAGCACTACCTCCCAGACCAATTCCATTACTGGGTCCATCACAGCCACAACCGGAACATCTAGCCTACAAGGCGATGCTACAGATTTCACAAGCTCTGAATACGTTTTTTCAAGATCTGGAGTCTACGCACCCCCAGCCTCCAAGGGTATCTCCTCAACCTTCACCACCTGCATCACCTCGACCTACACCACCTACTCAGCCGTACGTACCATCTCCAATTCCAACTCGTCCAGATAGCCCAGACTTTCAGTGGACATCATCTTCGCCAAGTTCCTCCACTGGCAAGCCTTCCAACCCACCGGAAGATCCCCCAGAACTTTATTCATCACCAGAAGATCTGTTCTACGCAAAATTCATAGAAAAGGTGGGAAACCTGTTAAACGTAGAGACAGGGAAAGTTCCAGATCCCAGGTTAGAGGTTGTCGGTATACTAAAAAATTTTCGAGATGCCACCAGAACCAACAGCTTTACCACCTCATTCGGTTTTGGATGGAGTCCTTCACAAAATGTGGGAAAAACCCTTTTCCACTATAGCCGCATCTAGAAAAAGAGACCTTAAATACAGAATGTGAAATTCAACAATCTATGATTCTGCCCAGTTGCCTCACAAATCTATTGTTGTGGTGTCTGCACTGTCAAAGGCAAAGCGATCAAAACTTCGTGCCACTTCTCCCCCAGGGAAAGACCATAAGTCTATGGATAGCTTTGGCCGTAAAGTCTACCATTCCTCCATGTTGACAACCAAGATACAGCCAGTTTTTTCTAATATTGAGTGACAACCAAGATACAGCATCACCAATTTTACATGGTCCAAAACTTGTTTGAATGTCTTCAAAAATTGTGCCCTGTTTGTCTAGCCGCTGACAACACCTTGCCGCAGGCCTTCACGGACATGGAAGAAGGTCTTCGTCACTTGCTTAGGTCATTTTACGAGTCCTTCGAATCTTCTGCTACAGGTATAGCGACGATCACCTCAGATCATTGGGTGCTTGACATCATCAGGGAAGGTTATCGCCTGAACTTCATGAATCTTCCATCCCTTCCTCATGTACCTCCTCTCCGAAGTACATCGAACCACTTACCATATCTCCAGGAAGAAATAAGGAATCTACAAGTTCAAAGATCCATTCAAAGAATCCCATTTCCACAACAAAATTAGGATTTCTATTCCCATTACTTTCTCATTCCAAAAAAAGTCTGGGGGCCTTCATCCCATCTTAGATTTACGGAACCTCAACAAGTACATCCAAAGGGAAAAGTTCAAGATGACCTCTCTCAAGAGCATCCTACCCCTTCTACAACCCAACGACTGGCTATGTTCTATAGACCTGAATGATGCATATTCCCATATACCCATGCACCCTTCTTCGTGGCGCTACCTTTGTTTTCGAGCTCAGAACAGGCACTATCACTACAAGGTTCTACCCTTTGGCCTATCTTCAGCGCCGAGAGTATTTACGAAATGTTTAGTGGTGGTGGTGGCTCATCTCAGACAACTATCTATCCAGATTTTTCCCTATCTGGACGACTGGCTATTAGTGGCCTCAGATCAGACCTCTCTGCAAACACACATGGTGCGCACAGTCAGCTGTCGTCAGACACTGGGATTCCTAATAAATTACGAAAAATCAAATCTACAACCAACCCAAACACTGCAGTTCATAGGAGCTCTCATCAATACAGTGGAGGAGAGATCCTACCTTCCACAAGACAGGATTCAGACTCTCTCCTACCTAGCACAAAGACTGTGCAATCACTCGTGCACTCGTGCATCACCCACAGGAATGGACTTCAAATTGGGAAGTAGCTCTGAACATATTTCAATGCTGGGGCTTCCCAACAGTCGATCTCTTTGACATGGAAAGCAATCAACAGACAAAAACCTTTTGCTCCATTTACCGCAGTAAACTTCACTACATTACAGATACTTCCTCATTCCATGGACGGAGGGCTTGCTGTATGCCTACCTTCCCATACTGCTAATATCAAGGACAATTCAAAAATGTATTCAAGACATAGTGGACATGATTCTCATAGCTCCAGCATGGCCGAGACAACCATGGTATGCGTATCTCATTTGACTTTCCATACGTCCACCAATTCCACTGGGCAACCACCAAACGTTGCTAACACAAGACGGAGGCTCCCTCCCCCATCCAATGCATCACTCCATCTGACGGCATGGAGGTTGAAAGGTAAATATTGAACCACCTGGGCCTTCCTTCGCAACTGGAAGATATACTTATTGCATCCAGAAAGCCTTTAACCAGACATAACTATGCAGGGAAATGTCATCGTTACACAGAATGGTTCAAACCACGGAAACTAGATCCTTTCTCATCTACAGTCACACAACTACTGGAATATATCCATACACTCTACCAAGCTGGTCTAGCAGCCACGTCAGTTCAAGTACATATCAGTGCTGTTGCAGCTTTTCATCACACTCATAACGGCCTTCCCATTTCTAACCATCCCTTGGTTTCTAGATTCATGCGAGGCATGCTACATCTACGACCGCCGGTGACAAAACCACCTGTACCATGGGATCTAAACGTCATCCTAAAACAGCTAATGGTGTCTCCCTTCGAACCTTTAGATTCATGCCACATAAAATACCTAACTTGGAAAACTGTATTCCTGGTGGCCGTCACGTCGGCAAGGAGAGTAAGTGAACTGCAAGCCTTGGTTCATTATTCTCCTTACTTGGAATTTTACCACAACAAGGTTACTCTTCGACCTCATCCTGCCTTCTTTCCCAAGGTGGTCTCTGCTTTTCATATTAATCAAACCATCACTCTACCAATCTTCAAACCTAAGCCTCATCAAACCTAAGCCTCATCAGACTGTAAAAGAGCATTAGCTTATTATAAACTGAGAACTCATTCTCCCTCCAGACTTTCTCAACTCTTCCTTTCCTTCAATCCAAATAACCCTGGTCAGCCCGTCTCAAAAAGAACCATCGCGGGTTGGTTATACCAGTGCATTGGGTTCTGTTATAACAAAATTTCCATTAAACACAGCAAAAGGCCAAAAGCGCACCAGATACGCGCCACAGCAACATCTGTTGCCCACTTATGAAAGGTTTCGCTACTGGACATATGCAAGGCGGCAACTTGGTCTTCCCTTCATACCTTCACATCACATTACTGTATTGAAAAACAAGCAACTTCCAATGCAGCACTAGGTTCAGCAATCTTTTCAACCCTTAATAATCAATGAGACTGTCTACTCTGCCTAGGGGTTGGTGTCCTGAACTCTAGCAGCCATACTTTATGGACACAACCCAGGAGCTTGGGACTCCCAGACAGCATGGCTAATTCATCCTGCTATCCTCGGAAACGCTGTTTATGGTAAGCAAACTTGCTTTTACAAAAAATGCAGAGAAATAATGAATTGTGACTTTGAAAATTTACTTTAAGAGCATACTGGTTTGCTATAAACATACTGTCGGGAACAATCTGTGTAAGTGTCATTTGTAATCCCCACATCTGACTTTTTAGAGGGTTACATAAGAACATAAGAAAATGCCATACTGGGTCAGACCAAGGTTCCATCAAGCCCAGCATCCTGTTTCCAACAGTGGCCAATACAGGCCATAAGAACCTGGCAAGTACCCAAAAACTAAGTCTATTCCATGTAACCATATATTTTTTTGCAAGCAGGTGTGTGTTTGCTCTTTACGGTAATTTGAAGAGAAACAATTTGGTGGCTTTTAGCTACTGGTTAGCAGCATGACTCCCTAGTGACTTGGCAACTTGGTTCAAGAGCTGATTGGCTGGCAAGAGAATTTGACATCAGGCCAGGAATCGAGGATCCCCTGGGTATGTGTATGTATGTGTATATATATATATATATATCAGGGCTCCTAACCAATTGCATATATGGAAGGGTGAAATCTTGTCTTAAAAAGTTGGTTCACACCTTTACAGAGAGTGGTGGACACATGGAACGGCCTCCTAGTGAGGGTGGTGGAGACAGTATCTGAATTCAGGAAAGCATGGGATAAGCACAGTGATATATGAGGGAGTGATTGGCATCCTAAAGCTGAATAGTTAGTGTGATGGGCAGGCTAAATAAGCACATGATCATTTTATGCTGTCACAGTTCTATGTTTCTGTTCATTTTGGTAAAACATTTTGTAGAAACTTTTCATTTTTAAATTTGGTTTTGCTCACACCTTTTTCATTGGTAGCTCAAGATGAGTTACATTAGGTATTTCTCTGTCCCCAGAGGGCTTATATTCTAACTTGTTATTGGTTAGCAGTTGCATTTTCTGTCCTTACTGTACTATATATCCTATTGTTTGTGTTCAGTACAGAAGTAGTAATATTTATGTATTTATAACTTTTCTATACCGAAATTCAAGGGAATATCACATTGGTTTACATTAAACAGGGGAAAACAATTAACTATTGAAAGGGGAAATATAAGTTACATGTAACAAGGGGGGCAGGAGAAGCAGAGACAGGTGCAGTATAGGGATGGTAATCATTTAGAATTTAAGTGGTAGTTTATAGATAATTTAACCTAACAGAACATTAACGATAAGATACATTATAGACAGACTGTAGAGAGTTTACAATTTGAGGAGAGTATTTTGAGAAGAAGATCAATTGCAGGATATGAAAAGGAGACAGAGGCAGAATTACGCAAGTAGGGGGAGGGGGTGGGGTACTTAGATTAAGTGAGGCAACTCGAGTTTGGTGGGAGTCGGGATAAGGGACTTAAATGAAATGGGGGGTAGCTTTGGGCAATGAGAGGTAAGGGTTAGGTAAAGGCTTGAGAGAACAGCCAGGTTTTTAGTTTTATTTTAAAGGTTTGGGTACAATGTTCTTGGCGCAGGTGAGGGGGGCATTGAATTCCATAGGGTTGGTCCAGCGATGGACAGGGCCCGTTCTTTCGTGGTTATGTGGTTATGTGATGGGGGGTGGGGGGTATAGAGAGTTCCTTTTTGGCGGTTCTAGTAGGTCTGTTCGATGAGTGATAGTGTAGGGAGTTATCTAGCCATTGGATGTTTTGGTTATGTAAGGCTTTATGGATAATAGTGAGACTATTATGAAGGATTCTAAAATGTATTGGGAGCCAGTGGAGGTCCATGAGTATGGGGGTTATGTGATCTCTTCTGCGGGTGTTGGTGAGGATTCTGGCCGCTGCGTTTTGGAACATTTGGAGAGGTTTGATTGAGGTTGCAGGGAGACCTAGGAGGAGGGTGTTGCAATAGTCAATTTTAGTGAAGATTAAGGCTTGGAGGACCGTGCAAAAGTTGTAGGGATGGAGGAGGGGTCTTAGTTTTTTTAGTACATGGAGTTTGTGGAAACAGTCTTTCGTGGTGGTGTTAATGAATTTTTTTAGGTTCAGATGGAAGTCTAATGTGACTCCTAGGTCTCTGACATATTGGACGTTAGTTATGGGCGAGTCGGGCGGGGGAAGGTTGTGGTGATTTGGTGAAATGATTAGGAGTTCGGTTTTGGCTGAGGCTAGTGAGGAGGCAGTTGATAGAGGAGAGGCAATTATCCCAAATTTTGAGGGATTTGGGGATAGATTCTGTAATGGGAATGATGATTTGGACATCGTCAGCATAGATATAGTGGGTAAGGCCTAGGTCCACGAGGAGTTGGCATGGGGAAGAGGTAGATATTGAATAGTGTCGGGGAGAGGGAGGCGCCTTGGGGGGACTCCTCGTGTGAGGTTTATAGTGTCGGGGAGAGGGAGGAGCCTTGGGGGCTCCTCGTGTGAGGTTTATAGGGTTGGATTCCTTGTTACCTATTCTGACCTTGTAGATTCTATTGTGTAGGTAAGATTCAAACAGCTATGGGCAGATCCTGTGATGCCGATATCTGAGAGTTGATCTAGTAAGATTTTGTGGTTGATGGTATCGAATGCCGAGGAGATGTCCAGTAGAGCTAGGATGAAAGATTGGCCTTCGTCTAATCCTTTAAGGAAGGTGTCTGTAAGTGAAATAAGTAGAGTTTCCGTATTGAAGAATTTACGGAAGCCAAATTGGGAGGGGAATAGGTGGTTGTTTTTTTCCAGATGATCAGTGAGTTGGAGGTTCACTACTCTTTCCGTAAGTTTAGCTATGAAAGGGAGGTTGGAGATTGGCCTGAAGTTAACTAGGTTTGAGGGGTCAAGGTTGGGTTTCTTCAGAATGGGTTTGGTGGCTTGTTTCAGGGGATCAGGAACGTATCCTTGGGTGAGCAAGCAATTGATGATATTCACTAGAGGATGGGAGATAATGTTGGGGATGGTTAGAAGAGATTTCGTGGGGATGGTGTTGGCGGGATGGGAAGCTGGCTTCATTTTCTTTAGGAGGGATTCAATTTCGGCGGAGGAGGTAGTTTCGAAAGATTTGAGGGTGGATTCGGAAGTGGTTTGGGGGTTTGTGGTAGAGGTGTTGAGGTGTGGGGGGAGTGGTGGAGATCTTTTCCTGGAAAAATAGCACCAATTCGTCGCATTTGCTTTTGGCTTTATTGGAGATAAGAGGGGGGCTGTTGTAGAAAGGTTGGAGACCAATGAAAAGAGGGCTTTTGCATTATATTGAAAGTTATGGATTTTAAGAGCGTAGAAGTCTCTTTTTGTTTTTTGTATGGACGTTCTGTAGGTGTGGAGGGCTGATTTGTAAGAGGGCAGAAGGGTTTTTGCGCCATTTTTTTCTCTTTTGATCTAAGTTCCTGTGAGTTTTTTTAGTTCAGCTCTGAACCATGGTTTGTTTGTATTTTGGGTGGGGTTTAGTTCCAAGGCCTTTAAGGGGCAGATGATGTTGGCAATGTTATTGGTTAAGTTATTCCAAGAGGAGGGGGCTGAATAGGTCTAGGTTATCAACAGCCTTTGTGAGGGAGAGAATAAGATTTCCCTTGTTGCAAGGTTTTTGAAAGTGTATAGTGTTTTTGTGTGTGGGAGGAGGGATGGTGTGTTTTTTTTTATGGTGAGGTTAGTTTTTATGAGTGTGTGATCTGACCAAGGGACCGGGCTGCAGAAAGGTGTGTCAGCCGAGAGGAGGGCTGAGTTGATGAAAATTAAATCGAGAGTGTGTCCGGTTTATGTTTTGCCAGGAGTAAAGTGTGGAGCTGCCAGCTCACAAACCATGGAAGGAATCGATGCTGGTTTCCTCTTTGCATCACCAGCCCACTGGCTCATTTGAGATCTAGAGCTGATTTTGTTTGTGTTTTTCAATTCTCAGCTTAATTGTCCGTGACCCACTTCACTGGTTCACACTTGTGGCCATTTAGCCCCAGCACTCCTGGTGGCATTTTGTAGTTGAGTGGATTCATCCTGGATTTAAACTCTAAATATTGTCTGAAGTGAAGTTCTCTCGTTTCCAACTTTTTTGCTCCCTACAGTTTTCCCGACGATGAAAGGACATCCCAAATGATAGTCCGCTGGTCCATAGTGTCCGTGATGCCACAGCTGGCATTACACAGATGATGTTTAGCAAATTGACACCACTATGCAAATTCATTTGGGCTCCTCTTGTCAACATAACTAATGTTATGTTACAAGTGTGTGGGGAATTGGCAAGATGGAGGGAATGTTTAAAATGTTAGATTTTCTTTGAATCAGCCTACCTTTTTCTTAGTTTTCTTGGTTCTGATTTGGGCTTTATTACGCTCCTCGTTTTTTTTTTCCTGCCCCTAACATTTAATTATTTTTGCATGTGTTTTTCAGTAATTGTTTGCACCTTCTCTCCCTGCTTTTTTAAAACTCCATTCCTCAGTTTATTCACTGGCGGTTCATACTGTATTCATAGTTTTGCATGAACGACTTACAGATTGAGATGATAAAAGGGGTCTTAAGTGATCTTGTTTCTCCCTCAACTGCCAGTGGAATGACTTGCATATCTGTTGGTGTTAGCCCTGTTGTCATGTATCCAGTGCTGCAAGGGGGATGGGGAGCAGCTCCCTGCGTGAGCTTTTGAAACATTTGCCTTTCAACACTGAAAGGAATTTTCTTTCATTCCCTCCTGGGTAGGCTGTACTTTGGCAGCTGTTAGGTTAAATTTAGAAGGAGAAAAAAAAACCCAAAACAAAAACCTGCCGTTTCTACAGCTTTTTCCTGAACGACAAAAAAATGTTCCCTCAACTGTTCATTTTCTATGTAATCTGCACCTCTCTTTGGGGGGCGATGAGCAATTCTTGTGCTCATTGTGCTTGGCTGTTCTGCTGTGGGATTCTGGCAAGCTGTGACCATTGCAAGGTTACAGGGTTTCATTCTTCTCCCATCTGCCCCCCACCCTTTCAGGAGAGCAGCATCGTCTGACTCCAACCCTGTGCGCTTTGATTCAGTCGTCCCCCCCCCGCCTCCACTTCCCCAGTTTGAAAGCCAGCAAGCCAGTGGCACCCATCTGCTGTTGCATGCTGACTTGTTTCTAGACATTTCCTGTTTACTTCCTTATTGCGCAGGGCTTTTTGAACTAAGCTCACACTCTCTCAAGGCATAAAATTCAAAGTCCTAAATGCAGACCCAGAGTTCACTGCACCTGGAAAGTCACCGCAGTACACCGGCCCCCTCGGTTTCAGTTTGACTTTGGACTCTCCTAGCACAGTCCAGAATTCTGCTCAGAAGTGAAGCCTCGTGGCCTATTTAGAGACTGATTTCTCAGCCGTTTTTCATTTACCATCCGGCTCCTATCACGCATGGTTTGCTTGTTGGAAGGATGCTGGATAGGACACACTGCAAAACTGAATAGTGAGTAAACTCTGTGATACAAGGCCAGTTTGGGCTGCAGTGAATAGAGGATGAGTTAGTGGTAAATAAGTTGTTGGATTCCTTGTTGGGCAGTTTACAAAAAATAATTATATACAATTGATTATATGTCTTCTCTACCGCCTCTTGTGTGTGTTTCCCACTCATGTGGGATCTGTGGTGCTAGCCATCTTTTGCCATGCATTACTGTCACTGGAACCATGGGCCTTGATATCCTGGGGAACCATCTTCCTTGGGACATTTTTTTTTATGCTTCAATTTTTCTACTTTTTATTTTTAAACACATTTCTGTATTCTTCCAAAGTTTCTTTTTTTTTTTTTTTTTTGCGGCCTTCTGCCAGGATAGTTGTAGTTAAAATCAGGAGAAAGTGGATTGCTTTTTGTTTTATATTTACTCTTTTTGTATAGCTTTTTTATGTTGAATTTCCTGACATTTGTTGTCCCTCATTTGCTTCTTTTAGTTGTGCTTATTGACATCTGAGGGTTTTTTTCATATATTGCTAGTAGAAATTACAGATGAAGCAAAGTTCAGTTTTAGTATTTATCTATATTTATGGGAAACTAGGTTTAACATGCCACTGACCACCGGGTGCTGCACGGCAGTTGGTGTCGTGTACCTCACGATCCCGAGCCCAACGCTGTGTCCTGCAACCTTCTGGGATCTCCGGTATCCTGCTCCTCTGCTGCACCCTGTTGCTTTGAGCAAGGGCCCATAGCAACTCAGCTTTATAGGGCCAGCTCCCAAGATTTCCTGTGGCATGGATTGATGACATCAGCTCAGTCCTCTGGGCAGGAGCCTGAGCAACAGATTCTATTTCTTTGTTCCTCAGTGTCTGGCTGTTCCTGATTCTGACTTCAGATTATGATCCGGCCTGGTTCCTGAGCTTGCTTCTGTCTGTCGCTTGCCCTGATTCTTGCTTGCCTTGTGCTTCTGAATGGACCTTGTCTGCCTGACCATGTCTCTGCCTCACGATTCCATATTGTGCATTGGACCTGTGTGTCAGCAGTCCCAGGGTCCACTCTTCCAAGACCGTGACAGGAGCCCTAATTTTCTTGCATTCTTCCTTTTTTGGCCTTGTAGTTTCCCATTCCCTCGCCTTTTCTCCATTTTCATCCAGCTAAATTGGACCAAGTACTGGGTATCTGACACATGAATTGCCATTCACAACTACTTAGGATTTTTCTCCTGTTTCAACAGAAAGCCCCCCTCCCCGTTCCCGAGCCCAACGCTGTGTCCTGCAACCTTCTGGGATCTCCGGTATCCTGCTCCTCTGCTGCACCCTGTTGCTTTGAGCAAGGGCCCATAGCAACTCAGCTTTATAGGGCCAGCTCCCAAGATTTCCTGTGGCATGGATTGATGACATCAGCTCAGTCCTCTGGGCAGGAGCCTGAGCAACAGATTCTATTTCTTTGTTCCTCAGTGTCTGGCTGTTCCTGATTCTGACTTCAGATTATGATCCGGCCTGGTTCCTGAGCTTGCTTCTGTCTGTCGCTTGCCCTGATTCTTGCTTGCCTTGTGCTTCTGAATGGACCTTGTCTGCCTGACCATGTCTCTGCCTCACGATTCCATATTGTGCATTGGACCTGTGTGTCAGCAGTCCCAGGGTCCACTCTTCCAAGACCGTGACAGGAGCCCTAATTTTCTTGCATTCTTCCTTTTTTGGCCTTGTAGTTTCCCATTCCCTCGCCTTTTCTCCATTTTCATCCAGCTAAATTGGACCAAGTACTGGGTATCTGACACATGAATTGCCATTCACAACTACTTAGGATTTTTCTCCTGTTTCAACAGAAAGCCCCCCTCCCCGTTCCAAGTCTGGTCACTGCAACAACGATCCTGAGGCTGGGAGCCATGCTCCCGGTCTTCCAGAATGCTGTCACATGTTGTAAATCTAGCCACCAGGTGCTGCTCTTAACAATAGCATTGACTTCCTCTCCTCCCCCCCCCCCCCCCCCCCCATTCCAGGGGCTGTGAACGCAACCTCTGCAGCACTTTGTTTGTCTTCTTAGTGCAGAGGTCACAGGACAGAGTTGGGGAACGGAGATTGAGCTGTCATCTTATGTGGTTCTTCCACAACAGGAGGGATGGTCGTTGAGTGGAAGTTTGCGTGGGCAAAGGGGAGAGGCAGATAGGAGAATGTAGTGGTGCCTGCAGTGTAAGTAAATGGCAGATTTCAGTATCTCAAAGATATATTTTAAATATTAATTTACTAACACATTATGCTGACATGTTTGTTTAAAATATTTATTAAACGGGGGGGGGGGGGGGGGGATCCAAGATGGCCAACTGATTGAGTATGGCATGTGGATCTCTCGGGCTATTTTCCTCCTTTTGAATTTTTTGCCTGCTGTTTTCTCGATGGGAAGGAAGAGAAAGCTGAGGGCTGAGCCATTCCCCACAGCCCCTTCATCACTATCTCTGACGGGCCCGATGGATACCCACGTCATGAGAAGCAGCTGTTTGTCGGGAACTCAGCCACTGGAGAGAATGGGAGGGGAATTTGAGCTCCCCTCTCTCCCTGGCTCCTTGTCACCTGTGAGCCCGACCGAGGGAACGCCGCCTGGTAATCCATAGAAACATAGAAACATAGAAATGACGGCAGAAGAAGACCAAATGGCCCATCCAGTCTGCCCAGCAAGCTTCCCTCATTTCTTCTCCCATACTTATCTGTTTCTCTTAGCTCTTGGTTCTAATTCCCTTCCACCCCCGCCATTAATGTAGAGAGCGGTGGAGGAGCTGCATCCAAGTGAAATATCTAGCTTGATTAGTTAGAGGTAGTAGGAGTAGTAACCGCCGCAATAAGCAAGCTACACCCATGCTTATTTGTTTTTACCCAGATTATGTTATACAGCCCTTATTGGTTGTTTATCTTCTCCCCTGCCGTTGAAGCAGGGAGCTATGCTGGATATGCGTGAGGTATCAGTTTTTTTCTTCTCCCCTGCCGTTGAAGCAGAGAGCTATGCTGGATATGCATCGAAAGTGAAGTATCAGGCACATTTGGTTTGGGGTAGTAACCGCCGTGACAAGCCAGCTACTCCCCGCTTTGTGAGTGTGAATCCTTTTTTCTTCTCCCCTGCCGTTGAAGTTATGCTGGATATGCGTGAAGTATCAGTTTTTCTTTTCCCCTGCCGTTGAAGCAGAGAGCTATGCTAGAAATTCGTGATGTATCAGTCTTTCTCCCATGCCGTTGAAGTAGAGAGCCATGCTGGATATGCGTCGAGAGTGAAGTATCAGGTACATTTGGTTTGGGGTAGTAACCGCCGTAACAAGCCAGCTACTCCCCGCTTTGTGAGTGCGAACCCTTTTTTCTTCTCCCCTGCCGTTTAAGCAGAGAGCTCTGCTGGATGTGTGAAGTAACAGTTTTTCTTTTCCCCTGCTGTTGAAGCAGAGAACTATGCTGGATATGCATTGAAAGTGAAGTATAAGAATGGAGTGATCAAGCTATTTGAAAGGCATCAGGAATAGAGGAAGGTGGAGGTAGTAATTTGGATATTTGGTTTGGGGTAGTAACCGCCGTAACAAGCCAGCTACTCCCGTCTTTGTGAGTGCAAATCCTTTTTTCCACATTTCCTCTTGCTGTTGAATCTTAGAGTGATGTTGGAGTCACAGTAACCATGTGTATGTTTATTGACTAAGGGTATTGTCTCCAGGCAGTAGCCATCATTCTGGCGAGTCACCCACTCTTCATTGGCGGCCTCTTGACTTTATGGATCCACAGTGTTTATCCCACGCCCCTTTGAAGTCCTTCACAGTTCTGGTCTTCACCACTTCCTCCGGAAGGGCATTCCAGGCATCCACCACCCTCTCCGTGAAGAAATACTTCCTGACATTGGTTCTGAATCTTCCTCCCTGGAGCTTCAAATCGTGACCCCTGGTTCTGCTGATTTTTTTCTTATGGTAAAGGTTTGTCGTTGCCTTTGGATCATTAAAACCTTTCAAGTATCTGAAAGTCTGTATCATATCACCTCTGCTCCTCCTTTCCTCCAGGGTGTACATATTTAGATTCTTCAATCTCTCCTCGTACGTCATGCGATGAAGATCCTCCACCTTCCTGGTCGCCCTTCTCTGTACCGCTTCCATCTTGTCTTTGTCTTTTTGTAGATACGGTCTCCAGAACTGAACACAGTACTCCAGGTGAGGCCTCACCAAGGACCTGTACAAGGGAATAATCACTTCCCTTTTCTTACTCGATATTCCTCTCTCTATGCAGCCCAGCATTCTTCTGGCTTTTGCTATCGCCTTGTCGCATTGTTTCGCAGACTTCATATCATTAGACACTATCACCCCAAGGTCCCTCTCCTGCTCCGTGCACGTCAGCCTTTCCCCCCCCATCGAATACAGTTCATTCGGATTTCCGCTCCCCATATGCATGACTTTGCACTTCTTGGCATTGAATCTCAGCTGCCATATCTTCGACCACTCTTCCAGTTTCCTTAGATCCCGTCTCATTCTCTCCACTCCTTCCGGCGTGTCCACTCTGTTGCAGATCTTAGTGTCATCCGCAAAAAGACAAACCTTACCTTCTATCCCGTCCGCAATGTCGCTCACAAAGATATTGAACAGGACCGGTCCCAACACCGATCCTTGCGGTACACCACTTAAAACCGCTCTCTCTTCAGAGAAGGTTCCGTTTACCATCACACATTGTCTTCTGTCCGTCAACCAATTTGCAATCCAGGTCACCACCTTGTCACTCACTCCCAAGCTTCTCGTTTTATTCACCAGTCTCCTGTGCGGAACCGTATCAAAAGCTTTGCTGAAATCCAAGTATATGACATCGAGCGCTCTTCCTTGGTCCAATTCCTTGGTTACCCAGTCAAAAAAGTCAATCAGATTTGTCTGACAGGATCTTCCCCTGGTGAATCCATGTTGCCTCTGGTCCATCAATTCTCCGGACTGTAGATAGTTCACTATTCTCTCTTTCAGCAGAGACTCCATTACTTTTCCCACCACCGAAGTGAGGCTAACCGGCCTGTAGTTGCCAGCCTCCTCCCTGTTCCCACTCTTGTGAAGCGGGACCACCACCGCTCTTCTCCAGTCTCTCGGCACCACTCCCGTTTCTAGGGATCTATTGAACAGGTCACACAGCGGACCCGCCAGAACATCTCTGAGCTCCCTCAATATCCTTGGATGAATCCCATCAGGCCCCATGGCTTTGTCCACTTTCAGGTTCTTTAGCTCTTCCCACACATTTTCTACTGTAAAAGGATTTCATCTATTCCACTTCCCTCCAGTTTCTTGTTGTGTAGAGATGGTCCTTCTCCAGGGTCTTCTTTAGTGAACACAGAGCTGAAGTATTCGTTTAATATTTCTGCCATTTCTTCGTCTGTCTCCACACATTGATCATTACCACCTTTCAATTTTACTATACCACTTTGGACCTTTCTCTTTTCGCTGATGTATCTGAAAAATGTTTTGTCACCATTTTTTATCTCCTTGGCAATCCTCTCTTCTGCTTGATTTTTTGCCAACTTGATTGTTTTCTTCGTCTCCCTCAGTTGATACAAATATTCTTCTTTGTGCTCCTCCCTTTGGGATCCTTTATATTTCTTAAATGCTGTTCTTTTAGCTTTAATTTTGTCAGCCACCTCCTTTGAGAACCAGATAGGTTTCAATTTTCTTTTGCTTTTCTTTATGTTTCTAACATATAGAGCAGTTGCCTTGGTGATTGCTCCTTTTAGATTGGTCCACTGCTGATCCACATCTCTCTCGTTCTCCCATCCTTTAAGTTCTTCCTCCAGGTACTTTCCCATTTCCTCAAAGTCTGTGTTTTTGAACTGTAAAACTCGGGTCTTTGTGGTTCTTTTCCCTATTCTATTAGTGATATTAAACCATACCGTTCGATGATCACTGCTGCTGAGGTGGGCGCCCACCTGGACATCTGAGACATTATCTGCATTATTGAGCAATAAGTCGAGTATAGCACCTTCTCTCGTGGGTTCCAACACCATTTGTTTGAACAAAGATACTTGCATGGCATCCATTATTGCTCTACTATTTTTAGTTTCTGCAGAGGGGATTTTCCAGTCTACATCTGGCATATTAAAGTCACCCACGATCACCACTTCTCCCTTCTTACCTATCTTATGGATGTCTTCAATCAGATCTCTGTCCAGCTCTTCCTTTTGGTTTGGAGGCCTGTAAACCACTCCAATATAAATGGACACTCCGTCATCTTTTTTTAGGTCGACCCATAGAGCTTCTTCTTTACCCCAACTTCCTTGTAGCTCAGATGCTTGGATGTTGTTTCTGACATAAAGAGCCACACCTCCCCCTTTTCTATCCTCTCTGTCCTTCCTTAACAAGTTGTAGCCTGGTATTGTTGTATCCCATTCATGAGATTCTGTGAACCATGTTTCTGTGATAGCAACAATGTCCAATTCTGCCTCAGCCATTAGGGCCTGCAGATCTGGGATTTTATTTCCCAAACTATGAGCATTTGTGGTCATAGCCTTCCAGGTACTCTCTTTAAGGTTATTGCTTTTCCTGGACTCCTTATGAGATATTAGTTGAGATTTGTTATTCACTTTACTCTTTCTGTTTGTAGTTGTGCCACTGACAGAGTTATCCATCTCAATTAGATTTTTCTTTTGGTTATGGATCTTGAAATACTGCATGCATTGTGTTTTTTCTCTCTTTTCTGGTAATACTGCAATGTTTTTTTCAAGAACTTCCTCAGTTTTTAATATAGAGAGGGCTTGTTCTTTTTGCATTTGGTACATTGTGTGTCTCCTTATCACAGGTCTAATTCTACCAGAGCCCACTGTAATCCTGGATTGTAAAGAATTTCTTAATGACCTGTTTGAGTGGGAGGGTGTACCTGTTGGCTGCTCATCTGTCAAAAATGGATGACTTTGGGTCCTACCTGAGCGTAATGGATCTCCTTTTCTTGACTCCTGGTTTTTCCGTGATATTGGGGAATTATTATCTGTGTAATGCAATGTGGGTGTAATACTTTTAATTGAAGCTAATTGAGCTTTTATCTCAGTCAGCTCCATTTTCAAGGAAGAGAGTTGTGCACAAATTGGGCAAGCTCTAAGTTTCCAGATGCTTTCCCTCAGAATAAAGGCTCTACAGCAGTTACATTGGATAGTCCTCATCTTGGTAGTTTGTGATTTGTATTTCCTTGACTGTTACCAATGTACTAATTTATCTCGCTGCCAATGGGAAGTTAGGCAGTCTTTATTAGAAAACAAGCCCCAGGGGTGGGTGGGTAGAGGGGTAGGGAGGGAGGGAGTCAAACAGTTTAGCCTGGGACAAGCTGGGTAAAGTAGGGCACTTCTGGACTGTTGCCTTTGCTTTTGGTCAATTGTTTTAAAAAACAGTCTTTATGCCCCAATTTTTAGTTTGAACCGATTTTTTGTGCCAACTAACTCCAAGGGAGAGTTTAAAAGGTGTTTTAAAAGCTGGAGAGCTGTCTACTTGGAGGTTTCTTTTTTTGGTTTTTTTGGTTTTTTTTTCCTTCTAGCTTTATTCAAACAGCAAATCAACTTACTAGATTAAAAACTTACTATAAAGAAATGAAACACAGACTATAAAGAAAATTAAAAACAGACAGGAATAATCACAGAACCTTTCTACAGTAATAGTAATTACTTTCTACAGTAATAGTAATAACTATAAAGAAATGAAACAGACTAAGAAAATTAAAACCCACAGGAATAATCACAGAACCTTGCAATAATCAAAAACCTGCGATGAAGAAAAGCCCTCGAATCACAGGAAACACCAGTAAACCTTGCAGTGTGATTGGTTGTTTCAGTGGGGCGTGACCAGGCATCTAGTTTCTCTTCCACTCGTCCATTTTGCGATCTTGGACAACTGGACGTTGAAAGTTTGCGGGATAGAAGACAGGGAGGCGACACAGGAATTGTTCAAGGTGCCATGAGCGAACTTTTCTTACCTTCTGTTTCATTACCTCCAATTCAGAGACCCTTTGTGTTCTCACTGGAAACTATTTGAGACGCTATAATTGATCTATGTGGTTCTATTTTGCAACAACTATCTCTCTTGATTTTGCAGTTATGAGAATTTGAACAGCACTTCGGGTTCAAGTGAATTCAGTTCAGCAATCTCAAACAGCACTGTTTAAAGAAAATGCCAGCATGGCTTTAAAGATTGAAAATTTGGAAAATTCTGTGAAGAGTAAAAATCTCAGGTTTATAAATTTTCCAAAGTTACTTTCAATATCTCCCAGAGAAATATTTAGGGGAGATTTATTAGAAATTTTGCAAGTTCCTGAGAATGCAATTCCACCTGTCTCCAGAATTTACTATCTGCAACTATTTAAGAGGTCTGGGAATGATCCGCATGGAGAACAAATGGAGACCCTGATTCTAGCTGAATCATTATTACTGAATGATTATTACTACAATGCTTGAAACATCAGATACTGAGATGGCAGTTCCTGCAACACTTATTGTTTCATTAGTTCTTGAGCCTGATAAAGACTGGTTGTTGAGACTGTTTGTTTGGTTTTTTTTTTTGTTGTTTGTTTTTTTCGGTATAGATTAGAACCTTTTTTACTGCTTAAAAGTTTTCCCAGATGTCTCCAGGCAGACCCAAAAGAGGCGAAAGCAATTTCTTTTATTGTGTCCTAGGGTTCAACAAGTCAGGGGGACTTTTTTTCCTCAAATTCCCATGCAAGTCAAATACCAGAATACCAGAATAATTCATATATTTTTTATGACCCTCCTCAGTTGACCCAATTTTTGATTGGCAAAGCACCTTCTACTGATCCTTTTGTTGACCTCCAGTCGTAATAGTCTCGCTATAATTACCTATACTGTGCTGGCTGCTTCTATGATCTATTGCTTATTTTTTCTCTTCTTTCTTGGGTTATGGATTGGTGTCCTCCCCCTTATTGAGGACTGAGTTGAGAGTGTTAATAAGTATATGTATTGATCGGTGGTTTTTCTGCCTTTCTTTTTCTTTTATTTTTTATTTCTATCAAGATTGTCTTGTATAATTTTGGAAATTGCATAAATAAAAAAATTTTAAAAAATATATATGAACCGCCTACCTACAGTTCTAAGCTGTGTACAAAATTAACATAATCATAATACATACAACAATAAAACATAAAACAAAAATGTAATTCACATAAACATAAAAATAGCATATCATTTCCCTACTTCATCAAAGGTTGTCGGCCAACAAATGTTCAAATCTGTAAAAATAGCAAATTTCCTACTTCGAGAATTATCAACAACATCATTATCAAGTCGGTGCATTCTGTACTACTACACATAATTTTCCGAAATTAATAGACATGTTTCTGCCTTCAGACACCCTGGCAATGAGTTCCAAATTAGAGGACCTTGCACATAGATAAGCCTTTCACGTGACTCATCTAATCTTACCAGTTTAACAGAAGGTACATCCAATAATAATTGGGAGCTGGATCTTAGGGCCGTAGAAGGCTGGTACAGCTCTAATGTAGAGTCAAAGCCACTAGAAGTCAGCCCTTTTATACCCTTGAATACCAAGAGCGCCACCTTAAACTTAATTCTCCAAGCAGTGGGCAACCAATGATTTTATTAAGTATGGTTTTATATGATGTGAGGTTGGGATCCCAGCAACTACCCATAATGCCGAAGTTTGGACACGTTGAATGCTGTGGAGGTATTCAAAGGTAGTCCAATATATAACGCATTACAGTTGACGTTACCATAGAGTTTATGACTGGGTCCTTCAAAAATATCACAGCATTACTGTTGTAAAAGATTGTAATGCTTTCCGTAGGAACTAAAAACATTTATAACCATGCATTTTAAATAAGCTTCTCCGCATTGTGAAGTAGAAGCAACACTATTTTAAAAGGGAAATTCAAGTGTTTGGTGTGCAAGCACGACTTTTTTATTTTCACCAGTTAATAAATTGTCAGGCTTTTCTGAAGAGTGGGAGCCACTCGGGCTTTACTGCTTGCCTTGGTGGGAACACAGATTGATCTTTTAAAGCAGGGCTTCCCAACCCTGTTCTGGGAACCCTACAGCCAATCGGGTTTTCAGGATATCCACAATGAATATGCATGAGAAATTTGCATATCATGGAGACTTAAAAGACTTTAAAGGGATATATTTTGTTCACCATCTAGGAGTTCCAGAAACTCCTCACTCATTCCCGAGCAGTGCCACAAACCCTTTCCATCATGGGCAGTGTTGTGCCTTTCTCTCTGTTTCCTCAAACTCTGTAATCACAAACAGGCTAATGCAATACTGTGCATGCAGGCTAGCGCACAAGTTAACCCATGGTTGGACGCGTGTTTTGGACACACGTCCATAACCCCTGATGCAATAAGGGGATTAGCACATCCAAAACACGCGTCCAAACCAGGGCATAGCTAATAGCGCTCGTCACATGTAAATGCCATGTTGATGAGGCTATTAGCTATTCCCCTGATGTAAAAAATAACCATGTGCCTGATGCGCACATTTTAACTCTCAAAAATTAACGCCAGCCCCAGAGCTGGCGTTAAGTCTTGAACAACCCCAAAAGTTCAACAGAAAAGCAGAAAATACTGCTTTTTTGTGGTTCCTCCAACTTAATATTGTGGCAATATTAAGTTGGAGGAACCACAGAAACCAGCAACATGGAAAAAATAGTCTCGAAGGCGGTGAGGTTAGAAAAATGGATGCTCAATTTTACGAGTGTCTGTTTACCTAACTCGTGCACAGCCATTTCTTCCAGGCGCCTGTTGCCAAAGAGGCGCTAGGGATGCTTAGTTTCCCCTAGCGCCTCATTTTTAACCTAGTGGCTCGGTAGCCTAATGTATCATGTGCTTTGGAGAGGTAAGTGTCTGCTCATTAGGAAAGCGGGCACTCAATCATGAGCGCCCGTTTTTCCCGCACAGATATTGTATCAGCCTGTTAGTGTTTTGTGCAGACAGGGCTGAGTCTTGTTTATGCTTCCAGGTGTCGTGTACCTGTTAGATTTCCATTTGCATCTGTTATGTAATTATACATGCATCACCCACATGAGTTCACAAGGCATAAGAACGTAAAACATGCTATGCTGGGTCAGACCAAAGGTCCATCAAGCTCCGGATCCTCTCTACAACAATGGCCAATCCATGTTACTAGGACGTACCCAACATATCCTGAAGGGTAGAGTTGTTCCTTGTTGCTCACGCCCGGGAATAAGCGCCAGCTTTCCCATGTCTATCTGGCTAGTAATTGTTTATGGACTTTTCCTCCAAGAACTTGTCCAAACCTCTTTAAACCCCACTAAAGCCTTGACCACATCCTCCAGTAACAAATTCTACAGTTTGTGCACTGAGTGAAGAAATACTTTCTCCAGTTTGTTTTAACTCTATCTACATGGTAAAACTTTGCTGCATAAAATGATACAGCTTGTCTATACAGATTTAGGTTGTAAACATAAGAGTTGCTTTGCCTTGTTCAGTTTCAGGCAAGATTTAGTGAGATTGTGACTTTACTTTCTAGTATCTCCCCCTTCCCTTGAGTATCCCTTCATAAGAACATAAGAAATTGCCATGCTGGGTCAGACCAAGGGTCCATCAAGCCCAGCATCCTGTTTCCAACAGAGGCCAAACCAGGCCACAAGAACCTGGCAATTACCCAAACACTAAGAAGATCCCATGCTACTGATGCAATTAATAGCAAGGGCTATTCCCTAAGTAAATTTGATTAATAGCCGTTAATGGACTTCTCCTCCAAGAACTTATCCAAACCTTTTTTGAACCCAGCTACACTAACTGCACTAACCACATCCTCTGGCAACAAATTCCAGAGTTTAATTGTGTGTTGAGTGAAAAAGAACTTTCTCCGATTAGTTTTAAATGTGCTCCATGCTAACTTCATAGAGTGTCCCCTAGTCCTTCTATTATTCGAAAGTGTAAATGACCGATTCACATCTACTCGTTCAAGACCTCTCATGATCTCAAAGACCTCTATCATATCCCCCCTCAGCCGTTTCTTCTGCAAGCTGAACAGCCCTAACCTCTTCAGCCTTTCCTCATAGGGGAGCTGTTCCATCCCCTTTATCATTTTGGTTGCCCTTCTCCATCGCAACTATATCTTTTTTGAGATGCGGCGACCAGAATTGTACACAATATTCCAGG
Source organism: Rhinatrema bivittatum (assembly GCF_901001135.1). Lineage (NCBI taxonomy): Eukaryota > Metazoa > Chordata > Amphibia > Gymnophiona > Rhinatrematidae > Rhinatrema > Rhinatrema bivittatum. The sequence goes on from NC_042619.1 coordinate 220,959,369, forward strand.
TGCAGTCTCACCATGGAGTGATATAGAGGCATTATGACATTTTCCGTTTTATTAACCATTCCTTTCCCGTCAATAGCAGGGCTGAATTAGCCATGCTGTCATGGGATCTGTCAATCCGGCCCGGGAGGTGGAGCTTCACAAAGCAGAGATTAGATTTTTGGTCTCTGCGGCTGCGCTTGTGTTCCCACGCAGGAAAGTAACGGATTCTCCTCAGTCTGTTTTTCCGCGAGCGGGATCGCACATGGAGCTGATTTTCTCCTCAACGTTTTTGTTAAAATCTAAAATGTCTAAAAAATCAGGGTTTAGACCCTGCACTTGCGGCAAGGCAATGTCTGTCACAGACGGCCATGACCGATGTTACAGATGCCTAGGGCCAGATCACGATCTCCAAGCCTGTCAGTTCTGTGCCCGAATGTTACAGAGAGCCCAAAAAACAACGAGCCTATTGGGTAAAAGAACTTCTTAACCTATCGCAGCCATTGGAGGCTCATTCGTCGCCTGGCCCGTCGAATACTATGCCTCCAACGCAAAAACGGTCATCTTCGTGGACCCTCCATCCTCCAGGTTGGGAGGTAAGGACTCGTCAAGAAGGCATTGGCCATCGGGTTCTAATGAACCGACAGTGCCACAACTATTGGCGCGGGAAGAAACGGCGCCTAAAACTTATGCGCCCAAGTTGCGCCTAAATCACCGGCGCATACTACTTCTGCGCCTATGGCGCCGACGACATCTGCGCATACGGCAGCTAAGACATTTGGGCGCAAAGCACCGAAGACATCTGCGCGCGTGGTGCCGGATATGTGTGCAGCGCCGGAATCAATGGCGCCGCGCACGACACCAAAAAGATATGCGCACAAATTGACTTATGCGCATAGATTGACTTGTGCATATAGCGCCAGAAACATCTGTGCACACGGCGCAGAAGACTTCATTATTTACTATATAACAAGATGGCACAGCAACAGGAAGTCCAACACCTATACAACGGTGTCGCAGAAAACACCACAAAAACCATTTCGTTCATTAAAGCATGATTTAAAATGACACGAGTCCTCGGAAGTCTCTCATTCGACTTCTCCAGTGCTAACATCAAATCGCTCGAGTTCCTCCTACTCTTCGAGCTCAACTACTAAGCATAGAAAACGATTGCCATCGTCTCGAAAGGACCATTCACGATCCTCATCACATCATCACCGTAGACACTCACATCAGTCGCATCATAGCAAAGCTAAGAAGGCGAGTAAAAAATGGGAAACAAGTCCTTCTACTTCTGCATCGCATACACAAACTGCAAGGCCCTCATCTCATAGAGAGATAATACAAGTCACTTCCTCTGATGCTTCTATTATATCAGACGATTCTATGGGAACAGTAGTCAGCCAGATGAGGACAGAATATAAAGTGCCAAGTACTTTACCTCAAGTACCTTTGATGCACTTTTAACAGGTGCCTTACCAAAACCATCTGTTCGTTCAACAATGCCTCCTCACACAAAGGAGGCATTTCTACAATTATCACAATCATTAGCGGGATTCTATGAAACACTTCAATCATCCTTTAGGATGCCTCATGATCTATCTGTCAGTTCCCCAGAACATAATACTCGTGCTTCTAGGGAACAGTCGGTAGAACCGCCGGAATCCCCAATAACAAAACGAACAGTGTCACCAATTCAAAACCAAAATACACCTATGGATTCCCCATCTCTGCAAACTTCCCCATCATCATCTACTGGGTTTCCATCGGACCCACAGGGACAACCGCAGGAACCATATTCCCCTCCAGAGGACCTCACGTACCCAAAATCTTTGGAGAAATTGGGTACCATATTACACCTAGAGGTCCAAAAGGAGACAGACCCTAAATTAGAAACCCTTGGTCTCCTAAAGATTTTCGATACTCCAGGAGAACCAACATCTTTACCATCGCAAGATATTCTACATACAGTCTTAAAGAAGTCGTGGGAAACACCTTACTCTTTGTCAGCAGTCTCAAGGAAAACGGATATCAAATTTCGTATGCGGAAAACATCGCCTTACTCTATACCACAATTACCGCATGCTTCAATTGTGGTAGAGTCTGCGATGCAAAGATTCAAGAAACCAAAGTCGCACACCTCATATCCACCAGGCAAGGATAACAGGAATCTAGATGAAATTGGCAGAAAGATGTACCACAACTCCATCTTGACTGCCCGTATTATGCACCATCAGTTTTACATGGTACAATACCTATATGAATGCATACAAGCCATGAAAGATATGCTTTCCTCGACGGCAGATCAAGTATCACAATCTCTTCACAATATGGAAGTGTGTTCTTGCCACCTTCTGAGGTCGATTATATGAGGCTTTCGAAACATCATCCAGGGCATCTGCAACAGCCATTGCAGCCCGAATAATGGCCTGGTTGCATTCCAGTTCAATACGGGAAGACTTGCACGAAAAACTGGCGAACCTCCCATGTACAGGAGATAACCTGTTCGGAGAAAGATTTCAAGACACTGTGGGCAAATTAAAGGAGGAAGCTCTAGCAGTCCAATCCCTAACATCACAACCTCACTACTCGACCACACGTCGTTATGTGGGATCCACTCGTCGACAATCATATGCCCGTAGACCTTACAGGTCCTATCAGTCCTTTTGTACAGAACTGTATCCATCTTACCAGTGTTCTATGCCTCAACAGCATACCCCGAACCAACGTAGGGGCAAAGCACGTACTCAAAGGCAGCAGACGCAACAACCGGCTGCTGCAGTAAAATCAACGCCATCTTTTTAGTAACCCAGCCACCACCACAACACCAAGCACCACCTGGCAGAATCTATTCTTGCCTGGCAGCCTGGGAAAGAATAACATCCAATCAATGGGTTTTAGCGATAGTACGACAGGAGTACTAACTCCAATTTACCACGAAACCCATCTTATCTCACCTTCCCACTCTAAAGATTCAAAGCGTCCAACCACAACTGGGGGAGGAAATTGCTTTGCTTCGCAAACAGCAGGCCATTCAACGGATTTCCCCGAAAACGAAACAGGTGGGGTTTTATTCCCCATACTTCCTCATACCCAAAAAGTCGGGTGGCCTTCGCCCCATACTAGATCTGAGAGAATTGAACAAATTCCTCACCAAAGAGAAGTTCAAAATGGTATTGTTGAAATCAATCCTACCTCTGATTCAACCCAATGACTGGATGTGTTCCATCGATCTAAAGGATGCTTACACACATATTCCAATCCATCCATCCTCTTGGCGATACCTGTGCTTCCGCTACAAGCATCACCACTACCAGTACAAAGTTCTTCCCTTTGGACTATCGGCTACACCCACGGTTTTCACCAAATGCATGGTTGTGGTGGTGGCGCATCTCAGACAACAGGATATAATCATATTTCCATATCTGGACGATTGGCTGATAATCGCCTCGACTCCAGAAGTCTTGATCGATCACCTACGATGAGTGATACAGTGCCTACAGGAGTTGGGACTAGTGATCAATTTCCAAAACTCACATCTACAGCCAACACAAACATTACAGTTTATAGGAGATGCCTGGGTACCACTCGCAACCGGGCATACCTCCCAACCGAGAGAATAACGCAACTGCGTCACCTTCTCCACGAACTGAATCATACTCTGAGATCTTCGGCAAGACAAGTTCTCGTAGTCCTAGGCCACATGGCAGCGGCTATTTTCACAGTTCCCAACACCAGGCTTCACATGAGTCACCTGCAATGGGGACTAAAACGTCAATGGAACAACATTCACAACCGTTGACACAAAAGGTATCATTGACTGCCCAGATGAGACAGGACATAACATGGTGGCTACTAGACTCAACCCTATCAAAAAGAGCATTATTCAGTTCCCCTCCGCACAGTGCAGTCTTAACCACAAATGTGTCTTGCAAGGGATGGGGAGCACATCTCGAGATTTACGAAACGCAAGGGTTATGGACAATCTCAGAGCAGAACCTGCAGATAAATTTATTAGAACTCAGAGCGATTCGAAATGCACTACAAGTGTTTCAAGATCACCTGAAAGGTCGTGGGGTCATGATATATAAGGACAATCAAGTAGAGATGTTTTACATCAACAAACAAGGAGGGTCAGGTTCATGGTCCCGTTGCAAGGAGACCCTACAAATATTCGAACATGCTCACAAAAATTGCATACATCTACAAGCAACTTAGCTACCAGGAGTGGCAAATACAAGAGTGGACAGGTTAAGCCGCATCTTTCACCCTCACGAATGGGCACTCAATTCAGATGTAGCCCAAGACATCTATCATAGGTGGGGGACACCTATGATAGATCTAATTTGCAACGGTGATCAACTCTCAAGTTCCCAAATTCTGCTCGATAAGACCGAGCCAATTCAGAATTGCTCAGGATGCCTTCCTCATTCCGTGGACGACAGGCCTCCTGTATGCCTTTCCTCCCATACCACTCATAACGAGGACAATTCAAAACTGCATAACAGACCAAGCTCAACTGATTCTCATAGCACCGGCTTGGCCGAGACAACCGTGGTACAGTTTCCTTCTCAGACTGTCCATCACGGACCCAATTCGATTACCGAATCTCCCAAATCTTCTATACCAAGATCAAGGGATGCTCCTACATCCACTACCCTCATCTCTTCATTTGACAGCATGGAGATTGAAAGGCTCCTTCTAACAGAACAGGGAGTTTCCACTTCAGCACAGTTCATCTTGTTAGAATCCAGGAAACTCTCAACGAGGAAAAATTATAGCTATAAATGGAAACGCTATTCTACCTGGTGCATTTCCAAAGGTGTACCACCATTGGACTGCTCACCTGAGCTACTCATGGATTATCTTCATACACTTTACGCAGCTGGTCTTGCAACATCCTCCATTAGAGTTCATCTAAGCGCCATTGGCACCTGTCATAGACCAGTTAACAATATTCCTATCTCCAATCACCCCTTACTCTCTCATTTCATTAAGGAGTTAACTCACCTTCGTCCTCGATCTCTAAGCCTCCAGTTCCATGGAACCTCAACATAGTTCTGGAACAGCTCATGCTTTCCCCGTTTGAACCCATGGACTCCGCACACATTAAATACCTCACATGGAAGGTGGTATTCCTGGTTGCAGTAACATCAGCACTACGAGTCAGTGAATTACAAGCCTTGGTCCATTACTCTCCATATTTGCAGTTTTATCACCAAAAGATGGTTCTACGAACTCACCCGTCATTCCTTCCAAAGGTAGTTTTGCAGTTTCACCTCAAACCATAGAACTGCCCATCTTTTTCCCTAAACCTCACGCAAATGATAGGGAAAAATTACTGCATACATTAGATTGCAAAAGAGCCTTAGCATACTACAAAGAAAAAACGGAATCGGATCATCGGGTCTCTCAACTTTTTGTTTCGTTCGACCCAAAGGCATCTGGACTACCAGTGGCTAAACGCACCATCTCCAGCTGGATAGCACAATGCATCACGTTCTGCTACCACAAGCAGAAACTACAGCTATGTTCTGTTCCGAACGCTCATCAAGTAAGAGCAGTGGTGGCTTCCTTGGCACATCTTAAAAATGTACAGCCCATAGACATTTGTAAGGCAGCTACGTGGTCATCGCTCCATACCTTCACATCTCACTACTGCCTTGATCAACAAGCAGCCACTGATGCAAAGATAGGGCAAGCAATTTTACAATCTTTATCCTCGTGTTCACGGTGACTGCCACACTATTGATGATCACGTACAAACAAATATATTTCATAAATAACGTGATCAGGAGCTTGGGACTCCCCATGACAGCATGGCTAATTCAGCCCTGCTATCGACGGGGAAAAAGCAAGTTTGCTTACCATAAACGGTGTTTCCGTAGATAGCAGGATGAATTAGCCATGCTGACCCATCCACCTCCCTGGCAGTCGCTGTCCTTTCGACTACACAGCTTAATCACAGACAGGCCGATACAGTAAGGAGCATTAGGAAGAGGTGCGTTAGTGCCGGGCGCACCCGCATTTGCCGCATGCACAGTTCAGATCACCTACCGCTCGATACTGTATTTAAATAGCATGCAAATGCAAGCCGCGTCCAAGAAGCGTCCGTGAAGCGTTAGGCCCGCGCAAACCATTTTACTGTATAGAGTGCTATACAGCGCCTATACAGTATCCTGGGTGCGCTGGTACCTGTCATTTCAAATGTCATTTCAAATGACATTTGAAATGACAGGTACCAGGAAGTGGATGGTTCTCCTATGCTCGGGCATCTGGGATTGCGAGTCCTCTCTTCCCCCCCCCTCCCGAAGCAAGGCGCAGGGCGAAAATTAAAACAAAAGTGAATAAAGTGTAATAAAAGTAAACTTACTGCATGTGAATTTTCTTTGAACAGTTCTCTCTCTCCTCCTCCCGTGGCACGCACCGTGGCTCCCCTGCCTCCCAGGGGCAGCCGGTGGCGAAAGCGGCTTCCAGCAGCCCCCGCCGGCGAAGGTGAATGAATGTGTGCCTGTGCACGCCTGGGCGTGCAATTTGGGCGCTCAAGGCGTGACATCACAATGTTTAGCGTCACGGCGTGTGACGGCGTTCGCTAATGCACGCCTGTGTACGCCTGTGCGTGCAATTTGGGCGCTCAAGGCAGTGCATTAGCGAACACCGACACCACACGTCGTGAGCGCCCAACTTGCACGCACAGGCGTACACAGGCGTGCATTCATTCACCGCCAGCGGGGGCTGCTGGAAGCCGCTTTCGCTGCCGGCTCCCTCCGCCTGGATGAATGCACGCCCGCTGGCTCCCTCCGCCTGGATGAATGCACGCCCGCCAGCGCATACGGGCGTGCATTCATTCACTCACCTTCGCCGGCGGGCGTGTATTCATCCAGGCGTACAGGCGTCCATTCATCCACCTTCGCCGGCGGGGGCTGCTGAAGGCCGCTTTCGCTGCCGGCTGCCCCCGGGAGGCAGGGGAGCCGCAGTGCGCGCCTCGGGAGGAGGGGAGAGAGGACTGTTCAAAGAAAATTCACATGCAGTAAGTTTACTTTTATTACACTTTATTTACTTTTGTTTTAATGACATGTCTAGCCGATTTTCGCCCTGCGCCTTGCTTCAGGAGGGGGGATTTTGACCAGAGCCTGCCTATTGCTGTCACACCACACTAACGCCAGGGTAAGGGTCCCGGGGGGTGAGGGGGTCGTTTGCCCATGAAATTTCGTCTCTCTGACCTGACGCTCCACACTAACGCAGGGGTAAGGGTAGGCGGTAAGTTAGCAGGTTAAACGCGCGGCAAAACTACAGGTTAAAAAGGAGATAATCGGGGCGCACATTACTGTATGGGAAGGAATAGCTAATCCGATCGTTTACATCTCATATACATGCTGCGGGCGGAAACGGTTACCGGTTGATTTAAAGAAGCTGTAAGGATGAGTTAAAAGGGATAGTGAATAGCGGGTTGGACTTATGCGGCCAAATTGTGAGTTAGAAGCGGGTTAGAAGCAGGGTAACCACGGCCGCACTTTACTGTATCGGCCTGAGACTGAGGAGGATCCGTTACATTCCTGCGTGGGAACACATGCGCAGCCGCAGAGACCAAAAATCTAATCTCTGCTTTGTGAAGCTCCGCCTCCCAGGCCTGATTGACAGATCCTGTGACAGCATGGCTAATTCATCCTGCTATCTACGAAAACACAGTTTACGGTAAGCAAACTTGCTTTTTCCTAATAATTCCTAACATTTTGTTTGCTTTTTTGACTGCTGCAGCACACTGAGCTGACTATTTTAAAGTATTATCCACTATGATGCCTAGATCTTTTTCCTGGGTGGTAGCTCCTAATATAGAACCTAACATCGTGTAACTACAGCATGGGTTATTTTTCCCTATATGCAACACCTTGCACTTGTCCACATTAAATTTCATCTGCCATATGGATGCCCAATCTTCCAGTGGAATTAGAAGATGGCAGAGAAGGGTAACAAAAATGATAAAGGTGAAAGGCTAATCCAGGTTAGGGTTCTTCAACTTGAAGAAGAGAGGGAATATAATAGAAGTTCATAAAATCCATGAGTGGGTGGAACAGGTCTATTGGGAACGGTTATTTACGCTTTCAGATAGTACAAGGTCTAGGAGATGCCCTGTGAAACGAATGAGTAGTAAGATAAAAGAAAAAATGTTTGCTCAATGCACAATTAAGCTCTTGAATTTGTTGCTGGAGGATATGGTAAAGGCATCTAGCATAGCCAAGTTTAAAAAGCTTGGACACTTCCTAATAAACAATTAGGTTTATTGGGAAGCCCACTGCTTATTCACGAGGGAGAGAAACAAGAAAAGCATCTACTCTTTAGATTTAGCAGGTATTTCCTAAAGACCTGGATTGGCCACTGTTGAAGAAAAAGATGCTGGGCTCGATGAACGTTTGGTCTGACCCAGCCTGGCACTTGGCTGTTATAGAAAGCCAGACTAGCGCAGCCTGGGCCCCATTCCTTCCTTCTCTTTTTCTGTCTTGCAGGAATTCTTTCTCATCAGGAAGGCTCTGCTAGAAATTATCAAGCAAGTTTGTAAATAAGACAGGTGAAATTTGTTAGGCTGCTTACAGTTAATGTTTCATATCATAGAAGACCTATGATGGGTTGGTAGTGTGGAATTTGCCCTCTATATGATGTCAGTCACCTAGGAAATGGGTTTAGGGGACAGCGCTTTCTTTTTTTTTTTTTTTTTAATGACTATTGGTTCTGAGTAGAAAGAGCAATTGGATAAACCAAGTGGAACCAAAGAGGAGGAGGAATGAGAACACCATCTGAGACTGGGGAGATATCAGACAGACCTACTAGAGCTGCAAAGTGCTCTCAGCAAGGCTGGAGCAAGCAGTTAGGTGGGGTCAAAGAGATAAGTGCAAAGTTTTGAGTGACCAGACTTCTACCGGTCATGCATTGTCCATAGAATAAAAATGTTATATTCTTCATTTGCCATTCGGTGACAGATTATCTATTGACCTGCAGCCTTGTGGGGTGTGGCTTTTTTTTTTCTCGTTTCAGTTTGTAATTAGCACGTTGGAGGCCAGTGAAGTTTGTGGAATTGGTCTAGCTATCCCAGACCTAGTGAACAGCAAGCATTTGGAACCGGAGGCCAACCTGCAGCAGCAGGAAGCTGACTGCGATAGCATGGAAAACACACTCATTCTGCAAGAAGAGGAAGACTTTGCCGCAAAGAATAGGGAGCTGCTAGTAACTGAGTATGGCGCACAGGAGTCTCAGGAAGAGACCGTAGGAAGTGAGGAGTCCCGCAGCGACCTCCCTGATGGACAGCAAGATCCAGAGAGCGACAGAAACAAAGAAAAAGCTCTTGGTATGTTCTGGCTATGCTTTAGTTTGTCCTTTCAGGTGTCCCCTCCAAGGCAGCGCAGGTTTTTTCAGTCCTGGTTGTACCTCCATTGCATGCAGGGACTTGAAGTGCTTGCTTGTCTTAGGAGAATCATCATTACAAGATCATGCACACATTGGTGTAAAACCAAGAGGGGATCAACCTGTCTTTTTAAAAACAAAACAAGTAAAGGCCCCCGGATCACACAGAACACAACTGTATTATGTATTCTTCCTCCCCCTTTAACATGGAACAACAGGCAAGAAGTGGAAATGCTTGTTAATGCAGACAGCAGCACCTCCTCTGTCCTGTCTGCATAAATGTTTCATTTGGTTTTATTCTTATGAAAAGTAGAACTTCATTTTATTTACCTATGTGGTATTTAAAAAAAATCTTATTTTTCTAATAAGATAGAGAATCGATCGTGAGCAAATGGTATTGTTGAATTTTAATTGTGGAATCTTGGGGAGCTAGCAGTGTTGCTTTTAAAGATTTTTCGTTTATATTCCACCTTTGTCTTGCTTCAAAGTGGATTATATTCAGGTACTGTAGGTATTTCCTTGTCCTAAGAGGGCGTACAATCTTAAGGAGGTCGTTTATTCAGCTGCGATATGGGTAGAATGCATGTAAAATGGCATTTGTTGTGCAGTGTACCTATATCACGACATCACATGGTTTTTTTGCCCCTATTAGTTATTTTGCATACATATGCACACACAAATTTACTAATATGTGTAAAGCAGCTAATATAATAGCATGCCTTGGCAGAGCCCTATTATTTCCTGAAAAATTAGCACAGGAGTTGTAGATAATTTTTCAATGGGAGCATTGGGATGGTAGCGTGTGCCCCAGTGCTCCTGCACTGAAATTAAAGGGCCATGTAGCCCGAAAAAGCACGCTTCACCCCAGTTATGAAAACCCCCCCACTAGCTAGCAAGGTAGCGCGAGCACAGAAGAAAATGGTGTCAACTGGCCTGCAGCTAGGGGGCGCTTTGGGTTGCCACTACACCACTGAGTCTTCTAAAGGTATGAGGGGGATCTGGGGCTCCCCATAGACCACCAGGGTTTAGTTTGGATGTAAAGGGGGGTGGGACCAACTAGACCCCAGGGATGATATCTTTTGGGAGGGGGCTAGGGGGCTGTCTGCTACTGGGGAGGGTTGATAGGGGTATTTGTTTGAGTTGGGGTATTTTATACAGAAAGGAGGGGTTTAGGAAAGAGGGCAGGGCGTTGCCACTCATGCTGATTTATTTATTTTTTTTAACTATTTGGGCCTGCACCATCTTAATAGGCGAATGGGGTGGGGGGGGATAGGTGGACTCAGTAGACCCCCTGGGAAGGGGATTTTTTTACAGTCTTGTTTAGGGGAGGATATTTGTAGGCCTTGAAGCCCTTTAAACTGATGGCAGCCTTATGTGAAGTGGGCTGCCATCGTGCATTTTTCAGGCCTGTGCCGTGTTATGTTGATTAAAAAATGTCTTGATACTGCTGCAGTATTTTCTCAGGGAGGAGTGAAATATCATGGGCATGTGCTCACCTGCCCCCACTTCTCCCCCAGTGATATTTCACCCCTCCTACAGTAAAATATCACGGCTTAGTAAATGGTCCCCTAAGTTTGTAACTGTGGCAGAAGAGGTGAAGTGACTTTCCCAAGCTCCCAAGGAGTGGCAGTGGCATTTGAACCCTGGCTTCCCTGGTTCTCAGCCCACTGCTTTAACCACTGGAGGGGAGACTGGCTTGGTAATGGTACAGAACTTTTATCTCTAGCTTTCTTAGCATTCCAGTCAGATGAATCCAGAACAAGTGGGTTATGCACCTCTACCAGAGATGGAAACGGAGCAAACTGACATCACAATATATATATATATACTGCTGCAGTCACATCAGCCTATTCTCTGTCTCCAGCAGATGGTGGATGTGCATCTTCCTACTAAGGATTGCTTCGTTTTGAAAAAGGAGAATTAAGGATATTACATTTGCACTGCTCTCCTGTGGTGATTCCAAATGTTCCCTCCCCAAGTTGAGAATTCCTGAGGTGATTTCTGGGCACCCTCGATGAGTGCCTTGGTCCAGTTGCTGGTTTTTTCAGCTACCGTGGACTTAGCTGCTTAAGCGGCTGAAAGGCAGCGGGTGGTTATATGCCCTCCCCCCCCCACCCCCGGAGACCATCTCTGTACTCAGCCAGTAAGGCTGAGCTCAGGTAAGTTATTAAATAAATAATATATAAATATATTTCATTTACAGAGACGTAAAAAAGACATAGGGCTTCCTTCTTTGTTCCGGGCTCTGTGCGCCATTCCAATGTTCGTCCTGCTCCGTGGCAGCCTGGTGGGTTGAGCAGCCTCTTTAGGCTAGGCCCCACTCTGAGGCTTTTACGCTGTGTACCGCGTGGTAGGCCACAACGGCATTTCGCGCACTTTCTTAGGCTGCCCTCTACAGGATTGTCAGTTTGGCGTGTGTATCTAGCTGGTGTCCAGATTATGTCCAGTTCTTGGATGCTTAGTTGGGCCTTGTATTATGTGCATCTGAGTTATGCAGCACCTTAAGTGGCCGCACGTTTATCTGTGCGCATAAGTTACATTATGCACTTAAATTGTTTTACAGCACTTATTTTTGGGATGCCTAAGTTTTGGACGCCTAGGTTGGATGCCTAGTATTTTTAGACATAAAAAAAAACATGCTAGACACACGCCTCCGGCCACCGCTCAAGCACACTGTCAACCATAATGGCGCCTATGCCTAAAAAGCCTAAGTCTTTCTCTTTGCGTTGCCTGTCATATTCAGGCATCTCAGCCAGGAGTGCTTGTTAACTTGTGCCAGTGCTGTTTAAGAACATAAGAACATAAGAAAATGCCATACTGGGTCAGACCAAGGGTCCATCAAGCCCAGCATCCTGCTTCCAACAGTGGCCAATCCAGGCCACAAGAACCTGGCAAGTACCCAAAAACTAAGTCTATTCCATGTTACCATTGCTAATGGCAGTGGCTATTCTCTAGGTGAACTTAATAGCAGGTAATGGACTTCTCCTCCAAGAACTTATCCAATCCTTTTTTAAACACAGCTATACTAACTGCACTAACCACATCCTCTGGCAACAAATTCCAGAGTTTAATTGTGCGTTGAGTAAAAAAGAACTTTCTCCGATTAGTTTTAAATGTGCCCCATACTAACTTCATGGAGTGCCCCCTAGTCTTTCTACTATCCGAAAGAGTAAATAACCGATTCACATCTACCAGTTCTAGACCTCTCATGATTTTAAACACCTCTATCATATCGCCCCTCAGTCGTCTCTTCTCCAAGCTGAAAAGTCCTAACCTCTTTAGTCTTTCCTCATAGGGGAGTTGTTCCATTCCCCTTATCATTTTGGTAGCCCTTCTCTGTACCTTCTCCATCGCAATTATATCTTTTTTGAGATGCGGCGACCAGAATTGTACACAGTATTCAAGGTGCGGTCTCACCATGGAGCGATACAGAGGCATTATGACATTTTCCGTTTTATTCATCATTCCCTTTCTAATAATTCCCAACATTCTGTTTGCTTTTTTGACTGCCGCAGCACACTGAACCGACGATGTGTTTCAATGTGTTATCCACTATGACACCTAGATCTCTTTCTTGGGTTGTAGCACCTAATATGGAACCCAACATTGTGTAATTAGAGGCTCAGGGAGAATTGCCTTCCTCTGATTTCACTAAGCCTGGCTTTTCCCAGCCGGATAAAAACCTGGGTACAGATGGTTCAGGTGGGATGCCTGATTTTGGATCTCCCCTAACTGGTTCCGCAGTAGGGGATGGTAGCTCAGTGAGTACACCTCAAGCGCTATGCATTGGATGCATCTACCTTTTCGTGGGTAGAGTTTTTCCAGGGATTACAATCCTTTCTCCAGGCACAATCTTCAGCCCTTTTTTTTTTTATTTAACAATTTCACAATCAAGTATATCTTGAAATGACAGAAATTACTGGCATAGGAAATTTAAACATCTCAATTTCCTTAAATGTATTACACATAAGTATTCATAAGCCATGTTATTTCAAAGTCCTCAAATGGGGGGTATCCATTAACATATGAAGGCTTTTGATTCCACATATTCAGCCCTTTCTAATACTCCCAAAGCAGAGTTACAGGTGGGGACCATGCTGGGACTTAAGTATGGGAGTACAACTAAAGGGGCAGTTGGGACTTCCCACTGGAGGTCCCAACTGCCGCTTTATGATGACGCAGATTCTGACTCCCTTGAGGATGGTGAAATTCCTCCAGGATTAGAACTATTTAGAACTATACTACAGTTCTTTCATAAAGATGAACTGCCAGCTATGATTTCCCAGACCTTGAAAATGCTCGGGGTTCTTGGTGCAGACACAGTGACTGAACCAAAGGAAAATCCCATTTTGGTTTCCTTGCATATGGCTGCTTGTTGTTTTCCCCATGATGGAAGCCATTCAAGAATTAATTGATCTTGAGTGGGGCACCCCCAGAGGCTAATTTCAAAGGGGGTCTGGTTTTGGCAGGCCTGTCCCCTCTGAATCCAGTGGCAAGAGAGTGTTTACGTTTTCTGAAGGTAGATGTCCTGGTGTGTGCAGTCTTCAAGCAGACCACTATTCCTGTGGAAGGAGGAGCGGCCTTGAAGGATGCTCATGATAGAAGGATTGAGACTATACTTAAAGCGTTTGATGCAGTGGCAATGAGCTTGTAGATCACTTCTTGTTGTTGCCTGATGGCTCAATCTTGTTTGCTTCACTCCCAGGAGGGTCAATGACTGTGGGGTGACCCCCAGGGCAGTTATGGAGCCAGCTGCTGCTTTTTTGGCAAATATGGGCTGTAATTTGGTCCGCTCTTCAGCCAGAGGAGTGGTTTGCATAGTAGTGGCCAGGTGTCTGTTATGGCTGTGAAATTGGTCGGCCGATGTGACCTCCAAAGCTAACCATACCAAATTGCCCTTTAAAAGGTTCGCTGCTATTTGGGAGCAAGTTGGAAAAATTGGCCAGCGAGTGGGACGAATCTCCAGTTCCTCGTTTGCCAGAGGATATGAAGCAGATGCCACTCTCTTTTAACATGAGGTCGTACTAGGAGATCCAGATGTTTTCATCTCTGTAGAGGAATGACCCTTCAGAGAACTCAACCTTTTGGTAGGTCTCAGTTCTTTCATCCCCGATAGCCAAGAAGGGGGCGCAGGTTCGGGTAGTAGAACCTCCCGAATCTCTCAATGAAGGTTTGCTGACCTACCCCCGAGAACAGGAGATAGGGGGTCGCCTCTCTATCAGAGGTGGGTCAAGATCACATTGGATCAATAGATCCTGGAAGCAATATGAGCGGGATATGCGCTGGAGTTTCTCAGTTTTTCTTGGGACCTGCTCATGATGTCTCCCTGCCACTCACTGCAGAAAAGCAGGCAGTGGAAACTACATTAGCAAAACTCCTCTGAGGGCTGTGGTTCCAGTGGCCAAGTCTCAAGAAAATACGGGTGATATTCCATTTATTTCTAGAAAAAGGGCTTCTTTTCTTCCATTCTGGATCTCAAAGGTGTCAAACATCATTTGCGGGTGACACATTTTTGTATGGAAACATTGCGCTTGGTAATAATAGCTGTGCAGTC